>NC_092338.1:116322500-116922500 GCF_046630445.1 Rutidosis leptorrhynchoides
GCAATACGTATTGATATACATGGTTTGTAATTTATGTATTGTTGTCAGGCTTTATATTTTCCCTTATATTTAGGAGTTCCATACTTTTTTTTCCTTCCCGACTTCAAGTCAAGCGAATAATGGTCCAGAGTTCGTAGGTATGGAGTTTCGAATGAACATGGCTAATGTTTTAAGAGAGAAATTGTAAAAGCACGATCTTGATTAGTTAAATTACCAGAATTCAAGAGAAAAGATAGAACTATCAAGAAATTATGTTCTTGATATGTTTATTTACTAGATAGAGTGTAAGAGTCGTGTAACATGGCACATGATGACGTTATGATCTGTGAATCATCAAATTCCATTAGAAACTCAGCATGACTTACTGTAATATAATCATGTTGATCAAGTATCATTATATTGTACTAACTCATGCTTCAATTCCCAACACTACTTCAAAAACATTCATATTTTAAATTCGAATTTTTCAGATTTTAGAAACTAAAACAGTTTCCTTTATGATGTAACGAAGATAGCGCGAAGACATGTATAATTTCAGATGAAAATATCTTCAGAAATATCGAGGATATTTATAATGAAAGATACGATGATATCTTAGAATTTCTAATTTCGAAAGGTGATAAAGAATATTTGTTCGCAAAGGTTTAGAGTCAGGAGCAAGGTGTTCGTTAATGACTTCAGCAGACACTGAATCATTTGGATTCTTTGAAGGCAGGTTTAGTTTTTGTGATTTGTCCACAGCCTCCTTCATGGTTTGCTCAATCCGTTTTCCAGTTCCAACTTTTCTGAGCTTTGCCAACACACTATTCTTTATCATCAAACTTTCGACTGTTAAAGTCGTTTACAGTTTTTTCTGCTTCTTCAGCATTCAAAGTTATCATAACCGAATCGTCGATTATCAATCCGAGGTGTTTTCAAGAATTTTAAGGGTTTGAATGAAGATTGTAATTATCAAGATACATATGATGTTCTAGAATTTTGAATGATACAAATATTTTTCTGAGTTTTATATAAGTGACGTTCTAGCTCAGTTTTGAAGTCAAAGTGTAGCTTTGAAAAATGTAAGAATCTAAGAGTGATGTTTTCTGTTAAATCTTGGCTTGGATTCTGATTTTTCAAAATCAGAATATGTAATCAAATTTGGATGCGAATGGTTGTTTCGATTTCTAGGAAAGAATGTATATCGTTGTGAAAGTAGTGAGTGTAGTTGATGATTTGCTGAATCGGAATTCAAGAATGTAACATATTAATTGTGAATTTATATATCTTTCGGGTATTACCTACCCGTTAAAAGTTTCACAAGTAATATTTTGTACCAGAAAATTTTATTACGGTCTTTATGAAAATATATGTATGTATATTTTCTTCAGATGTAATACATATTTAATGAGTTAATATCATATTAAGCTCATTTGATTTTCGGCTGGATTAGAAATGAATAATCTCTAAAACATTAAAGATTTAATAATCTTCGCAGAGTATTTCACTAATGTAATCAATATTTCGTTATTCAGTTTTATTGATATTTCCACAGTGAATCATGTTGGTGCTCATGGAACTCTTGCTAACTTTGCAAGGTACGAATGATGTTTTCTAGAAAGTTTCGAATACATCGAAGATGAAAGTATAAAATCAACCATATAATTGAATAATATACTTAGTTTATTATGAAATGGAATTCATTGAGTTGAAACGGAGATTGTGGTTAACGAAGAATGTACATCATAGCATATCAGTAACATGAACTAACCGAGTAGTACCTACTAGTTAAGATTCACACGTAATAGCTTAGTACGAAAAGATTTATTTTGATCTCAAAATTCATATATATATAAAATATACATATAATTTCTTCAGAGGGAATGAGTTAATATTTCATAACTCGTTAATATAATATACTCGTTGTTGCTTGTGGTGTCGATACCGTTGATGTTTATAGAGCTGATGTAGCTTGTGGTGCTACAGGTGTTGCTGGTGTTGGTGATACTGATGGTGATGCTGGTGGTACTACCGGTGGTGCTTGTATAACAAGTCTAACTTGTAAATCACACACCATTCTTGTCAGAGTTTCTACTCTTCCTTCTATCATTTCGGTCCACTCATCTGGTTTACGGTTAGAACTAGAATAAGTAATCTCTAAAACTTTTAGAAACTACATATTCTCTGCAGAATATTTCTTCGATGAAGTTATTAATCAATACTTCATCGTTTATTGTTGTTGGTACTCCTTGGTATCTATGGTGAGTATGACGTTGATGCTGAGGTGTGGGATGCGGAGGTTGTTGTTGGTGGTGGTAATGGTACTGTTGGTGTTGATGATGGTGGTACTGCTGATCCCGGTGATGCTGCTGGTGCTTGTAACCTTTGCACCATATTTTCCAAAGCCACATCCGAGCGCGAAGCTCGTTGACTTCTTCTATTACACCGGGGTGATTGTCGGTTCGGACGATCGGACGAATAAGATCTAGAATTTGAGATAGTATATAATCGTGACGAGATACTCTAGAAATGAGAGAGAAAATGGTATTACGAACAGGTTCACCGGTAAGTGCTTCAGGTTCTTCGCCAATAGGGCAATGTGATGGATGGAAGGGATCACCTTCTTCTTGTCTCCAATGATTAAGTAAGCTACGAACCCATCCCCAATTCATCCAGAATAGATGATGACTAATTGGTTGATCCATTCCGGTTACGCTGCTTTCGGAGCTCAGGTCGAATTCCATATCGGAATAGCTGTCGGAATCTGAGGAATTCGAACTTGATGCGGGATCCATCTTGTGTAATCAGGGAAATGACTTTTGATGTGAAATAGATTATAGGACTTATATTTGGTATTCTTCAATACATAATTTACATATGTATATATAATACCAAGATCCCATAAATTACGGAGGAATCTTCAGAAGATGTCAGGCAAAGTGTACAGTAACAGATATGCTAAGATATGAATTCGTCTGTACACTATCTATGCAATAAATGCAGGAAAACGTGTCTAGACTTAAGAATGATAAACAAGTAATTTCTGACAAGTAATGATATGCAAAACTCGGTAAAAACAGATACGGTCATAGTCCAGACTCACTAATGCATCCTAACAATTACCAGTTAAACACACTAATGCAAATTTTGGTTCCCTATGACCTCAAGCTCTGATACCAACTGTGATAACCCGTCCAAATCCACTTAGACGAATACATCATTCATCGATTTCACAGTGAGGTACTGACCTCTACATGATACGTTTGGTAAACATTGCATTCTTTTGAAAAGGCACACCATAATTGAATATCAAATTCCAAGGTTTTTGACGTTTGATGATTTCTACATATAGACAATCACCGTAAATAATAGTTTACAATACTACATCCGTTGATAATGCAGTCAAAATAAAATACATGCTGATGATTTTGTGAATGCAACGTTTTCTTAAATAAAGCATGTATGAATCCATGCACATAGCTTGTATCACATATAAGCAAACAGCAGAAGACTTCTAGGAACCTGAGAATAAACATGCTTAAAAGTGTCAACACAAAGGTTGGTGAGTTCATAGTTTTAATTTTGCGCATAATCTGTATGTAAAGGTGGATCACAAGATTTCAGTTGTTTCATCCAAAATGTTTATCAAAATATTCTACGAAATTGAGCACCATGGTAACTAAACTTAACGTATATATAATAAGTACCCATGTTTTAACATACATGCAACTAACATGTACAATACACGCAAACCAACGTGTACTAAACTCAAATAGCATACGTCTGTCTTATAGTTCAGGCTAGGGTTTCTATACCTGGAACAGACGGGGATGTCAAGCCCTATGGATCCATATATAACTACTCGCGCCCACCAGTTCTTATAACTGGCAGTTACTAGTTACCAAAGCTAAGGGATTTTCGGTTCAAACTCGGTGTAGAATTTAGTATGTACTTGTATCCATTGCGTTTAAAATAAAGTGCATGTATTCTCAGCCCAAAAATATAGATTGCAAAAGCAATTAAAAATGGAGCATATGAAACTCACCTTAGCAGCACATAAGGTCATTCATCGAAATGTGACCGAAACTCGGAATGCAAAATAATCGTAGATCTCAACCTAAAGAACATATGTTAGTCAATACATGTCTAACAAACTAGGTCAGGTCATAGTGTATCACAATCCTAATGCTCGAGACCGACATGTAAAAGTTAACAAAAGTCATCCCAAAAATCAACCTGACCCAATATGATCTTTAAATCTATACATGTTTATTATATTAGCATAGTATAAGTCTTGATAATTGAACGAATATATAGTTTATCAAACTCAAAATATTATTTATTTCAGGAGCTATATTATATTTGAATTATCATGGCAATCGAAAATATTTTATTATTTCACATAGTTTTCCAATACTTTAAAAATCAGATTATAGTGTTTATAAAGTTTTAAAACATGATAAGACAGTCAACTTTGACAATTGTTCAACAAAACGAGACGTGCCTTATATAGAAATTCATTTACTCGATTAGTAATATCTAAAAATCTAATTTATCAATCTCATAGACAAGTTGTTTAAATATTAATTTGCAGTTTCAAACACAATTTCAATTAACGTCAATCATAATTAAGTTGACCATATCTTTTAATCCGTTCATCGAAATCACTCGATTTCTAAAAGAAAAGTTTTAAATTTTTCGATAGCTTTCCAACGACATGCATATCATATACTTTATATCAGTAGCATATGTATCAAATTCGTGATTCATCATAAACTATCTAACAACAAAATTAAAGCATACAAGCATACATAAACATATATACTCGAGCACTAGACATGGATACACTATTAATATATAAAAGATAAGATATGAATGCTCACGTATCAATATTGTGATTCAATATTATAGGAAAGTACGTAGACGCAACGGAGATGATAAACACTAGTTTGACTCTCGAGCAATACCCTCGAACAATACCCATAACACACATAGCTATAACCCATAATTTCTTAGCTCTATCCCGCTCGCAAAATCCGTTTTGAAACAACTCGCTCATGACCTCGTCGTAGTATTTTTTATGTATAATACTACTAATAATAATACTCCTAACTATAAGATTAATAATAATATTAATCTTAATAATAATAATAATAATTATTATTATTATATTAATATATATATATATATATATATATATATATATATATATATATATATATATATATATATATATATATATATATATATATATATATATATTGAGAGAGTAAGATAGATAGAGAAGGATATATGTTTGAACTCGCCTGCAATCGAACGAATTTATAGGAACATTTCTGTCCCAACACCTCATGCGATCGCATGAGGTTTGTATGGGATTCTCATGCGATCGCATGAGTCCCTCAGCTAGCTCACAATTGTTTGTTGTTTTGCTTGTCGACATGATTAAATAAATATATAATATATATAATTTATATTAATTAATTATATATTATATTATATTCTCGTACCTAGTTAACTTGAAATTTTGGTTCCGATGTCTTGTACGTTTATGTTCGACTTATGTCCCAGTTCCGGTTTTTCGAACGTCCTTTTGTACGCATAGAAAACTTGTACTTTACGTTTCGTGATCCGTACCTTTGTCAAAAAAATAGTCTTAAATTATCAATAAACTATATTACTCAAAGTGTATCTTGAACTTTCGAGTGTTTTGGTCATTTGTGTCTAAAATTAACGTCTTAATATATAATAATATTATTTTAAATCAAAACGTTTTATATCTAAGTTAATATTACATTTTATAACATTTGTAAAATATACATACATTTTCATTTTGAAATAGTGTTTTACTGTAGCAAAATGATTTTTACTGTAGCAAATAGTGGTTTTCGAAAACACTGTAGCTTTTCGGGTACTGTAGCAATTCGAAAATACTGTAGCAAATTAGTGCTTTACTTGTTCATCTTAAATGTTTTAGTTAACTTATATAAATATCAATCGAATCAATAATCGAATGTTACTATCGTTTACTAAATAACTTGAAATTATATATATGTATATTTTTTTATTTAATATACATAAATCAGTTTTTAAATACACATTGCAAGTTATTTATAATTAATTTTAATAATTAATATTCCAACTTATTGTATATATATATACATATATACATATATATTTACAAATAGATGTTCGTGAATCGTCGGTCAATAGTCAAAGGTTTACTGAATATATAACATTAGTTTAAAAATTTTGAGAATCAATATTACAGACTTTGCTTATCTTGTCGAAATCATATAAAGATTAAGTTTTAAATTTGGTCGGAAATTTCCGGTTCGTCACAATTCTGGGTAAATTCCATCCGCCAAATAATAACCCTTATCAAACGTACCCCGTTAACCGTAAACGTACACGGTGGAGCTTCACTGGCTAATAAGTCCCTAAACAAATTAGATTGATTAAGTACATTGATATCATTATTTGATACCGCAATACCAAAAAAGCGTGTCAAAACCATCCATCATATGACGCTATTGCTTCAAACATAATTGACGGGTAACCATGGTCACCTCGTGTATAATGACCCTTCCAACGTGCCGGAAAATTTCTCTATCTCCAATGCATACAATCGATGCTTCCTAACATCCCCGGTAACCCGTGTATTTGAGCATGTTTAATGGTCAAACGTTGCACGTCTTGTGCAGTTGGTTTTCTCAAATATTCGGTTGCGTACAAGTGATAAATACATTTACAAAATTTGTTTAAATAATCATATGAGGTTTGTTCACCCATATGAAAATACTCATCAAAAAGATCGGCCGACGCATCATACGCTAGTTGACATATGGTGGATGTTACTTTTTGAACAATATTAAAACCAAGTAATCCACAAACATTACGTCTTTGATGAAAATAAGTAAAATACTCGGGAATCGGAGTTTCAGAAAAATTCAATATACCTTGACATATACGAAGAAACAAAGGTTTGCGCATTCGATAACGTCTACGAAAATAATCGTCTGGAAACGTACAAGTGTCGGAAAAATAATCATTCCATAAAGCTTTTGCGCGGCCTTCATGATCTCTATATAAATATCTTCTAGGTGCTCTTGATACGAGTTCAACTTCTTCATTATCGCTTAACTCATCCAAATGATCAAGTGCTTCAAGTGCTCGATTATTAGTGGTATTCATGATTGTTAGTACCAAATTTATATCGGGATCGGAATTTAGGTTATTTGGATTCATTTTAATTTAGAAAATGATTGATAATGATGTATGTGTATGAGATGTATATTGAGTATGAAATGTATGTGTATAAGATGTATAAAATGAACTATATGTGTGTATATTGTAACAACCCGACTTTTTCCGTTAAATTATTTTAACGCCCGTCTCGTTTTTTTTATAGATAATATCTTTCATTATCTAAATCCGTATCTTCCATTTATTAGCGTTTCAATATTTTCCGCTATCTAATTATAACATCTCCCGTTTACTCTTGCGTAGTTGAAATATTTTGTTTGGTTAATTCACGCACCCGCTTCCAAACTCGAGGGACCAAAATTGCCAAGGGACCAAACTAGTGACTAGGTCAACTAGTCAAGTTCCTCATCCTCCAATCATTCATTCACCTCCTCTTTCTCTACTACTTCCATTTTTACTCTCAAACACCCAATTCACTAATTCATCATCTAAATCCAATCTAGCAATCAAACATCAAAACAAACTACATATTTGTGATCCTTGCATCATCCTCTTCAATTTGGTACCAATTTTATAGCTTGGGGTAAGCTTTTCAAAATCTCTAATTTTCATAAATTAGACCTTTAAACTTAAAAGTGTGTTAGTTAGTGTCTATGGCTTGAGTCTAGCATGAATATGTGATTTATTTGCTCGATCTTGTTATTTTGCATAAACTAGCATGAACTTGAAAAAGAGTTTATTTAATCTTGATTTTTGGGTGATTTAATGTTGTTAGATGTTAAAGCTCATGTATTAAATGTGTTACTAGCATCATTAGCTTCGATTTGGTATGTAGGTTGATTTAGAAAAACTTCATTTACAAAAATGTTGAATTTTTGATTCTTGGTTAGGGTTTGGTAGCATTTAAAATGAACTTTTGATGCCTTGAATGCCATGAGATGTTGTTGGTAAGTGTTTAGTTGTATTGTATGTTTAATTACCTATGAAACAGCATGTCGTATATGTAAATTGGTTTCCCGAATCATGAAATGCATTTTATGAACTTGAAACTTTGATAATGGACTTTTAACGATCTTTTGATGAGGTTTTTGTTATTATAAATGATGAACTTGATTGAGGACATGTGTTTAGTTGTATTCCTTGTCAAAATATCTTTCCAACGATGTATGATATGCGTTTTTAGTGTTTTCGGATCATTAGTTATGAATGAAAGAAGTTTGGCTCAACACTTAGAAAAATTCAGCATTTCAGCACCTGGAGGACCCAAGTTGCGGCCGTAACCCAGGCCATTGTGACTGTAACCCAGGACATTGCGGCCGTAACCCATGCCACTGCGGGCGTAACATTTTGGGCTGTCCAAAATTATAATTTTTCGTTTAATTCTAACTATGCTACGCATCTCCGATTAACATGTAACTTTTTCTAACATGTTCATATTTGATTATATAACTTAGAAAAATTGTCCGAGACCCGACCCGAATGTGTTGGCTTTTTCGTTGACTTTGACTTGACCGAAGTTTGACTTTTAATCAAACTTAACCAAATGCGTATGCGATCATTCTAACATGCTTTTATACTTATATCTTGCATGAAACTTGACAATGTGATTCACATGCTATATATAATCGAGTCATAACGAGCCATAGGACTAATTGAACACATTTCACCCGACCTTATGTCGTAACCGTTAATTGATATAACTTAATTGTTTAGGTCAAGGCTAAGCAACTTTCATTTACACAACGTTTAATTTCAAATACTTTGGCGTGCGACTACGGTGAGATCATAGTCCCATCTTTTCAATAACTTTTACTCTTTTAAATCATGGGATAAGAAACAAATACATTTTATACTACTTACTTTTATTGTGATGACCCGTCCAAATCCACTTGGATGAATACATCATTCATCTATTTCACAGTGAGGTACTGACCTCTACATGATACGTTTTGTAAACATTGCATTCTTTTGAAAAGGCACACCATAATTGAATATCAAATTCCAAGGTTTTTGACGTTTGATGATTTCTACATATAGACAATCACCTTAAGTAATAGTTTACAATACTACATCGGTTGATAATGCAGTTAAAATAAGATACATGGTGATGATTTTGTGAATGCAACGTTTTCTTGAATAAAGCATGTATGACTCCATGCACATAGCTTGTATCACATATAAGCAAACAGCGAAAGACTTCTAGGAACCTGAGAAGAAACATGCTTAAAAGTGTCAACACAAAGGTTGGTGAGTTCATAGTTTTAATGTTGCGCATAATCTGTATGTAAAGGTGGATCACAAGATTTCAGTTGTTTCATCCAAAACGTTTATCAAAATATTCTACGAAATTGAGCACCCTGGTAACTAAACTTACCGTATATATAATAAGTACCCCTGTTTTAACATACATGCAACCAACATGTAAAATACATGCAAACCAACGTGTACTAAACTCAAATAGCATACGTCTGTTTTATAGTTTAGGCTAGGGTTTCTATACCTGGAACAGACGAGGATGTCAAGCCCTATGGATCCATATACAACTACTCGCGCCCACTAGTTCTTATAATCGGCAGTTACTAGTTACCAAAGCTAAGGGATTTTCAGTTCAAACTCAGTGTAGAATTTAGTATGCACTTGTATACATTGCGTTTAAAATAAAGTGCATTTATTCTCAGCCCAAAAATATAGATTTCAAAAGCAATTAAAAAGGGTGCATATGAAACTCACCTTAGCAGCACATAAGGTCATTCATCGAAATGTGACCGAAACTTGAAATGAAAAATAATCGTAGTTCTCAACCTAGAGAACATATGTTGGTCAATACATGTCTAACAAACTAGATCAGGTCATAGTGTATCACAATCCTAATGCTCGAGACCGACATGTAAAAGTTAACAAAAGTCATCCCAAAAGTCAACCTGACCAAATATGATCTTTAAATATATACATGTTTATTATATTAACATAGTATAAGTGTTGATAATTGAACGAATTTATAGTTTATCAAACTCAAAATATTATTTATTTCAGCAGCTATATTATATTTGAGTTATCATGGCAATCGAAAATATTTTATTATTTCACATAGTTTTCCAATAATTTAAAAATCAGATTATAGTGTTTATAAAGTTTTAAAACATGATATGACAGTCAACTTTGACAATTGTTCAACAAAATGAGACGTGCCTTATATAGAAATTCATTTACTCGATTAGTAATATCTAAAAATCCAATTTATCAATCTCATAGACAAGTTGTTTAAATATTAATTTTCAGTTTCAAACACAATTTCAATTAACGTCAAACATAATTCAGTTGACCATATCTTTTAATCCAATCATCGAAATCACTCGATTTCTAAAAGAAAAGTTATAAATTTTTCGATAGCTTTCCAACGACATGCATATCATATACTTTATATCAGTAGCATATGTATCAAATTCGTGATTCATCATAAACTATCTAACGACAAAATTAAAGCATACAAGCATACATAAACATATATACTCGAGCACTAGACATGGATACACTATTAATATATAAATGATAATATATGAATGCTCACGTATCAATATTGTGATTCAATATTACAGTAAACTACGTAGACGCAACGGAGATGATAAACACTAGTTTGACTCATGAGCAATACCCTCGAACCATACACATAACATCCATAGCTATAACCCATAATTTCTTAGCTCTATCCCGCTCGCAAAACCCTTTTTGAAACAACTCGCTCATGACCTCGTCGTAGTATTTTATGTATAATACTACTAATAATAATACTCCTAACTATTAGATTAATAATAATATTAATCTTAATAATAATAATAATAATAATAATAATAATAATAATAATAATAATAATAATAATAATAATAATAATAATAATAATAATAATAATAATAATAATAATAATAATAATTATAATTATAATATATATATTGAGAGAGTAAGATAGATAGAGAAGGATATATGTTTGAACTCGCCTGCAATCGAACAAATTTATAGGAACATTTCTGTCCCAGCACCTCATGCGATTGCATGAGGTTTGTATGGGATTCTCTTGCGATCGCATGAGTCCCTCAGCCAGCTCACAATCGTTTGTTGTTTTGCTTGTCGACATGATTAAATAAATATATAATTTATATTAATTAATTATATATTATATTATATTCTCGTGCCTAGTTAACTTGAAATTTTGGTTCCGATGTCTTGTACGTTTACGTTCGACTTATGTCCCGGTTTCAGTTTTTCGAACGTCCTTTCGTACGCTTAGAAAACTTATACTTTACGTTTCGTGATTCGTACCTTTGTCAAAAAATAGTCTTAAATTATCAATAAACTATATTACTCAAAGTATATCTTGAACTTTCGAATGTTTTGGTCATTTGCGTCTATAAATTAACGTCTTAATATATAATAATATTATTTTAAATCAAAACGTTTTATATCTAAGTTAATATTATATTTTATAACATTTGTAAAATATACATACATTTTCATTTTGAAATAGTGTTTTACTGTAGCAAAATGATTTATACTGTAGCAAATAGTTGTTTTCGAAAATACTGTAGCTTTTCGGGTACTGTAGCAATTCAAAAATACTGTAGCAATTTAGTGCTTTACTTGTTCATCTTAAACGTTTTAGTTAACTTATCTAAATATCAATCGAATCAATAATCGAATGTTACTATCGTTTACTAAATAACTTGAAATTATATATATGTATATATCTTTATTTAATATACATAAATCAGTTTTTAAATACACATTGCAAGTTATTTATAATTAATTTTAATAATTAATATTCCAACTTATTGTATATATATATATATATATATATATATATATATATATATATATATATATATATATATATATATATATATATATATATACAAATAGATGTTCGTGAATCGTCGGTCAATAGTCAAAGGTTAACTGAATATATAACATTAGTTCAAAAATTTTGAGAATCAATATTACACACTTTGCTTATCTTGTCGAAATCATATAAAGATTAAGTTTTAAATTTGGTCGGAAATTTTAGGGTCGTCACAGTACCTACCCGTTAAAGAAATTTCGTCCCGAAATTTGATAGAGATTGTCATGGCTAACAATAAAAATGTTTTCATGACGAATACGAGTTGATGAATAGAGTTTCATCATAATTGACTAATATAGATAAAACGATTCGATTATGTGAAGCGTACGAGTGAAGCTGTCACAAAAGGTTGAGATAAAGATTTAACTTTGGACATAGTCACGGTGGATTTTTGGATTTCAAGGAATCTAAAGATAATCCTTGAAATCTATAAAAGATTTGATTCTCCGGTAATCAAGGAAATTATGATCCTCTTTGATTAATTGCGGTAATCTGCCTCGATTGCTATGCATGCTATTTCGCTATAAATCAACCTCTTTCGTTCCATTATTTTCATTACTCCTACATCTTCTTCCTCATTTCATACCTCCCAATAGGTTGTGAAAATGTTAAATCTAATCCTGATTCTTGATATTTTCCTAGCTATCGTATCCTTCATTCTTCTTTTTCATCTGCCACCAGAGGAAGTTATTTTATTCTACTATTACCTTGGGGTTATAATGTTTTTAATTCTCCTATGTCTTTACGTTGCAATACGTATTGATATACATGGTTTGTAATTTATGTGTTTGTTGTCAGGCTTTATATTTTCCCTTATATTTAGGGGTTCCATGCTTTTTTTTTTCCTTCCCGACTTCAAGTCAAGCGAATAATGGTCCAGAATTCATAGATATGGAGTTTCAAATGAACATGGCTAATGTTTTAAGAGAGAAATCGTAATAGCACGATCTTGATTAGTTAAATTACTAGAATTCAAGAGAAAAGATAGAACTATCAAGAAATTATGTTCTTGATATGTTTATATACTAGACAGAGTGTAAGAGTCATGTAACATGGTACATGATGACGTTATGATCTGTGAATTATCACGTTCCAATAGAAACTCAGCATGACTTACTGTAATATAATCATGTTGATCAAGTGTTATTATATTATACTAACTCATGCTTCAATTCCCAACACTACTTCAAAAACATTCATATTTTAAATTCGAATTTTTCAGATATTAGAAACTAAAACAGTTTCCTTTATGATGTAACGCAGATAGCGCGAAGACATGTATAATTTCAGGTGAAAATATCTTCAGAATTATCGAGGATATTTATAATGAAAGATACGATGATATCTTAGAATTTCTAATTTCGAAAGGTGATGAAGAATATTTGTCCGCAAAGGTTTAGAGTCAGGAGCAAGGTATTTGTTAATGACTTTAGTAGAAACTGAATCATTTGGATTCTTTGAAGGCAGGTTTAGTCTTTGTGATTTGTCCACAGCCTCCTTCATGGTTTGCTCAAACCGTTTTCCAGTTCCAATTTTTTTGAGCTTTGCCAACACACTATTCTTTATCATCAAACTTTCGACTGTTAAAGTCGTTTATAGTTTTTGCTGCTTCTTCAGCATTCAAAGTCATCATAACCGAATCGTCGGTTATCAATCCGAGGTGTTTTCAAGAGTTTGAAGGGTTTGAATGAAGATTGTAATTGTCAAGATACATATGATGTTCTAGAATTTTGAATGATACAAATATTTTTCTGAGTTTTATATAAGTGACGTTCTAGCACAGTTTTGAAGTCAAAGTGTAGCTTTGAAAAATGTAAGAATCTAAGAGTGATATTGAAATGCCCCGTTCATATTAATTATAAACGTTTCATATTAATTGGTTTCTTTGCGAGGTTTTGACCTCTATATGAGACGTTTTTCAAATCTTGCATTCGTTTTTAAAAACAACCATAACCTTTATTATTGAATAAAGGTCTTAATGACATAATTTAGATTGTCTATCAAAGACAATCTCCTCAAATAAATAAGTTTTTACACAACCTATTACAATATGATCAAATATATTACAACAAATACTCCGAATGCAAGTTTAAACAATATAAACAATTATGCCGACTCCAAATCTTGAACTTGGGTTGGCATACGACAGCGGAAGCATTTTTAAATTTTCACTTTAGAATAAACATGCTTAAAACGTCAACAAAAATGTTGGTGAGTCATAGGTTTAATTTCTATATAATAATCATAACATTTAATAAGCCAAAAGATTTCATTTAATTAAATGTGCAGGATCATTACAACTGCAAAAATCATTCATACGATGAGTCGCCTGGTAACCGACCTTAACATAGAGCGCTTAAGATATATGGCATCATTCCACTATTCAAATGTATGACAAGAACTCTTCGAAGTACTAAAGCATTTACACTATTCGAAAATGAGGGTGGTTGGTGCCCGTAGATCTACCTTTAGGATTCGCGTCAATTAGTGTTTTTCACTAATTTTTAGGTTACCAAGCATAATAATAATAAGTACAGATATCTGGTATAACAAAACAATCATAGAATGTAGTTCCATGAACTTGTGCTTATTTTGTAAAACATTTATAAATTTTGCATGTATTCTCATCCTAAAATAATTTAGATAGTAAAAATGGGAGTATAACTCACTTGTGATGATTTCCGAATAGATGGTGATAAGACTTGGCCTTTTGACAAATTCATGAACCTAATAATAATATTCTTGTGTCAAGATATATATATATATATATATATATATATATATATATATATATATATATATATATATATATATATATATATATATATATATATATATATATATATAATTAATATTCCATACTTATGATACTTGTGATAATTTTAATCGTCCATTGTTAGTAGTCCAATAGTCCAATAGTCCAACAGTATAAATATATATATAAATATAAATGCGTATATTGTGTTAGAATTCACTAACAATATAATATATTGTCTTAATATAATAAGAGACATAATATGTGTATTGTCTAAAGCAATCCGCGACACATTGTATACATGTCTCAGGCTCGATCACAACTCAAAGTATATAGTATTTTGGAATCCACTTCGACCCACAGCTAACTCGAGATTACTGCCAATGGTGTCTAATAGTTCGTTCCAATAATATATATAGAAGAAGTCAAAATGATATGTCAAAACTTTGTATACGAATCCACGGTGATCAAGTCATATATATATGGTGCCTTACGATCTTTATTAAGACTATAATATATTGTCGTAGAACTTAATACTATTATAAATTGTATTTCCATAAGTTCGGGAACAAGAAATGTATAAATACATGTAGGATACAAGGTAAGTTAGCTAGGATAAGGTTAGCATCCATTTTTATAAATCATGTCCGTAGCTAAAAATTAAGAAAAATATCCAATTTTGTTTTACCCATAATTTCTTCGTTACAAATCTGTTTTGAGTGATTCGAGTTGCCATGGTTTCGTATTAAACTCAACATTATTGTTTATAGTTGAAAATACAGCTAAGGTGTCAAATAAGAGAAGATAGTCATATCCGTAGTAAGAACGACATCTTGATGACCCTTTTGAAAAACATATTCCACTTAGAGTTTAACCATGGATTTTGGATATATTTCATATCCATATAAATAAAATTTTCACCAAAGGAAATATTTTAATTCAAAGTTTAAGATAGGTTTTTAAAATTAAACCCAAAACAGCCCCCGTTCGACTAAGACGGCGTATATTCGATTTTAAGGTGTTCTTCGTGTTTACAAGTTTTATATCCTTATGTTAGCTTGACATACTGTCATAATACATGTGTTGAAGTATTTTAAAAGTGAAGTTATAAGGATTAAGTTTTTTGCAAACAAGTTTAGAAATAATCTAAACTATGTTCTTGTTGTTATTAGTTATAACTCAAAATAAGATAGCTATATGAATATGAATCGAACGAGATTTTGAACAAAGCTATTACCTCAACTTACTAGGGTAAAGCTACTAGAAAAGATAGTAAATAATCTTTAGCTCAAAGGTAGCTTTGATGGCTTGAAATTCTTGAAGTAGAATCATGGAATCAACAAAAGTTTCAAGTAAGAAATCTATCTTGATTTAAGATAGTTATGATTATATGAATTGAACCAAAGCTTGAATATGTTTATTACCTTGATTATAAGATGGAAAGCTACTGATATGAAAGTAGGATTATGGATTCTAAAGAGTTGTGGAGTTGGATTGAAAGATTGGAAGTAAACTTGTACACTTGGAAGGTTATCTTGATATGTTCTTGATCAAGCTTTCTTATGATGATTCTAACTTAGTTTTTGATTCTAAAACTTTCTGAATTGTGTTGTGTTCTTAAGAGAGTGTTTGAGTATTTGTGTTTTTAGTTAGAAAAATATGAAGTAGAAATGAAAATGGAACGGATGTATAAGTAGTAAAGATGGCATGAGGTTAAGGTAAGTGTATAGGATCCTTATGTTGAATTTTAGCTAAATGGTTAATACTAGTTGTAAATCCATGGCTCCCACATGTTTCTTGCTGTCCTAGGGTTGGTAAGATGCAGATTTTTATGTGTATATACCAATAGTATATACGTATAGAAACTGGTTACAATACGGGTATAAATACCGTATGAATACGAGTAGAATTCATGATGGAATTGAATGGGAATATGAATATAGCTATCTTTGTTGAGTATAAGTATATTGATATATGTATTTAAGTCTTTCAAAAGTGTATTAATACATCTTAATACAATATATATATATATATATATATATATATATATATATATATATATATATATATATATATATATATATATTGATTTTAACTTAAGAGTTAATACGTCGATAATCGATACATATATGTATATTGTTTCAAAGTCTTTAAGTTAGTAGTCTCATCTAATATATATAACTCATTGTTATTATACTTAATGAGATACTTGAATATCATTTAATCAAATCATAATATATATATATATATATATATATATATATATATATATATATATATATATATATATATATATATATATATCCAAATATATATTCCTTTAATTAATTATTACGATATATGACGTTCGTGAATCGTCAGACAGACTGGGTGGCCAAACGTTTGTATAAAATTCATTCCAAATAACCAAGTCTTAATAAATTTGATTGCCTAACATGTTGAAAACCTTAATTATATAAATATTAATCTTCTATATATTAGCGGAAAAATCCGGGTCGTTACATTACACACCCGTTAAATTAAATTTCGTCCCGAAATTTAGAATAGTACCTAGTTAACGTGCGATATTGGAAAACAAATGTGGGTACTTCAGCTTCATTTGGTCTTCTCGTTCCTAAGTGAATTCAGGTCCTCTACGAGCATTCCACCGAACCTAAAAGATTGGCATCTTACTTTGTTTGAGTCGTTTGACCTCACGATCCATAATTTCGACGGGTTCTTCGACGAAATTTAGTTTCTCATCAATCTTAATTTCTTCTAAAGGGATAATGAGATCTTCGATAGCTAGGCATTTCTTCAGGTTCGAAACATGAAAGGTGTTGTGAATCTTTTCTAATTGTGGAGGTAGTTCAAGTCGATAGGCCACCGGCCCAATGCATTTTTCGATCTTGAATGGCCCAATGTATCTTGGGCTCAATTTCCCTCGCTTTCCAAAATGAATAACACATTTCCAAGGTGATATCTTAAGCATAACCATATCACCCTCCTCAAACTCTAAAGGTTTCCTTCTAACATCCGCGTAGCTCTTCTGCCGACTCCGGGCTGTTTTCAATCGTTGCTGAATCTGAATGACCTTGTCGGTAGTTTCCTGGATAATTTCTAAACCTGTAATCTGTTTTTCCCCCCACATCACTCCAACAAATCGGAGACCTGCACTTCCTCCCATAAAGTGCCTCGAATGGTGCCGCCTCAATGCTAGAATGATAGCTGTTGTTGTAGAAAAACTCAGCTAACGGTAGATGTCGATCCCAACTGCTTCCAAAATCAATAACACATGCTTGTAGCATGTCTTCGAGTGTCTGAATCATCCTTTCACTCTGCCCATCAGTTTATGGATGATAGGCAGTACTTAAATCTAGACGAGTTCCCAACGCTTCGTGTAATGCCTGCCAGAATCTGGAAGTAAATCTGCTATCACAATCAAAGATAATAGAGATTGGTATACCATGTCTAGAAATAACTTCTTTCGGGTATGATCGTGTTAATTTCTCTATACCATCCTCTTCTTTTATTGGCAAAAAGTGTGCAGACTTAGTTAGATAATCGACTATTACCCAAATCATATCATAACCACCTGCGGTTCTCGGTAACTTAGCAATGAAATCCATGGTAATGTTTTGCCATTTCCATTCTGGGATTTCAGGTTGTTGGAGTAGACCCGATGGTTTCTGATGTTCAGCTTCGACTTTAGAACAAGTCAAACATGCTCCTACATATGTGGCTATATCGGTCTTCATTCCTGGCCACCAAAAGTTTCTCTTGAGGTCTTGGTACATTTTCCCCGCACCAGGATGTATTAAATATCTGGTTTTATGTGCTTCATCTAGTACCACTTTTCTCAAATCCCCATTCTTTGGTACCCAAATTCTTTCAGCTAAATACCTGGTTCCGTCTTCCCGAATATTAAGTTGTTTTTCTAGTCCTTTGGGTATTTCCTTTCCAAAAATTCCTTCATTCAAAACCTCCTGTTGTGCCTCTTTTATTTGAGTAGTAAGATTAGTATGAATAATCATGTTCATAGCTTTTACTCGAATAGGTTATCTTTCGTTTTGACTCAAGGCATCAGCTACCACATTCGCTTTCCCCGGGTGGTAAAGGATTTCACAATCATAATCATTTAGCAGCTCAACCCACCTACGCTGCCTCATATTTAGTTGCTTTTGATTTAAAATATGTTGGAGACTTTTGTGGTCGGTGTATACAATAAACTTGACCCCATATAGATAATGTCTCCACATCTTAAATGCAAAAACAACGGCGCCCAATTCCAGATCATGTGTGGTGTAGTTTTGTTCATGAATTTTGAGTTGTCGAGAAGCATATGCAATCACCTTCTTCCGTTGCATAAGAACACACCCAAAACCCATTCTTGATGCGTCGCAGTAGATAACAAAATCTTCCATTCCGTCAGGTAACAATAAAATAGGTGTCGTAGTCAACTTCTTTTTCAACAATTGGAAGGCACCCTCTTGTTCAGAAGTCCATTCATACTTTTTCCCCTTGTGTGTCAAGGCAGTTAAAGGTTTGGCTACTCGGGAGAAATCTTGAATAAATCTCCTATAATAACCGGCTAAACCCAAAAATTGACGTATTGGAGTTTTCGGGGTTTCACAATTTTTGATGGCTTCGATCTTGGAGGGATCAACTTTGATTCCATTACTACTGACTACGTTGTAACATCCCGTGATTTTCCGTTAAACTTATTTTAACACCGTCTTTTTTTTATTTTTTTTATTTTTTTATTTTTTTTATAATATCTTTCGTTATTCAAATTTGTATCTTTCGTTAACTAACGTTCATAATATTCTCGTTATCTAATTATAAAGTCATCCGTTACTCGAACGTTTTTAAAATATTCGTTTGGTTAATTCACGCACCCGCAAACGAACTCGAGGGACTAGTTTCGCCAAGGGAGCAAAGATGTGACTAGCTTTTGACTAGTCAACACCCACCTCCCCATTCCTTTCCATTTTCATTTTCATTTTCTTTTAACACTTTCAAGAATTCTCTCAAATCTTCAAACAAGAAATCATCATCCATTTTAAATCGATCAAGCTTCAATCCAAACAAATTACATATTTGGAATCCTTGCATCTTCCTCTTCGATTTCATACCAACCTCATCTCGTTTGGGTAACTTTCTAAAATCACTAGATTTTTGTGTTCTTGATGTTTTTAACTTATAAAGTTGTTAATTAGTGTCTATGGTTCAAGTCTAACATGAATATATGATTTATATGTTCGATTTCGTTATTTTTGATAACTAGCATGAACTTGAAAGTTTGGTGTGTTTGATTTATGATTTGGATGCTTAAATGTTGTTAATATGTTAAAGTGCAAGTATTAGATGTGTTCCTAGTGTCACTAGCTTCAATTTGATGTGTAGGTTGATTTGTAAAACTTCATAAACTTGATTAGTGATTTTGGTGATTTTGGATTAGGGTTTGATAAGCTTTATATGAACTTTTGGTGCATCAAATGCTATGAATTGTTGTTGATAAGTGTTTAGTTGCAATGTGTGTTTGATTACCTTCGAAACGGCATATCATACATGTAAATTGGTTGCCCGAATCATGAAATGCGTTTTTAGAACTTGAAACTTTGATTATGAACGTTTAATGCGGTTTTGGGTTGTTGTAAGTGTTGAATTGCTTGATGAAATGTGTCTAGGTGTTTTCCTCGTCAAATTACCTTTCCGATGATATAAGATACATGTTCTAATTGTTTACGGATCATAAAATGTGGTTATTTGGTTTTTAGCTCGTGCATACTTGTGAAAAACAGAAAAGTGTCTGCCCAGATGGTGGCGCGGCGCGCCCCTTCCCCGCGCGGCGCGCAATTAGGCCTGGCCAGATTCTGCTCATTATGTCACTTTTCACGCGAAATGTTTGACTAGTTACCGACCTCCGATTCACATGAAACTTGTTTTAATATACTTGTATATGAATAATTAGCATAGAAAATTTGTCCGGGACCCGACCCGAACGTGTTGACTTTTTGTTGACTTTGACCGACCAAAGTTTGACTTTTTGTCAAACTTAACCAAATGATTATGCAACCCTCCTAACTTGTTTATATACTTGTACCTTGCATGAAACTTGACAATTTGATTTCACATGCTACATAATCGAGTCGTAACGAGCCATAGGACTAATTGAACAACTTTGACCTTTCGTGACTATCGTTATTGATACAACCTAATTGTTTAGGTCGAGACTAGCATTGTTCTTTGCACGTTTACTCGTTGAAGTACTTTATTAACTCTTGCGCTCAAGGTGAGATCATAGTCCCACCCTTTTCAACAACTTTTATACTTTTAAATCGTGGGCTGAGAAAACATATACTTTGTTACATCTTGTACTACTTACTTTTATGTTTTGAACACAAGTGTGAAAACAAACATTCCACGTGCGAGTTAGAACAAAAATGCCTCAATTCGATTATCATTAGTTACACTTGCAGGGTGTAAGCGAGAACTTATATTGTGTGGCCATACGGGTTTAACAAACCCTCATTCGGACGGTTCGCTACCGTTATGCGGATGAAATATATTTTTGTGTTTTAGTGTGGGTTCTAGCACTGTGTGATGGGGTAACGTTGGTTAAGTTTTGATAATTGAGTGCTCGCGTATAACAACACTTTTGGAATGCAAATGATTTGGATAATCTACGTTATGGAAATACAAAATCTTGTGGTTCAAAAACAACGTTTAATACTTACTAAACCTATGATTTCACCAACGTTTTCGTTGACAGATTCTTCTATGTTTTCTCAGGTTTTGAATGCTTAGTGATACATGCTTCCGCACTCTTTTGATACTTGCTTGGATGTCGAGTATACATGCATTTTGGAGCATCTTTTAAACTTATTTAAACTGTGTCGCATAGTTTTCATTTGTACTTATAACGTTGTAACTTAACTTGTGGTCAATTATCTTTGTAAACTTTGAAACAATCTTTACACTTGAATGGATGCGACATATTTTGGGTCAAACGTCTGTTTTAAAGACTTATGACCAGGTAATGGGACCTACGTAGTCGACGCCGTCACTTGACGATTTGTCGGGGTCGCTACAAGTGGTATCAGAGCCTTGGTTGTAGGGATTAAAGTTCATTTGTGTCCACCCCGAGTCATAGGGTACATAGGTGAATCTAGACTACAACCGGCATATAGACTGAAGTAGGAATTACTTGACTATTTGTGCATTTATACTCGAACTCTTCAATCATATCTAACTCGTATTCGATCTTGATCTTACGTTGATAAATTTTGTTGACGCGCCACCTTGACTTTATGAGGTAATGTTAAATGCACATGAGAATCAGGGTAATATAATTTCCGGGATTATATTACGGTGATTCATATGGACATTCCGACATTATGACATAAAGAATTTAAGGCGAGTCAAGGAAAATTTTCTCTACATCATCATTCCCTATCATGATTAGTATTATTGAGAATACTAATCAACGATATTCTTGTGTCTTGAAGGAACAATGCCTCCCCGTCGCGGACCACGTAATGAAACTTCCGAACAAGCTTTTCAACGCATGATAGCCACCGCCATAGGTGCGGCTATGGCTAGTATCTCCTCCGACATCAATAACAACCACAACCACAACCACAACAACCATGGAGCCGGTAATTCAAACGAGGGTTGCTCCTACAAAACTTTCATGGGGTGCAAACCTCACACCTTCGATGGGACCGGAGGACCGGTTGTGCTCACCCGATGGTTTGAGCAAACAGAAGCCGTTTTTAGCATAAGCGGTTGTCGGGACCAAGACAAAGTCAAATATTCCACCCACACTTTTGCCGGTATCGCTCTCACATGGTGGAATACGTATGTGCTGTCGGTGGGTATCGATGAAGCCCACACACTCTCATGGGCCGACTTAAAGAAAAAGATGATCACCGAATACTTCCCGCGCGAAGAGACCCGTAAGCTCGAACACGAACTAAGAACTTTAAAAGCGGTCGGGAATGACCTAAAGGCATATAATCAACGATTTTCTGAGCTATCCTTGATGTGCCCAAACCTCGTGACCCCCGAACCTCTAAGGGTTGAACTTTACATGGATGGTCTTCCCAAGAGCATCAAACAAGGAGTAATGTCATCCAAACCCAGTAATCACCAAGAGGCCCTGAATATGGCCCGTCAATTGATCGAAACGGTAGACGAGATTGAAGTGCCGGCACCTAAAGCCGAGGATGAGTCGGGTGACAACAAAAGAAAATGGGAAGCCCCCCAATCGAGTAACTACAACAACAACTTTTCCAAGGAACCTCTCACCCCCGTCGGCAAGAAAAGTTATGCCGGGACACGACCTTTTTGCAACAAATGCCACAAGCATCATTTTGGTGAATGTGGCAAGCTAATTTGCCATCGGTGCCAAGGTAGTGGTCATATTGCCAAGTATTGTGGAAGTACCGCTCCCGTCACTCAAAAGGGGCCCGACGCACCAAAGCCGAGTATTTGCTACAAATGTGGCCAATCGGGTCATTTTAGGAATGAATGCCCAAAGAATAAAGCAAAAACCAACGCGCGCCGTTGAACTTACAACATTGACACCTAGGATGCCCGAGACGATGATGGACTAGTCACGGGTACGTTTCTTCACAACAAACCGTATATTTCATACTTACTCGATTCGAGTACCGTTAGACGTTTTATAACCAAGGATTTGACTCGTGCTCTTTATATTCCACCTCTTTCCCCCAGATACTACTTAGACGATTTAAGCGACCAACGGAAAAATATTGTGTGCCTATAAATATTATCGGAGGATATACGTTAAGAAATTGAACTCGACACCAATAGAACTAAGGAACTCAAAACCTATTCATTAAGGAGAAATTGTTGCCCTACATTTATGTATAGATTATTGTGAACTAAGAAATTTTCGGTTGGAAACCGATACCCTCTCCCTCGCATCCATGACCTCATGATTATTTGCACGAATCCCGTATGTTCCAAATCGACCTCCGTTCCGGTTATCATCAATTGGGGGTTAAGGGAGACGATGTCTCCTAAGCCATTTTTCCGAACTCGCAACGTTAGTTGTAAATCTCTCTTAGTACCGTTTGATTTATTTAGGACTCCGTCCGTATTCATGAACCTCCTAAACCACGTATGCAACTTATCTAGACAAATCTGTTATCGTATTTATGGATGACATCTTAACTTATTTAAGTAAAGAAGGAAAACGAACAACATCACCATCTTACGCTCGAACTTTTGAGAAAAGAGCAACTCTATACCAAATTCTCCGAGTGAGAATTTCTGTTGAACGAAGTCCAATTTTCTAGACCATGATGTTAATGGTCAAGGCATTTCAATCAATCTCGAAATCAAGCCACACGTAATCATGAAACTCTCTCAACTCAGACTTGTATTCGTAAAATCTTAGATCTCGCCTGTTATCACCGAAGATTCATTTCTGACTTTTCTCGTGTTACACGACTTTTAAACTCGTTAACTCGCTAAGGAAAACTTTAAACCTCTCCGTGTTCGCACCTTGAGCGTGATTCTTCACACCAACATTTCTAGTTAAAAATCGTATAGCAACAGATGGAACTCAAACATGGAAATATTTCTACTTGAACGCCGAAAGGCATACTCCCTCGACTCGAAATCAACGGAACGGAAATTCGTTATTTCGCACGAAGAATTCGAATACTAAATTGTGGATCCGATCAATATTCTTGTCATCACGTACCACACTACATACCTCTGTTATTTCACCGTTACCGTCTGATATTACTGGAAATTAAGATAACACACAATCCAATGATACTTCACTCTTCTTTGACTTAACGCCCTTGTATTTCTGATAATCGGCCAACTATTATTCAACCCCGAACTATACAACCACGTGTACTATCTCGTTTCTCTTTCAGACTTCAACTTTTGACAACTAGAGGCACGTTATGGCAACCTCGAGATGCAAGCTCATCCTATTCTAAGTCCTCATTTCACTCCTATCTTTATCGCTCGCATTTCCGTTTAAAGAAACTCCTTGTAACATTTCTCCATGGATAGAGAAATTCATCATATTACATTAGTATTCGCCACGAGGGTGAATAGTCCTAACGAACATTTTTCGAACCCTAACTGACTTGTTCAAACGTATCTTAATAGATTCTATTCCAACACGGTGTATCTTTGTCAATTATTCCGTATCGAAATACTCGTTTCACTTCTAGTTTTACAAGAAACCTTGGAGACCCGCTTAGACATGAGTACCGCGTACCACCCACAAACAGACGAACCGAACAAATGAACGATTTACGTCTTCGAAAGACATGTTTCAAACTTGCATGGTCGCTTTTAGTAGATCCCTCTTACAATAGTAGTTACCACTCGTGTGTTCACACGCACTTTCCGAAACCCTATATGACCGCTAATGTCATACCCCTATTCGTTGGACCAAAGCATGTGGCAAATAAAACACCGAATCTTAACTCATCCAAGAAACAACAATTGAGATAATCCAAGTCCGAGAAGGGCTCGAGACGACCCGTAGTCGCCCAAAAGAGTCATACCAAACTTAGATGAAAACCCCACCAAACCCAGTGTGTGACCGCGTAGTATTGAGAAACCGCACTTTGGAAAGGTGTAATTCATTTCGGGAAATCGAGGAAGGTTATATCTGCAACATTTAACCTTTTGAAACCTTGGGGCGTATTGGAGCCGCTTCCTACCATTTAGAACTGCCGACTGAATTAAGTTTCCGTTTACCTTACATTTCGTGTAACAAACTTAGAAACGTGTCCTGCGGAACAGGAACTTGCAATCCTTCTAGATGCACCAGCTATTGATGACAAACTACTCTTCATAGGAAAACCGGCTGAACTTGTGGATCGTAAAACCAAACCTTACTACTACGTAATACCCCGACTATTCAGATTCGTGGAAATGCCTAAGGATGTATCTTCACTGCTCCGTAGATTGAACAACGCTAGGTCTCGAGTAAGAGACATCGACTACTACTTCCAACTAAATTTCGGGACGAAATTTCTTTTGAGGTGTGGATAATGTAACATCCCGTGATTTTCCGTTAAACTTATTTTAACACCGTCTTTTTTTTATTTTTTTTATTTTTTTATTTTTTTTATAATATCTTTCGTTATTCAAATTTGTATCTTTCGTTAACTAACGTTCATAATATTCTCGTTATCTAATTATAAAGTCATCCGTTACTCGAACGTTTTTAAAATATTCGTTTGGTTAATTCACGCACCCGCAAACGAACTCGAGGGACTAGTTTCGCCAAGGGAGCAAAGATGTGACTAGCTTTTGACTAGTCAACACCCACCTCCCCATTCCTTTCCATTTTCATTTTCATTTTCTTTTAACACTTTCAAGAATTCTCTCAAATCTTCAAACAAGAAATCATCATCCATTTTAAATCGATCAAGCTTCAATCCAAACAAATTACATATTTGGAATCCTTGCATCTTCCTCTTCGATTTCATACCAACCTCATCTCGTTTGGGTAACTTTCTAAAATCACTAGATTTTTGTGTTCTTGATTTTTTTAACTTATAAAGTTGTTAATTAGTGTCTATGGCTCAAGTCTAACATGAATATATGATTTATATGTTCGATTTTGTTATTTTTGATAACTAGCATGAACTTGAAAGTTTGGTGTGTTTGATTTATGATTTGGATGCTTAAATGTTGTTAATATGTTAAAGTGCAAGTATTAGATGTGTTCCTAGTGTCACTAGCTTCAATTTGATGTGTAGGTTGATTTGTAAAACTTCATAAACTTGATTAGTGATTTTGGTGATTTTGGATTAGGGTTTGATAAGCTTTATATGAACTTTTGGTGCATCAAATGCTATGAATTGTTGTTGATAAGTGTTTAGTTGCAATGTGTGTTTGATTACCTTCGAAACGGCATATCATACATGTAAATTGGTTGCCCGAATCATGAAATGCGTTTTTAGAACTTGAAACTTTGATTATGAACGTTTAATGCGGTTTTGGGTTGTTGTAAGTGTTGAATTGCTTGATGAAATGTGTCTAGGTGTTTTCCTCGTCAAATTACCTTTCCGATGATATAAGATACATGTTCTAATTGTTTACGGATCATAAAATGTGGTTATTTGGTTTTTAGCTCGT
Source organism: Rutidosis leptorrhynchoides (assembly GCF_046630445.1). Classification (NCBI taxonomy): domain Eukaryota; kingdom Viridiplantae; phylum Streptophyta; class Magnoliopsida; order Asterales; family Asteraceae; genus Rutidosis; species Rutidosis leptorrhynchoides. The sequence continues at coordinate 116,349,461 of NC_092338.1, forward strand.
GCATACTTGTGAAAAACAGAAAAGTGTCTGCCCAGATGGTGGCGCGGCGCGCCCCTTCCCCGCGCGGCGCGCAATTAAGCCTGGCCAGATTCTGCTCATTATGTCACTTTTCACGCGAAATGTTTGACTAGTTACCGACCTCCGATTCACATGAAACTTGTTTTAATATACTTGTATATGAATAATTAGCATAGAAAATTTGTCCGGGACCCGACCCGAACGTGTTGACTTTTTGTTGACTTTGACCGACCAAAGTTTGACTTTTTGTCAAACTTAACCAAATGATTATGCAACCCTCCTAACTTGTTTATATACTTGTACCTTGCATGAAACTTGACAATTTGATTTCACATGCTACATAATCGAGTCGTAACGAGCCATAGGACTAATTGAACAACTTTGACCTTTCGTGACTATCGTTATTGATACAACCTAATTGTTTAGGTCGAGACTAGCATTGTTCTTTGCACGTTTACTCGTTGAAGTACTTTATTAACTCTTGCGCTCAAGGTGAGATCATAGTCCCACCCTTTTCAACAACTTTTATACTTTTAAATCGTGGGCTGAGAAAACATATACTTTGTTACATCTTGTACTACTTACTTTTATGTTTTGAACACAAGTGTGAAAACAAACATTCCACGTGCGAGTTAGAACAAAAATGCCTCAATTCGATTATCATTAGTTACACTTGCAGGGTGTAAGCGAGAACTTATATTGTGTGGCCATACGGGTTTAACAAACCCTCATTCGGACGGTTCGCTACCGTTATGCGGATGAAATATATTTTTGTGTTTTAGTGTGGGTTCTAGCACTGTGTGATGGGGTAACGTTGGTTAAGTTTTGATAATTGAGTGCTCGCGTATAACAACACTTTTGGAATGCAAATGATTTGGATAATCTACGTTATGGAAATACAAAATCTTGTGGTTCAAAAACAACGTTTAATACTTACTAAACCTATGATTTCACCAACGTTTTCGTTGACAGATTCTTCTATGTTTTCTCAGGTTTTGAATGCTTAGTGATACATGCTTCCGCACTCTTTTGATACTTGCTTGGATGTCGAGTATACATGCATTTTGGAGCATCTTTTAAACTTATTTAAACTGTGTCGCATAGTTTTCATTTGTACTTATAACGTTGTAACTTAACTTGTGGTCAATTATCTTTGTAAACTTTGAAACAATCTTTACACTTGAATGGATGCGACATATTTTGGGTCAAACGTCTGTTTTAAAGACTTATGACCAGGTAATGGGACCTACGTAGTCGACGCCGTCACTTGACAATTTGTCGGGGTCGCTACAAGTGGTATCAGAGCCTTGGTTGTAGGGATTTAGAGTTCATTTGTGTCCACCCCGAGTCATAGGGTACATAGGTGAATCTAGACTACAACCGGCATATAGACTGAAGTAGGAATTACTTGACTATTTGTGCATTTATACTCGAACTCTTCAATCATATCTAACTCGTATTCGATCTTGATCTTACGTTGATAAATTTTGTTGACGCGCCACCTTGACTTTATGAGGTAATGTTAAATGCACATGAGAATCAGGGTAATATAATTTCCGGGATTATATTACGGTGATTCATATGGACATTCCGACATTATGACATAAAGAATTTAAGGCGAGTCAAGGAAAATTTTCTCTACATCATCATTCCCTATCATGATTAGTATTATTGAGAATACTAATCAACGATATTCTTGTGTCTTGAAGGAACAATGCCTCCCCGTCGCGGACCACGTAATGAAACTTCCGAACAAGCTTTTCAACGCATGATAGCCACCGCCATAGGTGCGGCTATGGCTAGTATCTCCTCCGACATCAATAACAACCACAACCACAACCACAACAACCATGGAGCCGGTAATTCAAACGAGGGTTGCTCCTACAAAACTTTCATGGGGTGCAAACCTCACACCTTCGATGGGACCGGAGGACCGGTTGTGCTCACCCGATGGTTTGAGCAAACAGAAGCCGTTTTTAGCATAAGCGGTTGTCGGGACCAAGACAAAGTCAAATATTCCACCCACACTTTTGCCGGTATCGCTCTCACATGGTGGAATACGTATGTGCTGTCGGTGGGTATCGATGAAGCCCACACACTCTCATGGGCCGACTTAAAGAAAAAGATGATCACCGAATACTTCCCGCGCGAAGAGACCCGTAAGCTCGAACACGAACTAAGAACTTTAAAAGCGGTCGGGAATGACCTAAAGGCATATAATCAACGATTTTCTGAGCTATCCTTGATGTGCCCAAACCTCGTGACCCCCGAACCTCTAAGGGTTGAACTTTACATGGATGGTCTTCCCAAGAGCATCAAACAAGGAGTAATGTCATCCAAACCCAGTAATCACCAAGAGGCCCTGAATATGGCCCGTCAATTGATCGAAACGGTAGACGAGATTGAAGTGCCGGCACCTAAAGCCGAGGATGAGTCGGGTGACAACAAAAGAAAATGGGAAGCCCCCCAATCGAGTAACTACAACAACAACTTTTCCAAGGAACCTCTCACCCCCGTCGGCAAGAAAAGTTATGCCGGGACACGACCTTTTTGCAACAAATGCCACAAGCATCATTTTGGTGAATGTGGCAAGCTAATTTGCCATCGGTGCCAAGGTAGTGGTCATATTGCCAAGTATTGTGGAAGTACCGCCCCCGTCACTCAAAAGGGGCCCGACGCACCAAAGCCGAGTATTTGCTACAAATGTGGCCAATCGGGTCATTTTAGGAATGAATGCCCAAAGAATAAAGCAAAAACCAACGCGCGCCGTTGAACTTACAACATCGACACCTAGGATGCCCGAGACGATGATGGACTAGTCACGGGTACGTTTCTTCACAACAAACCGTATATTTCATACTTACTCGATTCGAGTACCGTTAGACGTTTTATAACCAAGGATTTGACTCGTGCTCTTTATATTCCACCTCTTTCCCCCAGATACTACTTAGACGATTTAAGCGACCAACGGAAAAATATTGTGTGCCTATAAATATTATCGGAGGATATACGTTAAGAAATTGAACTCGACACCAATAGAACTAAGGAACTCAAAACCTATTCATTAAGGAGAAATTGTTGCCCTACATTTATGTATAGATTATTGTGAACTAAGAAATTTTCGGTTGGAAACCGATACCCTCTCCCTCGCATCCATGACCTCATGATTATTTTCACGAATCCCGTATGTTCCAAATCGACCTCCGTTCCGGTTATCATCAATTGGGGGTTAAGGGAGACGATGTCTCCTAAGCCATTTTTCCGAACTCGCAACGTTAGTTGTAAATCTCTCTTAGTACCGTTTGATTTATTTAGGACTCCGTCCGTATTCATGAACCTCCTAAACCACGTATGCAACTTATCTAGACAAATCTGTTATCGTATTTATGGATGACATCTTAACTTATTTAAGTAAAGAAGGAAAACGAACAACATCACCATCTTACGCTCGAACTTTTGAGAAAAGAGCAACTCTATACCAAATTCTCCGAGTGAGAATTTCTGTTGAACGAAGTCCAATTTTCTAGACCATGATGTTAATGGTCAAGGCATTTCAATCAATCTCGAAATCAAGCCACACGTAATCATGAAACTCTCTCAACTCAGACTTGTATTCGTAAAATCTTAGATCTCGCCTGTTATCACCGAAGATTCATTTCTGACTTTTCTCGTGTTACACGACTTTTAAACTCGTTAACTCGCTAAGGAAAACTTTAAACCTCTCCGTGTTCGCACCTTGAGCGTGATTCTTCACACCAACATTTCTAGTTAAAAATCGTATAGCAACAGATGGAACTCAAACATGGAAATATTTCTACTTGAACGCCGAAAGGCATACTCCCTCGACTCGAAATCAACGGAACGGAAATTCGTTATTTCGCACGAAGAATTCGAATACTAAATTGTGGATCCGATCAATATTCTTGTCATCACGTACCACACTACATACCTCTGTTATTTCACCGTTACCGTCTGATATTACTGGAAATTAAGATAACACACAATCCAACGATACTTCACTCTTCTTTGACTTAACGCCCTTGTATTTCTGATAATCGGCCAACTATTATTCAACCCCGAACTATACAACCACGTGTACTATCTCGTTTCTCTTTCAGACTTCAACTTTTGACAACTAGAGGCACGTTATGGCAACCTCGAGATGCAAGCTCATCCTATTCTAAGTCCTCATTTCACTCCTATCTTTATCGCTCGCATTTCCGTTTAAAGAAACTCCTTGTAACATTTCTCCATGGATAGAGAAATTCATCATATTACATTAGTATTCGCCACGAGGGTGAATAGTCCTAACGAACATTTTTCGAACCCTAACTGACTTGTTCAAACGTATCTTAATAGATTCTATTCCAACACGGTGTATCTTTGTCAATTATTCCGTATCGAAATACTCGTTTCACTTCTAGTTTTACAAGAAACCTTGGAGACCCGCTTAGACATGAGTACCGCGTACCACCCACAAACAGACGAACCGAACAAATGAACGATTTACGTCTTCGAAAGACATGTTTCAAACTTGCATGGTCGCTTTTAGTAGATCCCTCTTACAACAGTAGTTACCACTCGTGTGTTCACACGCACTTTCCGAAACCCTATATGACCGCTAATGTCATACCCCTATTCGTTGGACCAAAGCATGTGGCAAACAAAACACCGAATCTTAACTCATCCAAGAAACAACAATTGAGATAATCCAAGTCCGAGAAGGGCTCCAGACGACCCGTAGTCGCCCAAAAGAGTCATACCAAACTTAGATGAAAACCCCACCAAACCCAGTGTGTGACCGCGTAGTATTGAGAAACCGCACTTTGGAAAGGTGTAATTCATTTCGGGAAATCGAGGAAGGTTATATCCGCAATATTTAACCTTTTGAAACATTGGGGCGTATTGGAGCCGCTTCCTACCATTTAGAACTGCCGACTGAATTAAGTTTCCGTTTACCTTACATTTCGTGTAACAAACTTAGAAACGTGTCCTGCGGAACAGGAACTTGCAATCCTTCTAGATGCACCAGCTATTGATGACAAACTACTCTTCATAGGAAAACCGGCTGAACTTGTGGATCGTAAAACTAAACCTTACTACTACGTAATACCCCGACTATTCAGATTCGTGGAAATGCCTAAGGATGTATCTTCACTGCTCCGTAGATTGAACAACGCTAGGTCTCGAGTAAGAGACATCGACTACTACTTCCAACTAAATTTCGGGACGAAATTTCTTTTGAGGTGTGGATAATGTAACATCCCGTGATTTTCCGTTAAACTTATTTTAACACCGTCTTTTTTTTATTTTTTTTATTTTTTTATTTTTTTTATAATATCTTTCGTTATTCAAATTTGTATCTTTCGTTAACTAACGTTCATAATATTCTCGTTATCTAATTATAAAGTCATCCGTTACTCGAACGTTTTTAAAATATTCGTTTGGTTAATTCACGCACCCGCAAACGAACTCGAGGGACTAGTTTCGCCAAGGGAGCAAAGATGTGACTAGCTTTTGACTAGTCAACACCCACCTCCCCATTCCTTTCCATTTTCATTTTCATTTTCTTTTAACACTTTCAAGAATTCTCTCAAATCTTCAAACAAGAAATCATCATCCATTTTAAATCGATCAAGCTTCAATCCAAACAAATTACATATTTGGAATCCTTGCATCTTCCTCTTCGATTTCATACCAACCTCATCTCGTTTGGGTAACTTTCTAAAATCACTAGATTTTTGTGTTCTTGATGTTTTTAACTTATAAAGTTGTTAATTAGTGTCTATGGCTCAAGTCTAACATGAATATATGATTTATATGTTCGATTTCGTTATTTTTGATAACTAGCATGAACTTGAAAGTTTGGTGTGTTTGATTTATGATTTGGATGCTTAAATGTTGTTAATATGTTAAAGTGCAAGTATTAGATGTGTTCCTAGTGTCACTAGCTTCAATTTGATGTGTAGGTTGATTTGTAAAACTTCATAAACTTGATTAGTGATTTTGGTGATTTTGGATTAGGGTTTGATAAGCTTTATATGAACTTTTGGTGCATCAAATACTATGAATTGTTGTTGATAAGTGTTTAGTTGCAATGTGTGTTTGATTACCTTCGAAACGGCATATCATACATGTAAATTGGTTGCCCGAATCATGAAATGCGTTTTTAGAACTTGAAACTTTGATTATGAACGTTTAATGCGGTTTTGGGTTGTTGTAAGTGTTGAATTGCTTGATGAAATGTGTCTAGGTGTTTTCCTCGTCAAATTACCTTTCCGATGATATAAGATACATGTTCTAATTGTTTACGGATCATAAAATGTGGTTATTTGGTTTTTAGCTCGTGCATACTTGTGAAAAACAGAAAAGTGTCTGCCCAGATGGTGGCGCGGCGCGCCCCTTCCCCGCGCGGCGCGCAATTAGGCCTGGCCAGATTCTGCTCATTATGTCACTTTTCACGCGAAATGTTTGATTAGTTACCGACCTCCGATTCACATGAAACTTGTTTTAATATACTTGTATATGAATAATTAGCATAGAAAATTTGTCCGGGACCCGACCCGAACGTGTTGACTTTTTGTTGACTTTGACCGACCAAAGTTTGACTTTTTGTCAAACTTAACCAAATGATTATGCAACCCTCCTAACTTGTTTATATACTTGTACCTTGCATGAAACTTGACAATTTGATTTCACATGCTACATAATCGAGTCGAAACGAGCCATAGGACTAATTGAACAACTTTGACCTTTCGTGACTATCGTTATTGATACAACCTAATTGTTTAGGTCGAGACTAGCATTGTTCTTTGCACGTTTACTCGTTGAAGTACTTTATTAACTCTTGCGCTCAAGGTGAGATCATAGTCCCACCCTTTTCAACAACTTTTATACTTTTAAATCGTGGGCTGAGAAAACATATACTTTGTTACATCTTGTACTACTTACTTTTATGTTTTGAACACAAGTGTGAAAACAAACATTCCACGTGCGAGTTAGAACAAAAATGCCTCAATTCGATTATCATTAGTTACACTTGCAGGGTGTAAGCGAGAACTTATATTGTGTGGCCATACGGGTTTAACAAACCCTCATTCGGACGGTTCGCTACCGTTATGCGGATGAAATATATTTTTGTGTTTTAGTGTGGGTTCTAGCACTGTGTGATGGGGTAACGTTGGTTAAGTTTTGATAATTGAGTGCTCGCGTATAACAACACTTTTGGAATGCAAATGATTTGGATAATCTACGTTATGGAAATACAAAATCTTGTGGTTCAAAAACAACGTTTAATACTTACTAAACCTATGATTTCACCAACGTTTTCGTTGACAGATTCTTCTATGTTTTCTCAGGTTTTGAATGCTTAGTGATACATGCTTCCGCACTCTTTTGATACTTGCTTGGATGTCGAGTATACATGCATTTTGGAGCATCTTTTGAACTTATTTAAACTGTGTCGCATAGTTTTCATTTGTACTTATAACGTTGTAACTTAACTTGTGGTCAATTATCTTTGTAAACTTTGAAACAATCTTTACACTTAAATGGATGCGACATATTTTGGGTCAAACGTCTGTTTTAAAGACTTATGACCAGGTAATGGGACCTACGTAGTCGACGCCGTCACTTGACGATTTGTCGGGGTCGCTACATACGTGGCCAAGAAATTGTACTTCATTTAACCAAAAAGCGCACTTAGAGAATTTTGCATAAAGTTGTTCTTCTCTTAAGAACTCTAATACAAGTCTCAAGTGTTGTTCATGTTCTTGGTTATTCTTCGAATAGATAAGAATGTCATCAATAAAGACAATAACAAACTTATCTAAATATGGACTACATACTCGGTGCATGAGATCCATGAAAACTGCGGGTGCATTGGTTAGACCGAATGGCATAACCATGAATTCGTAATGGCCATAACGATTTTTGAAGGTTGTTTTTGGTATATCGGCTTCTTTAACCCTCAGTTGATGATAACCCGACCTTAAGTCGATTTTGGAGTATACGCTCGAAACTTGGAGTTGATCAAATAGGTCGTCGATTCGGGGTAAAGGGTATCGGTTTTTGATGGTTACTTTGTTCAGCTCACAGTAATCAATACACATGCGAAAAGACCCATCTTTCTTTTTAACGAATAAAATTGGAGCTCCCCATGGTGACGTACTCGGTTGAATAAAACCACGTTCTAATAATTCTTGTAGCTGACTTTATAATTCTTTCATTTCGGTGGGCGCAAGTCTATATGGAGCACAAGCTATTGGTGCGGCTCCTGGTACAAGATCTATTTGAAATTCAACGGATCGGTGTGGAGGTAGTCCCGGTAATTCGTCCGGAAACACCTCAGAAAATTCTCTTGCAACAGGAACGTCATCGATTTTCTTTTCTTCTTTTTCAACCTTCTCGACGTGTGCTAGTATGGCATAGCAACCTTTTCTTATTAGTTTGCGCCTTCAAACTACTAATAAGATTTAATTTGGCATTACCCTTTTCTCCGTACACCATTAAGGGTAACCCGTTTTCTCTCGGAATGCGAATCGCCTTCTCATGACAAACAACTTCGGCTTTCACCTTGGACATCCAGTCCATTCCAATAATTACGTCGAAGCTTCCCAATTCCACCGGTATTAAATCAATTGCAAACGTTTCGCTAACTAAACTAATTTTTTGATTTCGGCAAATTTTATCAACCTTAATTAGTTTACCGTTTGCTACTTCAACTATACACTTTTTATCCAAAGGCGTTAACGGGCAATTTAATTTGGCACAAAATTCTCTACTCATATAACTTCTATCAGTACCCGAATCAAATAAAACATAAGCAGGTGTATTGTTGATAAGAAATGTACCCGTAACAAGCTCCGGGTCTTCCTGTGCTTTCTCCCCATTAATGTTGAAGGCTCTCCCACGGCCTTGTCTATTTCCATTCCTGCACTGGTTTATGGTATGGCCCGGTTTTCCACATCCATAGCAAACAACGCCGTTATTATTTGTTCCGGCATTATTTACTCCTTTGTTTCTATTTGGTCTGTAGACTTCACACTTTGCCGCAATATGGCCATTCCTATTACACTTGGTACATAATTCTCTACAAAACCATTCCGGATGAAACGTATCACACCTGGGGTATATAGTTCTTTGCCTTTTGTTGTCGTTGTTGTTGTTGTTGTTATTGTTGTTGTTGTTGTTGTTGTTGTTGTTAGGGTTATTGTTGTTGAGTCATTTGTTGTTGTTATTGTTGTGATTGGGATTGTTGTTGTTGTTATTATTATTGGGATGGTTGTTGCGGTTATTGTTGAGGTTGTTGTTGCGATTATTTTTGTTGTTGGTGTGGTTGCGATTGTTGTTGTAGTTGTTGTTTTGATTGTTGTTGTTGTATCGGTGACCCTGATCACTGCTTTCCTCCCACTTTCTTTTTCCCTGTTTCATTATGGCCTCCTCGGCCGCTTCTTTCTTTATCCTTCCTGTAATTTGGCCTATCAATTTGTAGGCTATACGGCTCGCTTTCTGCATTGTTGCAGGGTCGTTACCACCTACATGCTCTTGGATTCGTTCCGGCAACCCTTTTATGAATGCTTCAATTTTTGCTTCTTCGTCCTCAAATGCTCCAGGACACATTAAAGCCAGCTCATTGAAACGTCGCTCGTAGGTAGTGACATCTAATCCTTGGGTTGTTAGTGCTTTAAGCTCTGCCTTGAGCTTGTTGATTTCAGTTCTGGGACGGTACTCTTCCGTCATCATATGCTTGAAAGCGGACCATGGAAGTGCGTAGGCGGTATTCTGTCCTACGTAATCCATGTAGGTATTCCACCTTGTCAAAGCAATACCCCTGAAAGTATGTGTGGCATACTTAACTTTATCCTCTTCTACGCAGTTGCTGATTGCGAACACGGCTTCAACCTTCTCTGTCCACCACTTTAGTCCAACGGGTCCTTCAGTTCCTTCAAACTCATTGGGTTTGCAGGCCATAAAAGCTTTGTAGGAACATCCTACCCGGTTGCCATTGTTTCCTCCACTGCTGGAACCCGATTGGTTATTGTTGTTCATTGCATTCACCACTGCAGCCATATTTGCAGCGAAAGCTTAAAGTTCTTATGTGTTCAATTGTTGTTGTCTAGTAGCTGGAGGAGCCATTTCCTTCAAAAATAGCCGACTGAGTTAATCATATAAAATTTTAGAAGTAGCCAAAAAGTATTTTGTAGCTTAATATGAACTTATTATTATAAAAGCCTTTTCTTCATATTAGCGTTTTATAACTATAATAATGTTCATACTTAGCAGCTAACACACAAATTTACTACTAAAATTCTAATATGAAAACTATGGTATGTTATTACGTTACTACGTAATAATAAGTTGTAATAATAATAATAAACCTTCCATGCTTATTCTTATTATTATACAATCATAAGGAAAATTACATTGCGGATTTTCTTACAAACTTAAACACACAATATAATACATATTATACAATGCATGGAATACAGGATAGCTACCGATGGTTCAAGAATGGCGAGATTTCTTAGATGTTGACGTTGTTTCTTTCTCGGCCAAACGTTTGGATTTTCGTTTGGATAGTTCTTTTTTCAATTCCTCTCAATTGGTTCTTTTGGCTAATTGTTTGGGAGCAAAACCAACAGTCGTTATACGAGCGGTCATTTTATAAACTGGTCTCTTAGGTGGTTCAGGTGGATAATCACAAACATTTTGGGTCATAATAGATTCATCGAGTTTGGGATCGGGTATAACAGCCAAAGATTTTCCCAAATCACGTTGTGGTTCGGTAATTTCCACAACTTCTTCAGGATCCTCTTCTTCGGATTCCTCTTCGGGATCTTCTTCTGGATCCTGTTCTGTAACCTCTACTGGCAATTGTGAATCTTCCCAATTTTGCCAACAATTTTCCACTTTAATGGTCGCACCAAAAGTTAACTTTTCTGTTGGTTCATAAGTCGTATGCTTTGACTCAGCCTCCGAATCACTTGATAAGTAAATGAAATCTGAATCACTAGAGATGCTTATATGATCGGATGAAGTCATCTATCACATAATAGCAGGCACGTTAAGAGAATGATATATCTTATAATATTTATATGTTAATAATCTTATGTTTCCAACAATTATATTAAGCAATCATTTTTAAAATAATTACTGTCGAAGTCCAGACTCACTAATGAATCAAAAATCAGTTAGACACACTAATGAAAAATTTTCTAATTCTCTAAGACCAACGCTCGGATACCAACAGAAATGCCCCGTTCATATTAATTATAAACGTTTCATATTAATTGGTTTCTTTGCGAGGTTTTGACCTCTATATGAGACGTTTTTCAAATCTTGCATTCGTTTTTAAAAACAACCATAACCTTTATTATTGAATAAAGATCTTAATGACATAATTTAGATTGTCTATCAAAGACAATCTCCTCAAATAAATAAGTTTTTACACAACCTATTACAATATGATCAAATATATTACAACAAATACTCCGAATGCAAGTTTAAACAATATAAACAATTATGCCGACTCCAAATCTTGACCTTGGGTTGGCATACGACAGCGGAAGCGTTTTTAAATTTTCACTTTAGAATAAACATGCTTAAAACGTCAACAAAAATGTTGGTGAGTCATAGGTTTAATTTCTATATAATAATCATAACATTTAATAAGCCACAAGATTTCATTTAATTAAATGCGCAGGATCATTACAACTGCAAAAATCATTCATACGATGAGTCGCCTGGTAACCGACCTTAACATAGAGCGCTTAAGATATCTGGCAGCATACATTCCACTATTCAAATGTATGACAAGAACCCTTCGAAGTACTAAAGCATTTCCACTATTCGAAAATGGGGGTGGTTGGTGCCCGTAGATCTACCTTTAGGATTCGCGTCAATTAGTGTTTTTCACTAATTCTTAGGTTACCAAGCATAATAATAATAAGTATAGATATCCGGTATAAAAAACAATCGTAGAATGTAGTTCCATGAACTTGTGCTTATTTTATAAAACATTTATAAATTTTGCATGTATTCTCATCCCAAAATAATTTAGATAGTAAAAATGGGACTATAACTCACTTGTGATGATTTCTGATTAGATGGTGATAAGACTTGGTCTTTTAACAAATTCACGAACCTAATAATAATATTCTTGTATCAAGATATATATATATAATTAATATTCCATACTTATGATACTTGTGATAATTTTAATCGTCCATTGTTAGTAGTCCAAAGTTCGTAGTCCAATAGTCCAATAGTCCAATAGTCCAATAGTCCAATAGTCCAACAGTATATAAATATATATATATATATATATATATATATATATATATATATATATATATATATATATATATATATATATATATATATATATAAATATAAATTCGTATATTGTGTTAGAATTCACTAACACTATAATATATTGTCTTAAAATAATAAGACACATAATATGTATATTTTCTAAAGCAATTCGCGACCCATTGTATACATGTCTCATGCTCGATCACAACTCAAATTATATAATATTTTGGAATCCACTTCGACCCACAGCTAACTCCAGATTACTGCCAATGGTGTCTAATAGTTCGTTCCAATAATATATATAGAAGAAGTCAAAATGATATGTCAAAACTTTGTATACGAATCCACGGTGATCAAGTCATATATATATATATATATATATATATATATATATATATATATATATATATATATATATATGGTGCCTTACGATCTTTATTAAGACTATAATATATTGTCGTAGAACTTAATCACGACTATTATAAATTGTATTTCCATAAGTTCGGGAACAAGACATGTATAAATACATGTAGGATACAAGGTAAGTTAGCTACGATAAGGTTAGCATCCATTTTTATAAATCATGTCTGTAGCTAAAAATTAAGAAAAATATCCAATTTTGTTTTACCCATACTTTCTTCGTTACAAATCCGTTTTGAGTGATTTGAGTTGCCATGGTTTCGTATCGAACTCAACATTATTAATCTTAATAGAAAAAGTATAGGTTTATAGTCAAAAATACAGCTTAGGTGTCAAATAAGAGAAGATAGTCATATCCGTCGTAAGAACGACATCTTGATGACCCTTTTGAAAAACATACTTCCACTTAGAGTTTAACCATGAATTTTGGATATATTTCATATCCATATAAAATAATATTTTTCACCAAAGGAAATATATTAATTCAAAGTTTAAGATAGTATTTTAAACCCAAAACAACCACTGTTCGACTAAGACGACGTATATTCGATTTTAAGGTGTTCTTCGTGTTTACAAGTTTTATATCCTTATGTTAGCTTGACATACTGTCATAATACATGTGTTGAAGTATTTTAAAAGTCAAGTTAGAAGGATTAAGTTTATTTGCAAACAAGTTTAGAAATAATCTAAACTATGTTCTTGTTGTTATTAGTTATAACTCAAAATAAGATAGCTATATGAACATGAATCGAAAGAGATTTTGAACAAAGCTATTACCTCAAATTACTAGGGTAAAGCTACTGGAAAAGATAGTAAATAATCTTTAGCTCAAAGGTAGCTTTGATGGCTTGAAATTCTTGAAGTAGAATCATGGAATCAACAAAAGTTTTAAGTAAGAAATCTATCTTGATTTAAGATAGTTATGATTATATGAATTGAACCAAAGCTTGAATATGTTTATTACCTTGATTATAAGATGGAAAGCTACAGATATGAAAGTAGGATTATGGATTCTAAAGAGTTGTGGAGTTAGATTGAAAGATTGGAAGTAAACTTGTACACCTGGAAAGTTATCTTGATATGTTCTTGATCAAGCTTTCTTATGATGATTCTAACTTAGCTTTTGATTCTAAAACTTGCTGAATTGTGTTGTATTCTTGAGAGAGTGTTTGAGTATGTATGTTTTTAGTTAGAAAAATATGAAGTAGAAATGAAAATGGAATGGATGTATAAGTAGTAAAGATGGCATGAGGTTAAGGTAAGTGTATAGGATCCTTATGTTGAATTTTAGCTAAATGGTTAATACTAGTTGTCAATCCATGGATCCCACATGTTTCTTGCTGTCCTAGGGTTGGTAAGATGCAGATTTTTATTTGTATATACCAATAGTATATACGTATAGAAACTGGTTACAATACGGGTATAAATACCGTATGAATACGAGTAGAATTCTTGATGGAATTGAATGGGAATATGAATATAGCTATCTTTGTTGAGTATAAGTATATTGATATATGTATTTAAGTCTTTCAAAAGTGTATTAATACATCTTAATACAATACATATATATTGATTTTAACTTAAGATTTAATACGTCGATAATCGATACATATATGTATATTGTTTCAAAGTCTTTAAGTTAGTAGTCTCATCTAATATATATAACTCATTGTTATTATACTTAATGAGATACTTAAATATCATTTAATCAAATCATAATATATATATATATATATATATATATATATATATATATATATATATATATATATATATATATATATATATCCAAATATATATTCCTTTAATTAATTATTACGATATCTGACATTCGTAAATCGTCAGACAGATTGGGTGGCCAAACGTTTGTATAAAATTCATTCCAAATAACCAAGTCTTAATAAATTTGATTGCCTAACATGTTGGAAACCTTAATTATGTAAATATTAATCTTCTATATATTAGCGGAAAAATCCGGGTCATTACAGATATTTTCTGTTAAATCTTGGTTTGGATTCTGATTTTTCAAAATCAGAATATGTAATCAAATTTGGATGCGAATGGTTGTTTCGATTTCTAGGAAAGAATGTATATCGTTGTGAAAGTAGTGAGTATAGTTGATGATTTGCTGAATCAGAATTGAAGAATGTAACATATTAATTGTGAATTTGTATATCTTTCGGTATTACCTACCCGTTAAAAGTTTCACAAGTAATATTTTGTACCAGAATATTTTATTACAGTCTTTATGAAAATATATGTATGTATATTTTCTACATATGTAATACATATTTAATGAGTTAATATCATATTAAGCTCATTTGATTTTCAGCTGGATTAGAAATGAATAATCTCTAAAACATTAAAGATTTAATAATCTTCGTGGAGTATTTCACTAATGTAATCAATATTTCGTTATTCAGTTTTATTGATATTTCCTCAGTGAATCATGTTGGTGCTCATGGAACTCTTGCTAACTTTGCAAGGTACGAATGATGTTTTCTAGAAAGTTTCGAATACATCGAAGATGAAAGTATAAAATCAAACATATAATTGAATAATATACTTAGTTTATTATGAAATGGAATTCATTGAGTTGAAACGGAGATTGTGGTTAACGAAGAATGTACATCAAAGTATATCAGTAACATGAACTAACCGAGTAGAACCTACTAGTTAAGATTCACACATAATAGCTTAGTACGAAAAGATTTATTTTGATCTCAAAATTCATACATATATATATATATATATATATATATATATATATATATATATATATATATATATATATATATATATATATATATATATATATATATATATATATATATATATATATATAAATATATATATATAATATACATATAATTTCTTCAGAGGAAATGAGTTAATATTTCATAACTCGTTGATATAATATACTCGTTTTTGCTTGTGGTGTCGATACCATTGATGGTTATAGAGCTGATGTAGCTTGTGGTGCTACAGGTGTTGCTGGTGTTGGTGATACTGATGGTGATGCTAGTGGTACTACCGGTGGCGCTTGTATAACAAGTGTAACTTGTAAATCACGCACCATTCTTGTCAGGGTTTCTACTATTCCTTCTATCATTTTGGTCCACTCATCTGGTTTACGGTTAGAACTAGAATAAGTAATCTCTAAAGCTTTTAGAAACTACATATTCTCTGCAAAATATTTCTTCGATGAAGTTATGAATCAATACTTCATCGTTTATTATTGTTGGTACTCCTTGGTATCTATAGTTAGTATGACGCTGATGCTGAGGTGTGGGATGCGGAGGTTGTTGTTGGTGGTGGTAATGGTACTGTTGGTGTTGATGATGGTGGTACTGCTGATGCCGGTGATGCTGCTGGTGCTTGTAACCTTTGCACCATATTTTTCAAAGCCATTATCTGAGCGCGAAGCTCGTTGACTTCTTCTATTACACCGGGGTGATTGTCAGTTCGGACGAGCAGACGAATAAGATCTAGAATTTGAGATAGTATATATCGTGACGAGATACTCTGGAAATGAGAGAGAAAATGGTATTACGAACAGGTTCACCGGTAAGTGCTTCAGGTTCTTTGCCAATAGGGCAATGTGGTGGATGGAAGGGATCACCTTCTTCTTGTCTCCAATGATTAAGCAAGCTACGAACCCATTCCCAATTCATCCAGAATAGATGCTGACTAATTGGTTGATCCATTCCGGTTACGCTGCTTTCGGAGCTCACGTCGAATTCCATATCGGAATAGCTGTCGGAATCTGAGGAATTCGAACTTGATGCGGGATCCATCTTGTGTAATCGGGGAAATGATTTTTGATGTGAAATAGATTATAGGACTTATATTTGTTATTCTTCAATACATAATTTTCATATGTATATATAATGCCAAGATCCCATAAATTACGGAGGAATCTTCGGAAGATGTCAGGCAAAGTGTACAGTAACAGATATGCTAAGATATGAATTCGTCTGTACACTATATGTGCAATAAATGCAGGAAAATATGTCTAGACTTAAGAATGATAAACAAGTAATTTCTGACAAGAAATGATAAGCAAAACTCGGTAAAAACAGATACGGTCATAGTCCAGATTCACTAATGCATCCTAACAATTACCAGTTAAACACACCAATGTAAATTCTGGTTCCCTATGACCTCAATCTTTGATACCAACTGTGATGACCCGTCCAAATCCACTTGGACGAATACATCATTCATCGATTTCACATTGAGGTACTGACCTCTACATGATACGTTTTGTAAACATTGCATTCTTTTGAAAAGGCACGCCATAATTGAATATCAAATTCCAAGGTTTTTGACGTTTGATGATTTCTACATATAGACAATCACCCTAAATAATAGTTTACAATATTACATCCGTTGATAATGCAGTCAAAATAAGATACATGGTGATGATTTTGTGAATGCAACGTTTTCTTGAATAAAGCATGTATGACTCTATGCACATAGCTTGTATCACATATAAGCAAACAGTGGAAGACTTTTAGGAACCTGAGAATAAACATGCTTAAAAGGGTCAACACAAAGGTTGGTGAGTTCATAGTTTTAATGTTGCACATAATCTGTATGTAAAGGTGGATCACAAGATTTCAGTTGTTTCATCCAAAACGTTTATCAAAATATTCTATGAAATTGAGCACCCTGGTAACTAAACTTAACGTATATATAATAAGTACCCTGTTTTAACATATGTAACGACCCTACTTTTTCCGTTATCTTTTTCCGTTAATTATTTAACGTCAGTTATTTGTTATTTGTGTCCCGTCATTTCTATGACCTATATTGTTATTTTAATAATAATATATTAATTATTATGTGTTAAATGAACATTTGTATTCATATTTCAATTTGTACGTTTATACGAATCGCGAATTTCTAACCGGCGAATCTTTTCGGTTTTCAGACCAACGGTCGAGCTTTTGGGATTTTTAAGTCCTATTTATTTTAAATATGATATTTTAATGTAATATATTTGTATATGGTATTTATATATATTTTACGTCGCGTAGTTAATATCTTTCCGAATAATTAATCGCGTAATCGTGTTTTCGCGTTTCGGGTTTCGTTCGAGCGTTCGGGCCACAAGGATTTTACCAAAAAGCAAAATTTGGGCCATGGGACCCACCCCACAACCCCATTCGGCCGAAACCAAGGGGAGGGGGTATCCCCCTTTGTTTCCTTTTTCATATTTATTTACATTCCATATATATACCACTTTTGATTTCCTAAAAACCTAGTTTCTATTTTTTTGCTCTCTCCTCCCTTCCTTGCTCCTTTGGCCGTCGCCAACCATCACACCATCATCATCATCTTCATCAAAAATTAAAGCTTGGATCATTCTATTGTTTGCATAAACGCGTTGCTCTCGTTCTCCTCTACACGTTCATACTCTTTGATTATCGATTAGGGTATAAACCCTAACCCTTGATTTTCTATTTTTCATTTATTTTACTGATTTTATATGTTATTTTAGTAGTATGATGATTATATGTTATTGTATTGTTGATTATATGCGTAGAATTGCTCGTTAATTCATGTTTTCGGTTTGATTGTTTTGGGACAGCGGGTTGTTTGTTATTTTCTGTAAATATAACTGATATAAAAGTGAAATTAAAGTGTTTAGATGAGTTCCTCTCATCAAGACATTAATTTTAGACTCCGGATTCATGTCGTTTCGATTCCCGGAGCCCTTGTTATGATTAAAGTGGTGATTAATTAGAATTAAAATATAAAAATGTATTGAACCAGGTTTGGTCCGATTTTGTGACCACTTTTAGAGTCTTTAGGGTGTAATAGTGTGTTAGGATTGATGATGGGATGAACATTCATATTCGGGTCATCGAAATCCGAGCCACGGATCACCCGGTATGACTAAAACACGTTTTTGAGCGGATTAAAGATCCAAATTGAGTAAGGGCTGTAAGTCACGACTTGCATGCTGTTCTTGGAGTGTTCTTGAGTACACTAATGTTTCAGGTGGGTTGGTTAGGCGAAGATATATATATATAAGGCTCGCCGAAAACCGACACCTGGGGCTCAAGATATGACCCGAAGAACTTTTGATTTAAAAGTTATGGTTAATTATTAAAAATTATGATATAAATAATGATTTTCATTATTATTAAATTACTTATGATATAAAAAGTAATTATTATAATTTAAGACTTATGATATATATTTATTATATCATTTAATTATTACTTATGATTTAATTAACATTTTAATTAAACTTATGATTAATAATACTTTTATTATTAATGGAAAATACTTATGATAAGTATTAAACTTATATTATAAGATTATTATTATAAGACTTATAATAAGGATTAATTAATTATTTAATTATTATAAGGCTTAGTTATTATTTAATTATAATTTAATTATTAAATACTTATGATTTAATGATTATAATTAGAAACTTATGATATGATTAATAATTCATTATTAATTAATAATACTTATGAGATGATTTAAAATTTATTATTAATTAATAATACTTATATTATGACTAATATTTAATTAATTAATTAAATACTTATGTTATATTAATTATATCATTTAAACTTATATTAACTTTAATAATTCATTTTAATTTAATTAAACTTATGTTATGACATAATTAGACATATTTAACTTTAATAAACATTATAACTTACATTATTATTATAACTTACACTTTTAAATTTTACGTTGACTATGTTTGACCAAGGTTGACTTTTGAGTTGACTTTCGATTGACTTTGACTTTCAGTTGACTTTTGTTGACTTTCTAATTAAGGAAACTTTCCTAACTTATAAACTTTCCAAAAATAGAAACTTTTCAAAAATGGAAACCTGCTAAAAATAGAAACTTTCTAAAAATAGAAAGTGTGTGTCTGTAAGCTGTTCCGATCAAACCGATGCATGCTGAGTATTGTTCTATGTCTACTTGCAACATGTACAATAGCTATCATACTAAGACTTGACCTAAGTTAGTTATTTATATCTACCTGCTTTATTTATAGGTCGGCGTTGTGATCATGACTGATCACTGTACTCATTTGCTGTTCGCTTATTTGTGTTGGTTACTTTGTTACTATTAAGGTGAGTTATAGTCCCGTTTTTACATACTTTTCAAAGTATATTTTTGAGATGTGATTACATGCATTTTGTTTCACGTTTAGACACAAGTGACAATTAAATATAAATTATTCATTGTGAGTTGGACAAAAATATTCCCTAGTCTGGTAACTGTAATCACTGGTTTCTACTGGTGAACGCGAATCCTACGGATAGATCTGTCGGGTTTGACAACCCCATTTCGAGCTAGTCGCGCTATTAATTTATAATCAGAATTTTTAGTACTTCGTATTTTGTTGTAGATACACTGTCCGATGTATATCATTTATTGTGTTTGGCAAGGGTAAATAAAGGGTTAAGTGGTTACCAGGTGACTCATTGATAATGGAGTAATGTTTAATGTTTTCTATCATTTTTAAATCTTGTGGTCTAAAGTTTATTCAATTATTTAAACCTATAATTCACTCAACCTTTGTGTTGACAGTTTACTCACATGTTTTCACAGGTATTTGAGTTATGTGATGCTTTCGCTGTGTTTAGAGGAGTCTGCATGCATTTGGACAGATTTTATGAAACTTAAGCTTGCATTTTGTTTTTGGATAATTTAAATTTGTGGGTTTGTTGGCAATGTTTCGTGTCAACTTTGGTTAATTAATATGTTGGGTTACATTTAAACTACATATTTTGATATGCTTTCCTTTTTGGGAAACTTTTGAAATAAAAGAATGCAATGTCGTTTGTTAAATTCATTTAAGTTCGATCAAGCTGTGGAACCAAGTGACGGAGCCGTTAAGTGTTTTAACGGGGCCATCACAACATACATGCAACTAACATGTACAATACACGTAAACCAACGTGTACTAAACTCAAATAGCATACGTCTATTTTATAGTTCAGGCTAGGGTTTCTATACCTGGAACAGACGGGGATGTCAAACCCTATGGATCCATATACAACTACTCGCGCCCACTTGTTCTTATAACCGGTAGTTACTAGTTACCAAAGCTAAGGGATTTTCGGTTCAAACTCAGTGTAAAATTTAGTATGTACTTGTATCCATTGCGTTTAAAATAAAGTGCATTTATTCTTAGCCCAAAAATATAGATTGCAAAAGCAATTAAAAAGGGTGCATATGAAACTCACCTTAGCAGCACATAAGGTCATTCATCGAAATGTGACCGAAACTCGGAATGCAAAATAATCATAGATCTCAACCTAGAGAACATATGTTGGTCAATACATGTCTAACAAACTAGGTCAGGTCATAATGTATCACAATCCTAATGCTCGAGACCGACATGTAAAAGTTAACAAAAGTCATCCCAAAATTCAATCTGACCTAATATGATCTTTAAATCTATACATGTTTATTATATTAACATAGTATAAGTCTTGATAATTGAACGAATTTATAGTTTATCAAACTCAAAATATTATTTATTTCAGGAGCTATATTATATTTGAATTATCATGGCAATCGAAAATATTTTATTATTTCACATAGTTTTCCAATACTTTAAAAATCATATTATAGTGTTTATAAAGTTTTAAAACATGATACGACAGTCAACTTTGACAATTGTTCAAGAAAACGAGACGTGACTTATATAGAAATTCATTTACTCGATTAGTAATATCTAAAAATCCAATTTATCAATCTCATAGACAAGTTGTTTAAATATTAATTTGCAGTTTCAAACACAATTTCAATTAACGTCTAACATAATTCAGTTGACCATATCTTTTAATCCGTTCATCGAAATCACTCGATTTCTAAAAGAAAAGTTATAAATTTTTCGATAGCTTTCCAATGACATGCATATCATATACTTTATATCAGTAGCATATGTATCAAATTCGTGATTCATCATAAACTATCTAACGACAAAATTAAAGCATACAAGCATACATAAACATATATACTCGAGCACAAGATATGGATACACTATTAATATATAAAAGATAAGATATGAATGCTCACGTATCAATATTGTGATTCAATATTGTAGAAAAGTACGTAGACGCAACGGAGATGATAAACACTAGTTTGACTCACGAGCAATACCCTCGAACCATACCCCATAACATCCATAGCTATAACCCATAATTTCTTAGCTCTATCTCGCTCGGAAAACCCATTTTGAAACAACTCGCTCATGACCTCATCGTAGTATTTTATGTATAATACTACTAATAATACTCCTAACTATAAGATTAATAATAATATTAATCTTAATAATAATTATTATTATTATAATATATATATATATATATATATATATATATATATATATATATATATATATATATATATATATATATATATTGAGAGAGTAAGATAGATAGAGAAGGATATATGTTTGAACTCGCCTGCAATCGAATGAATTTATAGGAATATTTCTGTCCCAGCACCTCATTTGTATGGGATTCTCATGCTGTGACGATCCGGAAATTTCTGACCAACACGATAATCAAAATCTGTAATATTGAAGTCTCAAAAATTTTGAACTGTGTTCATGTATACAATTGACCTTCAACTGCTCTCAACGATTCACGAACCATTAATTGTAAATAGATATGTGCGTATATATATATATAACTTGTAATTGAAAATATAATTTGAAATATTATATGTTATTGCTATTAAAATTTAATTATGTAAAATAAAATAAAAACATGATATTATAATAATTATTATTTAAAATATATCTATATATATAAATAAGGAACATTAAAAACAAATATTAAATGATTGTAATGCTCGTTTGATGTTTCGATTGATATTAAGCGAGTTAAATTCAAACATATGTAATTTTAAAATAAACGGTGATACGAAAATGTGTAATATAAAGTTTAGGCTTATTAAAAATGCATTTAGGAACAACTTTTTTAATTTTAAAATTTTTTATATTTTACTTGGGGTTGGGAGTGAATAATTAATGTAATTTTTATTTAATAGTTAATGATCGAATTTTATACCATAATGACTAAAATAAATAAATATAATTACTGTAAAAATTGGCGATTTTTCTGAAGATTTTTATCCGCCACTTATTTCAAATAGTGGACGATACACAGTCCGTGAAAACTGTCGGTAGAGTTATTAAATCACCCGTTAACTGTTCTTTTAAATTGAATGATTGGCACTGTTTTCCTTTTTGATTCAATCAATCATCTGAATGATTAACTTTTAACAATCATATACGTATTACATTTACATATATAACACATAAATGCATGCATATACGTATTACATTTACATATATAACACATATATGCATGCATAGACAAACACATGGACTTTATATTCCAATCCACCACCAGTGTTTTCTTTTCTTTGTTTGCCACTTGCTCATTACCTACACACAAGCATACAAACGTCCTTTGATTCCTTATCCTGATTTCATTTCATCTCTTTTCTTAAATTAGTATTATTAATTAATCTTATGAATCATATTTTTATATATAACATACATTTACATATATTCACACCCACCTACTCCCTTCCATTCATTCATGATTAAATGATTTCCTACATCCCCTATTCATCATCACTAGAACATCAACTCCATTAAAACACCATCACCAAGATTACCACCTCCACCACTTGAACCATCCCTTATTGTTGCTACTATTCGGATTTACAGCTAATATACGATGAAACACAACACTATCTTCTTCGAACAACCCAAATCAACACAAACCCAACTAACCATAATCGAGAACCAAACCACCCTTGTAAACATCTCAACACCACCGCCACCCTCACCAACGATTTCAACTTCTTTGATTCCGTTTCTAATTCTTTCGAACAAGAATTGTATAACCCTTACTGCTACTATGGACGTATTCTTTTCTGTTTCTTTCTATATTGGTTCACCACGAATACTCAACACCATCAAGAACCTGCAAATGTTAATATTTTTACTCAATTACTACAACTACTATATATCTATCATTTCTATTTCTACTCGTACAACAAAACCCACCACCAACGAAGACCTATACTAACTTTACGTTTTACTGCCTTCAAACACCACCATACGCTATCTCTCATCTCCATCATAAGTTACCTATGCAGCCAAAACAAACATACCAAGATCGATCACTTCACGGTTAATATGTTGTTATTCGAAAACCCATTTGTAGTTCATTAAGGTTCGCTGTTACAACCAGTCTTAAACCACCTGAACTGCTACACCTGCAGTTCGATAATCTTCCTTCTTCCTTTTCTGTTTTCGAAACCATCATCAAACAAACCCATTAACTTTTGCTGATAAGTTTTCTGTTATTTTCTTTTTGATCATTTACGAGCCCCACATGTGGAAGATGAGAATAATGGGTAACCAAAAGATAAAGAAGATGGTGACAGCCTAAAGTGATTGATAACCAATTCAATATACGTACCAACTTGACAATTTTATATATTGCATATAGGATTCGTTTTATAATGAGCCACTGGAATTAATGTTGGGCCGTGACATCATTTTTTTCTCTTAGGCCGTGTTTTATTTCCTGGGTGGGCCACGATTTGGTTTTTCAATTGGGCCGAGATTCATTTAAATTGATGTTGGGCCGTAATAGTAATAGGGTTAGTGTTGAACCTGTGATGATGAAGTGTAGAAGACAATGACATGATGAAATGATGATACATGGCGAGCTTGACGATGATGACTGTGATAATACATGAATGATGATGAATGATTAGAGACAATGATGATGTTAGTTTTAATGACGATTATGATAATACAACAAAGGAAAACGATGATGAAGATGAACAGTATAGATAATCTGATAAATGATGATGTTACCATAATATTAATGGTAATCGTGATATGGTATGATGGTGAGGAAAACAACGAATGGCGTGGTAATGATACGTATATAAAATCATGATCCTTTATTGTTGCTAAACGTGTTTTACAACTCCTGTTCCGGTCACGTTTTTGCTCAACCATTGACCTGCAGATGGTTTCCTTTTTCGAACCGTTTCCACAAATCCATTTGCAGGCTACTGTTATACCTGCGTCTCCTTTTATTTCTTTTTCTTTATTCCTTATAGCAGGCCAATTATAAATAATCACACAAGTGGGCTTAATAAATTTAATAATTGGGCCGAGATCCAAGCTATTATTGGGCCGTCGTTTTATTTGGGCCATTACTTGCAAACCCACAAAATTTCTGTCTCTTGATCCCTGGTCGACTTTGCATTTAAGATGGAGGAGGATATGAAACAGAAAAGGGTTAAAGGAATTTAAATGGGGTGTAAATCAGGAAAAGCGTGGTTGGCAGAATGGTTAGGGTGTTGTGATGAGGAAGGAGAGGTCACGGGTTCGAGTCTGGGCAGGAGCGTATTCTTTTTAGAGGGCTTATTTCTTGAGGTAGTGAATTATTATTATTATTATTATTATTATTATTATTATTATTATTATTATTATTATTATTATTATTATTATTATTATTATTATTATTATTATTATTATTATTATTATTATTATTATTATTATTATTATTATTATTATTATTATTATTATTTTTATTACTAATAATATTATTAAATACATAATAAGAAAATTAGAAAATATGATAATTATACCATGAATATAATTATAAGTAATCCTTATCAAAAGATTATATTTATAAGTTATGTAAATATTAATAAATATAAAACCATTTTTATTTTTAAATACTAATTTAACTTATATAAGCTTAAATATATATAAACATATTTTGAAATAAGTATCTAACATATTTAATTAACTTTTTAATTATTAATATATTAAGACGAATATGAAAGCATATATATATATATATATATATATATATATATATATATATATATATATATATATATATATATATATATATATATATATATATATATATATATAACAATTAAAATATAGAATGTACTAAAATAAGTTCTTTATATTATTTGATATATATTACTGATATAGGTTCGTTAATCCGAGGCCAACTCTACACTTGTTCAGTGACGTCATATGCATAATTACTACGAAATACAGTATAGTGAGTTTTATTTGCTCCCTTTTTTAAATGTTTTTGAAATATATATTTTTGGGACTGAGAATACATGCGCTGCTTTTATAAATATTTTACGAAATAGACACAAGTACTTGAAACTACATTGTATGGTTGGATTACTATACCGAATATCGCCCCTTCAAGTCCTGTAACCTAAGAATTAGGGAAATGGTCCCTAATTGACGCGAATCCTAAAGATAGATCTATGGGCCTAACAAACCCCATTCTGGAATT
This sequence comes from Rutidosis leptorrhynchoides, assembly GCF_046630445.1. Classification (NCBI taxonomy): domain Eukaryota; kingdom Viridiplantae; phylum Streptophyta; class Magnoliopsida; order Asterales; family Asteraceae; genus Rutidosis; species Rutidosis leptorrhynchoides. The sequence continues at coordinate 116,375,584 of NC_092338.1, forward strand.
TGGAATGCTTTAGTACTTCGATTTAAATGGTGATTTCGATTGCCAATATTATGGCATACTTGCGAGTATGTGGGGGATATTCTATATGCATTATGTTAATGTCGGTTACCTGATGTTCATCATACGAATGATTTTTATTACACTTGCGAGTGTAATGTTATTTATGAAAAATGAGAATCTTGTGGTCTATTTAAATTATGGAAATGAATATTGATGATAAACTAATGAACTCACCAACCTTTTGGTTGACACTTTAAAGCATGGTTATTCTCAGGTATGAAAGAAATCTTCCGCTGTACATTTGCTCATTTTAGAGATATTATTTGGAGTCATTCATCATATATTTTAAAAGACATTGCATTCAAGTCGTTGAGTTCAATAGAGATTATGATTAAGTAAATGACAGATTAGGTCATTTATAGTGAATATTACGAAATGGTATGTGTGCCTGTCAATTTTCGATGAAATGAAAGTTTGTCTTTTAAAACGAATGCAATGTTTGTAAAATGTATCATATAGAGGTCAAATACCTCGTGATGTAACCATTTGTTATTGTATTCGTCCTTATGGATTAGGACGGGTCGTCTCATGTGGTATCAGAGTGGTGGTCTTAGCGAACCAGGTCTTGCATTAGTGTGTCTAACTGATAGCTTTTTAGATGCATTAGTGAGTCTGGACTTCGACCGTGTCTGCATGTCAAAAGTTTTGCTTATCATTTTGTGTCAAAAATTACCTGCTTATCATTCTTAGGGAATCACTTGCTTATCATTCTTAGTCTAGACACGTTTTACTGCATTGACTGCATGAATGGTGTATAGACAAAATTCATATCTTAGCGTATCTGATTATTCATATCTTAGTGCATATGTTACTGAAGACTTTGCCTGACATATTCCGTAAATTCCTCGGTAATCTACGAAATCTTTAGTACTATATTTATATAGATATTCTATGTAGTTAGAATATCATTCAATATTCGAAAATCATTTCATATCGAAAAATCCTTTATTCAATCGTACGAAATGGAATTCGCCACTAGTTCAAGTTCCTCGGATTCCGACAGCTATTCCGATATGGATTACCACTCGAACTCCGAAGGCAGTATAGAGGGAATGGATCAACCAATCAGCCATCATCAATTCTGGATGAATTGGGGATGGGTTCGTAGTAGACTCAATCAATGGAGACGAGAAGAAGGCGATCCTTTCCTTCCACCAACCGAATTCATCTCTTGGCGAAGAACCTGAAACACTTACCGGCGAACCACTCCGGAACACCATTTTCACCCTCATCTCCAGAATAGCTTGCAACGATTACGTAATATCTACTATTCTAAACCTTATTCATCCACTCGTTCCAACCGACAATCATCTCGGAATAATAGAAGAAGTCAACGAATTTCGCGCCCGAGTTGTAGCCTTGGAAAATATGGTGCAAAATTTACCAGCTTTAGCAACATCACCGTCATCAACAGTACCATCAGTAACAGCACCAGTACCATCGACAAACCATGTGTCAACATCTTATTCTGTACCTCGAGTATAATCATCGTTCTACGTATCATTCTACCTCAATTATCTTCGTTCGACATGACGATTATGTAATCTTTAAAGTTTTAGAGATTATGTGTTCTAGTTCTAACGATAAATCAAATGAGTTTAATATTATATTGACTCATTAAATCCATGACTACATCTGAAGAAAATATATATCTATATTTATTTTCATAAAGATTGTAATTAAAAATTCTTTTGTACAAACTGTTAATGATGAAAATATTTTAACGGGTAGGTAATACCCGAGAAATATTTAGATTTCACATTAATAAGTTACACTGTACATTCTTCCAATCTGATTCAATGGTCATTTACTATCCTACTTACATCCACAGATATACGTATCCGTTCACCGCAAATTAACCATTTTTATTCAATTTCATATTTGAATTTTGACTTATCAGAATCCAACAAGTGGCATAATGAAGAAAACATTTAACAAAATAAAATTTGTTAGAAACAAACAAATTAACTATGAGAAAATTTGTTAAGAATCCACGCTAACAAAATCCTAGCTAACTGTTCCTAGCTAACTATTAATTCATTATTAAATTTATTTATCGAAATTTATTTATCGCAATTTTAATTCTCGCAATTTTATTTATCGTCATTTAATTTCTGTTATTTATATTATGCACTTTATTTATCGTCATTTAAATACTGTTATTTACGCATTTTAAATATCGGGACACGTATACAATGTTTTGACATATCATATCTACGCATCTATATATATTATTTTGAATAATCATAGACACTCTATATGCAGTAATGCATGAGTTAGCTATACAGGGTTGAGGTTGATTCTATAATAATATATATATACTTTGAGTTGTGGTCGAGTCTGAGACATGTATATAATGGGTCACGAATACGTATTAATTAATTCCAATATTATATATTAAACTATATATGAATTATTGAATTACTAATTGTGGACTGCTAACTGTGGACTGCCAACATTGGACAATTAAAATGAAGTAAAATATTGATTATAACATATGAAACTAAACAATTCTTTAAGTTTGCCACTTGATTTCATCTAAAACATCCTTGTATCTTGACGATTACAATCAACGTTTAATCATCTAAAAATACAATTCTCTTGAAACCACCTCGGATTGATAACCAATGATTCAGATATCGTAGCATTAAATGAAGAGGAAACAGAAAAATTATAGATGATCTAAACGGCTAAAAGTTTGATGATAAAGAATGGAGTGTTAGGAACGCTCGATAGAAAATTTGGTACTGAAATACGAATTGAGCAAATCATGAAGGAGACCAAGGACAAATATAAGGACCATACCCTGTGTTCCAAGAATCCAGATAATTCTGTATCCGATGAAATCCTTAGAAAATATCTTGCTCCGAAGTCATGTTAAAATCTTACGGAAAATCTTTCTTCATCAACCTTCGAACTTTGAAATTCCAAAATATCATCATAAATATCTTCGATATTTCTGAGGATATTTTCATAAATATTCTCATCCGAAATTATATACCTCTTCGTGCTATCTGTATTACATTATATTGAAAACTTCTGCAAAACCTAAATATAAATTTTGAATGAATTCTGGAGAAGTGTTAAGAATTTGAGCATGAGTTAGTATAATATAATGACACTTGGCAAACGTGATTATATTACAGCAAGTCATGCTGAAAGTTCTAATGGAACATGATGATTCACAGACCCTCTCATCATCATGCGCTATGTTAGACAACTCTACCATTCTATTTCACCTCCGAACATATCAATAAAGTATATTATTGATAGTTCTATCCTCAGAGATTCTGGTATTTACCAAATCAAATCGTGCTATTACGATCTTTCCTGCTTAGAACATTATGATCAATCGAAATTTCATACCTACGAATTCTGGACCGTTATTCGCTTGACTTGAAGTTAGCAAGAGAAAACAAGAGCATGGAGCTCCGAAACATAACAAGAAATATAAAGCCGATCACAAACCTAAAAATTACAAACCGTATATATCGATGCATATAGCAACATAAAGACACGGGGGGACTAAAAACACTATAAAACCAAGAGTATAGTAGAAGTAAATGGATTCTTCTGGAGCAGGTGAAAAAGAAGAATGACAGATATGAAAGTTAGGAGTATATCAAGAATCAGAACTGGATGGAGCATATTGAATAATGCTTTAGCGTATGAATTAGGAAAGAAAGAATAGAAGGTGTGAGTTGTGGAAATAAGGAAACGAAGGGGTGAATATATAGTAAAATATCCGACAGAGCAATCAAGGCTGATCATCGAATTTAATTAAAGAGATCGTAATTTCTAGAAATTCCAAAGAATCAAATCTTATATAGATTTCAAAGATTTTCTTTATATCCCTTGAATTTTGGAAATTTATCGTGACTACATCAAAAGTTAAATCTCTATCTCAATATGTTGTGACAGCTTCACTCGTACGCTTCACATAATCGAATCGTTTTATCTATATTAGTCAATATTGATAAAATTCTATTTATCAACTCGTTACGAAAACATTTTTTTTATGGTTAGCTATGACGACCTCGATCAAATTTCGGGACGAAATTTCTTTAACGGGTAGGTACTGTGACTACGTGGAAATTTCCGACCAAATTTAAACTTAATCTTTATATGAATTCAACACGATAATCAAAATCTATAATATTGAAGTCTCAAAAATTTTGAACTGTGTTTATGTATACAATTGACCTTCAACTGCTCTCAACGATTCACGAACCATTAATTGTAAATAGAAATGTGTGTATATATATATAACTTGTAATTGAAAATATAATTTGAAATATTATATGTTATTGCTATTAAAATTTAATTATGTAAAATAAAATAAAAACATGATATTATAATAATTATTATTTAAAATATTTCTCTATATATAAATAAGGAATATTAAAAATAAATATTAAATTATTGTAATGCTCGTCTGATGTTCCGATTGATATTAAGCGAGTTAAATTCAAACATAGGTAATTTTAAAATAAACGGTGATACGAAAATGTGTAATATAAAGTTTAGGCTTATTAAAAATGTATTTAGGAACTACTTTTTGAATTTTAAAATTTTTTTATATTTTACTTGGGGTTGGGAGTGAATAATTAATGTAATTTTTATTTAATAGTTAATGATCGAATTTTATATCATAATGACTAAAATAAATAAATATAATTACTGTAAAAATTTGGGATTTTTCTGAAGACTTTTATCCGCCACTGATTTCAAATAGTGGATGATACACAGTCCGTGAAAACTGTCGGTAGAGTTATTAAATCACCCGTTAACTGTTCTTTTAAATTGAATGATTGGCACTGTTTTCCTTTTTGATTCAATCAATTATCTGAATGATTAACTTTTAACAATCATATATGTATTACATTTACATATATAACACATATATGCATGCATAGACAAACACATGGACTTTATATTCCAATCCACTACCAGTGTTTTCTTTTCTTTGTTTGCACTTGCTCATTACCTACACACAAGCATACAAACATCCTTTGATTCCTTATCCTGATTTCATTTCATCTCTTTTCTTAAATAAGTATTATTAATTAATCTTATGAATCATATTTTTATATATAACATACATTTACATATATTCACACACACCTACTCCCTTCCGTTCATCCATGATTAAATGATTTCCTACATCCCCTATTCATCATCACTAGAACATCAACTCCATTAAAACACCATCACCAAGATTACCACCTCCACCACTTGAACCATCCCTTATTGTTGCTACTATTCGGATTTACAGCTAATACACGATGATACACAACACTATCTTCTTCAAACAACCCAAATCAACACAAACCCTACTAACCATAATCGAGAACCAAACCACCCTTGTAAACATCTCAACACCACCGCCACCCTCACCAATAATTTCAACTTCTTTGATTCCGTTTCTAATTCTTTCGGACAAGAATTGTATAACCCTTACTGCTACTATGGACGTATTCTTTTCTGTTTCTTTTCTATCTTGGTTCACCACGAATAATCAACACCATCAAGAACCTGCAAATATTAATATTTTACTCGATTACTACAACTACTATATATCTATCGTTTCTATTTCTACTCGCACAACAAAACCCACCACCAACGAAGACCTATACTAACTTTTTGCTGCGTTTTACTGCCTTCAAACACCACCATATGCCATCTCTCTCATCTCCATCATAAATCAACTATGCAGCCGAAACAAACATATCAAGATTGATCACTTCACAGTTAATATGTTGTTATTGGAAAACCCATTTGTAGTTCATTAAGGTTCGCTGTTACAACCAGTCTTAAACCACCTGAACTGCTACACCTGCAGCTCGATAATCTTCCTTCTTCCTTTTTCGTTTTCAAAACCATCATCAAATAAACCCATTAACTTTTGCTGATAAGTTTTCTGTTATTTTCTTTTTAATCATTTACGAGCCCCACATGTGGAAGATGAGAATAATGGGTAACCAAAAGATAAAGAAGATGGTGACAGCCTAAAGTGATTGATAACCAATTCAATATACGTACCAACTTGACAATTTTATATATTGCATATAGGATTCATTTTATAATGAGCCACTGGAATTAATGTTGGGCCGTGACATCATTTTTTTCTCTTAGGCCGTGTTTTATATGCTGGGAGGGCCACGATTTAGTTTTTCAATAGGGGAGATTCCTTTTAATTGCTGTTGGGCCATAATAGTAATAGGGTTAGTGTTGAACCTGTGATGATGAAGTGTAGAAGACGATGACATGATGAAATGATGATACATGGCGAGCTTGACGATGATGACTGTGATAATACATGAATGATGATGAATGATCAGAGACAATGATGATGTTAGTTTTAATGACGATTATCATAATACAATGAAGGAAAACGATGATGAAGATGAACAGTATAGATAATCTGATAAATGATTATGTTACCATAATATTAATGGTAATCGTGATATGGTATGATGGTGAAGAAAACAACGAATGGCGTGGTAATGATACGTATATAAAATCATGATCCTTTATTGTTGCTAAACGTGTTTTACAACTCCTGTTCCGGTCACATTTTTGCTCAACCATTGACCTGCAGATGGTTTCCTTTTTCGAACCATTTCCACAAATCCATTTGCAGGCTACTGCTATACCTGCATCTCCTTTTATTTCTTTTTCTTTATTCCTATAGCATGCCAATTATAAATAATCACATAAGTGGGCTTAATAAATTTAATACATGGGCCGAGATCCAAGCTATTATTGGGCTACCGTTTTATTTAGGCCATTACTTGCAAACCCACAAAATTTCTGTCTCTTGATCCCTGGTCGACTTTGCATTTAAGATGGAGGAGGATATGAAACAGAAAAGGGTTAAAGGAATTTAAATGGGGTGTAAATCAGGAAAAGCGTGTTTGGCAGAATGGTTAGGGTGTTGTGATGAGGAACGAGAGGTCACGGTTTCGAGTCTGGGCAGGAGCGTATTCTTTTTAGAGGGCTAATTTCTTGAGGTAGTGAATTATTATTATTGTTATTATTATTATTATTATTATTATTATTATTATTATTATTATTATTATTATTATTATTATTATTATTATTATTATTATTATTATTACTACTACTAATATTATTAAATACATAATAAGAAAAATAGAAAATATGATAATTATACCATGGATATAATTATAAGTAATCCTTATCAAAAGATTATATTTATAAGTTATGTAAATATTAATAAATATAAAACCATTTTTATTTTTAAATACTAATTTAACATATATAAGATTAAATATATATAAACATATTTTGAAATAAGTATCTAACATATTTAATTAACTTTTTAATTATTAAAATATTAAGACGAATATGAAAGTATATATATATATATATATATATATATATATATATATAACAATTAAAATATAAAATGTACTAAAATAAGTTCTTTATATTATTTGATATATATTACTGATATAGGTTCGTGAATCCGAGGTCAACCCTACACTTGTTCAGTGACGTCATATGCATAATTACAATGAAATACAGTATAGTGAGTTTCATTTGCTCCCTTTTATAAATGCCTTTGCAATATATATTTTTGGGACAGAGAATACATGCGCTGCTTTTATAAATGTTTTACGAAATAGACACAAGTAGTTGAAACTACATTGTATGGTTGGATTACTATACCGAATATCGCCCCTTCAAGTCTGATAACCTAAGAATTACGGAAATGGCCCCTAATTGACGCGAATCCTAAAGATAGATCTATGGGCCTAACAAACCCCATTCTGGAATTTGGAATGCTTTAGTACTTCGATTTAAATGGTGATAGTGATTGCCAATATTATGGTATACTTGCGAGTATGCGGGGGATATTCTATATGCATTATGTTATTGTCGGTTACCAGGTGTTCATCATATGAATGATTTTTATTACACTTGCGAGTGTAAGGTTATTTATGAAAAATGAGAATCTTGTGGTCTATTTAAATTATGGAAATGAATATTGATGATAAACTAATGAACTCACCAACCTTTTGGTTGACACTTTAAAGCATGTTTATTCTCAGATATGAAAGAAATCTTCTGCTGTGCATTTGCTCATTTTAGAGATATTATTTGGAGTCATTCATCACATATTTCAAAAGACGTTGCATTTAAGTCGTTGAGTTCAATAGAGATTATGATTAAGTAAATGACAGATTAGGTCATTTATAGTGGATATTACGAAATGGTATGTGTGCCTGTCAAATTTCGATGAAATGAAAGTTTGTCTTTTAAAACGAATGCAATGTTTGTAAAATGTATCATATAGAGGTCAAATACCTCGCGATGTAACCATTTATTATTGTATTCGTCCTTATGGATTAGGACGGGTCGTCTCATGTGGTATCAGAGCGGTGGTCTTCGCGAACCAGGTCTTGCATTAGTGTATCTAACTGATAGCTGTTTAGATGCATTAGTGAGTCTGGACTTCGACCGTGTCTGCATGTCAAAAGTTTTGCTTATCATTTTGTGTCGAAAATTACCTGCTTATCATTCTTAGGGAATCACTTGCTTATCATTTTTAGTCTAGACATGTTTTACTGCATTGACTGCATGAATGGTGTATAGAAAAAATTCATATCTTAGCGTATCTGATAATTCATATCTTAGTGCATATGTTACTGAAGATTTTGCCTGACATATTCCGTAAATTCCTCTGTAATCTACGAAATCTTTAGTACTATATTTATATAGATATTCTATGTATTTAGAATATCATTCAATATTCAAAAATTATTTCATATCGGAAAATCCTTTATTCAATCGTACGAAATGGAATTCGCCACTAGTTCAAGTTTCTCGGATTCCGACAGCTATTCCGATATGGATTACCACTCGAACTCCGAAGGCAGTATAACTGGAATGGATCAACCAATCAGCCATCATCAATTCTAGATGAATTGGGGATGGGTTCGTAGTCGACTCAATCAATGGAGACGGGAAAAAGGCGATCCTTTCCTTCCACCGACCGAATTCACCTCTTGGCGAAGAACCTGAAACACTTACCGGCGAACCAGTCCGGAACACCATTTTCACCCTCATCTCTAGAATAGCTAGCAACGATTACGTAATATCTACTATTCTAAACCTTATTCATCAGCTCGTTCCAACTGACAATCATCCCGGAATAATAGAAGAAGTCAACGAATTTCGCGCCCGAGTTGTAGCCTTGGAAAATATGGTGCAAAATTTACCAGCTTCAGCAACATCACCATCATCAACAGTACCATCAGTGACAGCACCAGTACCATCGACAAACCATGTCTCAACATCTTATTCTGTACCTCGAGTATAATCATCGTTCTACGTATCATTCTACCTCAATTATCTTCATTCGACATGACGATTATGTAGTCTTTAAAGTTTTAGAGATTATGTGTTCTAGTTCTAATGATAAATCAAATGAGTTTAATATCATATTGACTCATTAAATACATGATTACATCTGAAGAAAATATATATGTATATATATTTTCATAAAGATTGTAATTAAAAATTCTTTTGTACAAACTGTTAATGATGAAAATATTTTAACGGGTAGGTAATACCCGAGAAATATTTAGATTACACATTAATAAGTTACACTGTACATTCTTCCAATCTGATTCAACGGTCATTTACTATCCTACTTACATCCACAGATATACGTATCCGTTCACCGCAAATTAACCATTTTTATTCAATTTCATATTTGGATTTTGACTTATCAGAATTCAACAAGTAGCATAATGAAGAAAACATTTGACAAAATAAAATTTGTTAGAAACAAACAAATTAACTATGAGAAAATTTGTTAAGAATCCACGCTAACAAAATCCTAGCTAACTGTTCCTAACTAACTGTTAATTCCTTATTACATTTATTTATCGCAATTTATTTATCGCAATTTATTTATCGCAATTTTAATTCTCGCAATTTTATTTATCGTCATTTAATTTATGTTATTTATATTATGCACTTTATTTATCGTCATTTAAATACTGTTATTTACGCATTTTAAATATCGGGAAACGTATACAATGTTTTGACATATCATATCAACGCATCTATATATATTATTTGGAATAACCATAGACACTCTATATGCAGTAATGCATGAGTTAGCTATACAGGGTTGAGGTTGATTCTATAATAATATATATACTTTGAGTTGTGGTCGAGTCTGAGACATGTATATAATGGGTCACGAATACGTATTAATTAATTAGAATATTATATATTAAACTATATATAAATTATTGAATTACTAATTGTGGACAGCTAACTGTGGACTGCTAACATTGGACAATTAAAATGAATTAAAATATTGATTATAACATATGAAACTAAACAATTCTTTAAGTTTGCCACTTGATTTCATCTAAAACATCCTTGTATCTTGACGATTACAATCAGCGTTTAATCATCTAAAAACACAATTCTCTTGAAACCACCTCGGATTGATAACCGATGATTCAGATATCGTAGTATTAAATGCAGAGGAAACAGAAAAATTATAGATGATCTAAATGGCCAAATGTTTGATGATAAAGAATGGAGTGTTAGGAACGCTCGATAGAAAATTTGGTACTGAAATACGAATTGAGCAAATCATGAAGGAGACCATGGACAAATACAAGGACCATACCCTGTGTTCCAAGAATCCATATAATTCTGTATCCGATGAAATCCTTAGAAAATATCTTGCTCCGAAGTCATGTTAAAATCTTGCGGAAAATCTTTCTTCATCAACCTTCGAACTTTGAAATTCCAAAATATCATCATAAATATCTTCGATATTTCTGAGGATATTTTCATAAATATTCTCATCCGAAATTATATACCTCTTCGTGCTATCTGTATTACATTATATTGAAAACTTCTACAAAACCTAAATATAAATTTCGAATGAATTCTGGAGAAGTGTTAAGAATTTGAGCATGAGTTAGTATAATATAATGACACTTGGCCAACGTGATTATATTACAGTAAGTCATGCTGAAAGTTCTAATGGAACATGATGATTCACAGACCCTATCGTTATCATGCGCTATGTTACACAACTCTACCATTCTACTTCACCTCCGAACATATCAATAAAGTATATTATTGATAGTTCTATCCTCAGAGATTCTGGTATTTACCAAATCAAATTGTGCTATTACGATCTTTCCTGCTTAGAACATTATGATCAATCGAAATTTCATACCTACGAATTCTGGACCGTTATTCGCTTGACTTGAAGTCGGGAAGAGAAAACAAGAGCATGGAGCTCCGAAACATAACAAGAAATATAAAGCCGATCACAAACCCAGAAATTTCAAACCGTATATATCGATGCATATAGCAACATAAAGACATGGGAGGACTAAAAATACTATAAAACCAAGAGTATAGTAGAAGTAAATGGATTCTTCTGGAGCAGGTGAAAAAGAAGAATGACAGATATGAAAGTTAGGAGTATATCAAGAATCAGAACTGGATAGAGCATATTGAATAATGCTTTAGCGTATGAATTGGAAAAGAAAGAATAGAAGGTGTGAGTTGTGGAAATAAGGAAACGAAGGGGTGAACATATAGTAAAATATCCGACAGAGCAATCGAGGCAGATCATCGCATTTAATTAAAGAGATCCTGATTTCCATAAATTCCAAAGAATCAAATCTTATATAGATTTCAAAGATTTTCTTTAAATCCCTTGAATTCTGGAAATCTACCGTGACTACATCAAAAGTTAAATCTCTATCTCAATATGTTGTGACAGCTTCACTCGTACGCTTCACATAATCGAATCTTTTTATCTATATTAGTCAATATTGATAAAACTCTACTTATCAACTCGTCATGAAAACATTTTTTTATGGTTAGCTATGACGACCTCGATCAAATTTCGGGACGAAATTTCTTTAACGGTAGGTACTGTGACCACCCGGAAATTTCCGACCAAATTTAAACTTAATCTTTATATGAATTCAACACGATAATCAAAATCTGTAATATTGAAGTCTCAAAAATTTTGAACTGTGTTCATGTATACAATTGACCTTCAACTGCTCTCAACGATTCACGAACCATTAATTGTAAATAGATATGTGTGTGTATATATATATAACTTGTAATTGAAAATATAATTTGAAATATTATATGTTATTGCTATTAAACTTTAATTATGTAAAATAAAATAAAAAAATGATATTATAATAATAATTATTTAAAATATATCTATATATATAAATAAGGAATATTAAAAATAAATATTAAATGATTGTAATGCTCGTCTGATGTTCCGATTGATATTAAGCGAGTTAAATTCAAACATAGGTAATTTTAAAATAAATGGTGATACGAAAATGTGTAATATAAATTTTAGGCTTATTAAAAATGTATTTAGGAACTACTTTTTGAATTTTAAAATTTTTTATATTTTACTTGGGGTTGGGAGTGAATAATTAATGTAATTTTTATTTAATAGTTAATGATCGAATTTTATACCATAATGACTAAAATAAATAAATATAATTACTGTAAAAATTTGGGATTTTTCTGAAGACTTTTATCAGCCACTGATTTCAAATAGTGGACGATACACAGTCCTTGAAAACTGTCGGTAGAGTTATTAAATCACCCGTTAACTGTTCTTTTAAATTGAATGATTGACACTATTTTCCTTTTTGATTCAATCAATCATCTGAATGATTAACTTTTAACAATCATATACGTATTACATTTACATATATAACACATATATGCATGCATAGACAAACACATGGACTATATATTCCAATCCATCACCAGTGTTTTCTTTTCTTTGTTTGCCACTTGCTCATTACCTACACACAAGCATACAAACGTCCTTTGATTCCTTATCCTGATTTCATTTCATCTCTTTTCTTAAATTAATATTATTAATTAATCTTATGAATCATATTTTTATATATTACATACATTTACATATATTCACACCCACCTACTCCCTTCCTTTCATTCATGATTAAATGATTTCCTACATCCCCTATTCATCATCACTAGAACATCAACTCCATTAAAACACCATCACCAAGATTACCACCTCCACCACTTGAACCATCCCTTATTGTTGCTACTATTCGGATTTACAGCTAATACACGATGAAACACAACACTATCTTCTTTGAACAACCCAAATCAACACAAACCCAACTAACCATAATCGAGAACCAAACCACCCTTGTAAACATCTCAACACCACCGCCAACCTCACCAACGATTTCAACTTCTTTGATTCCGTTTCTAATTCTTTCGGACAAGAATTGTATAACCCTTACTGCTACTATGGACGTATTCTTTTCTGTTTCTTTTCTATCTTGGTTCACCACGAATACTCAACACCATCTAGAACCTGCAAATGTTAATATTTTTACTCGATTACTACAACTACTATATATCTATCGTTTCTATTTCTACTCGCACAACAAAACCCACCACCAACGAAGACCTATACTAACTTTTTGCTGCGTTTTACTGCCTTCAAACACCACCATACGTCATCTCTCTCATCTACATCATAAGTCACCTATGCAGCTGAAACAAACATATCAAGATCGATCACTTCACGGTTAATATGTTGTTATTCGAAAACCCATTTGTAGTTCATTAAGGTTCGCTGTTACAACCAGTCTTAAACCACCTGAACTGCTACACTTGCAGCTCGATAATCTTCCTTCTTCCTTTTCTGTTTTCGAAACCATCATCAAATAAACCCATTAACTTTTGCTGATAAGTTTTCTGTTATTTTCTTTTTGATCATTTACGAGCCCCACATGTGGAAGATGAGAATAATGGGTAACCAAAAGATAAAGAAGATGGTGACAGCCTAAAGTGATTGATAACCAATTCAATATACGTACCAACTTGACAATTTTATATATTGCATATAGGATTCATTTTATAATGAGCCACTGGAATTAATGTTGGGCCGTGACATCATTTTTTTCTCTTAGGCCGTGTTTTATATGCTGGGAGGGCTACGATTTGGTTTTTCAATCGGGCCGAGATTCCTTTTAATTGCTGTTGGGCCATAATAGTAATAGGGTTAGTGTTGAACCTGTGATGATGAAGTGTAGAAGACGATGACATGATGAAATGATGATACATGGCGAGCTTGACGATGATGACTGTGATAATACATGAATGATGATGAATGATCAGAGACAATGATGATGTTAGTTTTAATGACGATTATGATAATACAACGAAGGAAAATGATGATGAAGATGAACAGTATAGATAATCTAATAAATGATAATGTTACCATAATATTAATGGTAATCGTGATATGGTATGATGGTGAGGAAAAAAACGAATGGCGTGGTAATGATACGTATATAAAATCATGATCCTTTATTGTTGTTAAACGCGTTTTACAACTCCTGTTCCGGTCACGTTTTTGCTCAACCATTGACCTGCAGATGGTTTCCTTTTTCGAACCATTTCCACAAATCCATTTGCAGGCTACTGCTATACCTACGTCTCCTTTTATTTCTTTTTCTTTATTCCTTATAGCAGGCTAATTATAAATAATCACACAAGTGGGCTTAATAAATTTAATACTTGGGCCGAGATCCAAGCTATTACTGGGCTGCCGTTTTATTTGGGCCATTACTTGCAAACCCACAAAATTTCTGTCTCTTAATCCTTGGTCGACTTTGCATTTAAGATGGAGGAGGATATGAAATAGAAAAGGGTTAAAGGAATTTAAATTGGGTGTAAATCAGGAAAAGCGTGTTTGGCAGAATGGTTAGGGTGTTGTGATGAGGAACGAGAGGTCACGGGTTCGAGTCTGGGCAGGAGCGTATTCTTTTTAGAGGGCCTATTTCTTGAGGTAGTGAATTATTATTATTATTATTATTATTATTATTATTATTATTATTATTATTATTATTATTATTATTATTATTATTATTACTACTACTACTACTACTACTACTACTACTACTACTACTACTACTACTACTACTAATATTATTAAATACATAATAAGAAAAATAGAAAATATGATAATTATACCATGAATATAATTATAAGTAATCCTTATCAAAAGATTATATTTATAAGTTATGTAAATATTAATAAATATAAAACCATTTTTATTTTTAAATACTAATTTAACTTATATAAGCTTAAATATATATAAACATATTTTGAAATAAGTATCTAATATATTTAATAAAATTTTTAATTATTAAAGTATTAAGACGAATTTGAAAGTGTGTGTGTGTGTGTGTGTATATATATATATATATATATATATATATATATATATATATATATATAACAATTAAAATATAGAATGTACTAAAATAAGTTCTTTATATTATTTGATATATATTACTGATATAGGTTCGTGAATCCGAGGTCAACCCTACACTTGTTCAGTGATGTCATATGCATAATTACTACGAAAGATAGTATAGTGAGTTTCATTTGCTCCCCTTTTTTAAATGCTTTTGCAATATATATTTTTGGGACTGAGAATACATGCGCTGCTTTTATAAATGTTTTATGAAATAGACACAAGTACTTGAAACTACATTGTATGGTTGGAATACTATACCGAATATCGCCCCTTCAAGTCTGGTAACCTAAGAATTAGGGAAATGGCCCCTAATTGACGTGAATCCTAAAGATAGATATATGGGCCTAACAAACCCCATTCTGGAATTTGGAATGCTTTAGTACTTCGATTTAAATGGTGATTGCGATTGCCAATATTATGGCATACTTGCGAGTATGCGGGGGATATTCTATATGCATTATGTTAATGTCAGTTACCAGGTGTTCATCATACGAATGATTTTTATTACACTTGCGAGTGTAATGTTATTTATGAAAAATGAGAATCTTGTGGTCTATTTAAATTATGGAAATGAATATTGATGATAAACTAATGAACTCACCAACCTTTTGGTTGACACTTTAAAGCATGTTTATTCTCAGGTATGAAAGAAATCTTCCGCTGTGCATTTGCTCATTTTAGAGATATTATTTGGAGTCATTCATGGCATATTTCAAAATACGTTGCATTCAAGTCGTTGAGTTCAATAGAGATTATGATTAAGTAAATGACAGATTAGGTCATTTATAGTGGATATTACGAAATGGTATGTGTGCCTGTCAAATTTTGATGAAATGAATGTTTGTCTTTTTAAACGAATGCAATGTTTGTAAAATGTATTATATAGAGATCAAATACCTCGCGATGTAACCATTTGTTATTGTATTCGTCCTTATGGATTAGGACGGGTCGTCTCACATGCGATCGCATGAGTCCCTCAGCCAGCTCACAATCGTTTGTTGTTTTGCTTGTCGACATGATTAAATAAATATATAATATATATATAATTTTTATTAATTAATTATATATTATATTATATTCTCGTGACTAGTTAACTTGAATTTTTGGTTATGATGTCTTGTACGTTTACATTCGACTTATGTCCCAGTTTCGGTTTTTCGAACGTCCTTTCGTACGCTTAGAAAACTTGTACTTTACGTTTCGTGATTCGTACCTTTGTCAAAAAAATAGTCTTAAATTATCAATAATCTATATTACTCAAAGTGTATCTTGAACTTTCGAGTGTTTTGGTCATTTACTCAAAGTGTATCTTGAACTTTCGAGTGTTATCGATAATAAATTCTTGTTTGTTGTTGTATACTAAACCGTAATGGAATTGCAGAATGCGTTGAGTGCTTTCTGGTGCTTTTAGTGTTGCTGGCAGATGTGGACACTCGTCGATTTCTATTTGTGACCTCAAAGAATTGAAGGGGTGGACTATTATTTCTGCGTCAGGGCCTTCGAAGAACGTGAAGTCAGCTTCCGATGTTGGTTAACACTTATGCAAAACTACGTTAACTTGTTAGTTTTGGACTAACGGTTATAGTCAGATCAACGTCAAAATAAGCCTAACCATACCTAAATAAACCGATTAAGCTGAATCATACATAAGAAAAATCCAAATTTAACATATAACGAACAATTGTAAGGTTACATTCAAATCACACCCAGATAAACATAATCCATGTTAACAAAAAAAAATGAATCATTAGTCGGGTAAAACAATTTAATGAACATCTCTAACTCTAATTTCAACGGTTAAAACACGAATACAATAAGTTAATTTGTGAGTAGGTCAATTCACATGATATAACTTTATACCAGTTCTAATCCAATTCTACCTATCTAATCTATTCTAATCTAATCTAATTTTATATATAAAAAAGTATTTTTTTTTTATAAATGTATTCAATTAAACTTATATATAATTATTTTAAATTATATTTTTTCATTAATTTTGGTGATAATGTAATATTTTTCTATTTTCTATTTTTAAATTATTGAATTGGATTTTACTATTTTAATTTTCCCCCTTATAATTAACTAGATGGAGGTCCGGAGTAGCCCACTCCGTTGGGCCAGATAATCGGGATGAAAAATCGTAAAAAAAATACTAAAAGACGAAATAGGTGATGTCGTGATGACATCACCCGAGTACTATTCATTGGTGTTGGCTAATATATTATTATTATTATTAAGTATCAAGTATTTTATCTAAATATACTATTACACAAAGTCTTACTGTATCAATTGTCCTTACTTGTCTTTTCCAAATTTTTCCTTTTCATTTTTCTTAACTGTCCAATCAAATAGAGCTACATGGATTTATATTGTATAAACTTCCAGAAATACCCTCCGTACCAACCTTTTATTACAAAACATAACCACTACTAAACATGTTTACCTCTTCATACCTACTCCACTCTTGCCTTT
Source organism: Rutidosis leptorrhynchoides (assembly GCF_046630445.1). Classification (NCBI taxonomy): domain Eukaryota; kingdom Viridiplantae; phylum Streptophyta; class Magnoliopsida; order Asterales; family Asteraceae; genus Rutidosis; species Rutidosis leptorrhynchoides. The sequence goes on from NC_092338.1 coordinate 116,393,483, forward strand.
TACTTATTGTAGATATCTTGTTATTGTAAATATGAATATCTAATCAATTATATTTTGCAGCCGTACCTACTAAATAAAATCATACAACTATTTTTACATCACGAATATGCCATTTTACGTCCGACGAATACAAACAACTATCGCATTACTCCAGCCGCAACAATGCGCGACCACTTCGCAACTAATAGTACTCCCTCCGTCCCAAATCTATAGCCTATTATTCTATTTTGAGATGTCTCAAATTAATTGTCCACATTCATAAATGAAAAAGAATATTGTGATAAATGTCTTTTGTGCCCCTACTTTATGCATGTATGACAAAAATATAGGTACAAAGTAAAGAGTAAAACTGAAAAGTAAACAGAATAGTACACGTGACAGGTACTTTTTCTTAAACTGTGTGTTTTTTGTCTGGAGACAATAGATTTGAGATGGGGGGAGTACTAATTATTACTCGTAGTTATTAACAATTAATTATTAATATTATTACTATTACTATTACTATGTATGTAGTGTTATTAGTATTACTATTACTATTACTTTACTATTACTATTACTAATAGTAGCCATTTGATATTGCCTCTTTTATACATAATATTACTCTCGATATCTTGTTCTTTTCGGGTATAAATTTATGAAGATTGGAGATTTTGGTTCGTGGTTATGATAAAAATGATGGTTTCAGCTTAATGAGTCTTTGTGTGGGTATTTTGGACGTTTTCAGCAACTTCTGGCATCAAATGTTCAAGTGTAAAAGAAAAATCAAGTGAAAACTCAACCTGCTGTTTATGAAGCATTTCGCGGTCGCGATTCACTTTCTACCGGTTGCGAAATTGTGTAGTACGCTCGCAATTTGATAACAGAAGTTCACAAGTGGATATTGTAATTTCGCGCTCGCGATGTCATAATTGCGGTCGTGAGATTTGCAGAAGATCGTGTTCACGAGGTCATAATTGCGGTCGCGATATTCTAGTCGGCCAGCATGTTTTTAACCCTATAAATAGATTTTAAACCCAAAACTCATGGGCAGTTTTTGATATTATGAATAGTTTAGCTAGGGTTAGAATTTTTAAGCTTTTCAATGTGGTTTTAAGGTATTCTAACACTTGGATTATCATTGTATCATAGTTTAATCATTGGTAACTATCTTTTCTTTTCTTATCTTTGATTTATATCATGATGAATTTTGTCTATCTTTGTGTTTAATTGCCTTTATCATTGCAATGAGTAGTTAAATTCCTAGTGTTCACTTAGAGGATTGAACCTAGGTGAAGGATTGCTTTATATTTTGTATGTATTACTAATTGCTCTTGATCATGCTTCTAAATTAGTCCCATTAATTAATCCCATTAATTACTTGTTTATTGGTTGGTGTAACAAAAGTTACTAGATTGATTAACTTATCTAGGTTATGGAGAAATAATTAGATGGGTTGAATTGCATGCTGGACATCAGTATAATTAGACTAGTAATTAATTCATTTAATTAAGTAGGTAATTGTGAAGCCTAAAAAGGACACCGATTTACCCTTCAACTGAATCACCATCTTGAGTAGTTTTAAATTGATTGATTGTGTTCTTCAGAAGCGTGCGAGAAACCAGCATGAAAAACTGACACTGTCATGATATAATTATATACATATACTAAAAGAGGTGGGGTTTGGTGTCGTTCCCCCCAAAAAAAATTTCGTTTAATCTCATGCATTCACATTGCAAATTTTCACTTACGACCCTTTAATTATGTACAGTCATTAAATTTTGCAAGGACTAAAACTGGAAATTTCAGGGGTATAAAGCGTAACTTTAATATTAAATCCCACCACGATTTTTAACCGGCCGTATCTTCATGTTCGCCAGCCGTTAGCGTCAATCGACACCATCATTAAACTCAAAATAATTTTACGAACAAAATGAAACTAGCTGCGTTGAAAACGGACACTTTTTAAAAAACCTAAACACAACGACATACAAAACGGGGCTTACAACATGATCCGTTTTTCCGTCTGTAAACACATAACGCTACGCTAAATATAAATATTCAAGTCAAAAAACCCCGCCGCAATGCGCGGCCCGGTCCGATGCTAGTTAGTATCTAAGTGAGTAAAACTAGCTTATTTTACTAATTGGTTAATGAACTAGGTTAATGAGAGTTATACTTAGGGATTTAATTACAATGTTCTTAATAAAAGCAATCGAGATCCTAGGGAATTAAATCTAAGTGAATACCCCTTTATCTTATTGAATTCATATTTGTTTTCTTTGCTTTAATTAATGTTAAATCAAAATCCCCATTTTACAACTTAAATCTTCAGAATAATTATTAGTTTTCAAATCCTAAACTCTGCTCTCTGTGGACGAACTCGTAAGTATATTACAATAAGATTAGGTGTGTCTAAAGCATATCACCATTGCATGACGTGACAACCACGCAATAATCTACTTACGTCTTAGCTAATTTGTTTTTTTTTTTTGATTAATCTTCTTTTTTTCTAAAAAAATTATTTTCGGCCTAATTAGTTACTAGCATTAATATTGTTGATATTGATATTAATAATAATAATCTAACGGGTACTATAATAGTGCATTAGTTCATTGATCTGCACGGTACTATTTGTTAGTTTGCAAAGTATCGATGTATCTCTTATTGATTGCCTCATACGTACATAAAAGAGAGATATAAATAGTCCAATGATCTCAAGACCTAATGGGCTACATAAACAAGGCCCTAAACAATACAAGGCTAAACACAAGATATAAATAATATAGATATAATAATGATCCGTCTAACAGCCCCCCGCAGTTGGAGCGGGTGCAGGGCGGACGCTCAAACTGGAGTGAAACTCATCAAACAGCGCGGAGGGAAGACCCTTGGTGAAGATGTCGGCATACTGGTATTGAGAAGGGACGTGAAGGATGCGAACAAGGCCTTGAGTGAAATGTCCCGTTCTTATTGATTAAAAACGTTCCATATTAATTGATTTCGTTGCGAGGTTTTGACCTCTATATGAGACGTTTTTCAAAGACTGCATTCATTTTTAAACAAACCATAACCTTTATTTCATCAATAAAGGTTTAAAAAGCTTTACGTAGATTATCAAATAATGATAATCTAATATATCCTGTTTACACACGACCATTACATAATGGTTTACAATACAAATATGTTACAACAAAATAAGTTTCTTGAATGCAGTTTTTACACAATATCATACAAGCATGGACTCCAAATCTTGTCCTTATTTAAGTATGCGACAGCGGAAGCTCTTAATAATCACCTGAGAATAAACATGCTTAAAACGTCAACAAAAATGTTGGTGAGTTATAGGTTTAACCTATATATATCAAATCGTAACAATAGACCACAAGATTTCATATTTCAATACACATCCCATACATAGAGATAAAAATCATTCATATGGTGAACACCTGGTAACCGACAATAACAAGATGCATATATAAGAATATCCCCATCATTCCGGGACACCCTTCGGATATGATATAAATTTCGAAGTACTAAAGCATCCGGTACTTTGGATGGGGTTTGTTAGGCCCAATAGATCTATCTTTAGGATTCGCGTCAATTAGGGTGTCTGTTCCCTAATTCTTAGATTACCAGACTTAATAAAAAGGGGCATATTCGATTTCGATAATTCAACCATAGAATGTAGTTTCACGTACTTGTGTCTATTTTGTAAATCATTTATAAAACCTGCATGTATTCTCATCCCAAAAATATTAGATTTTAAAAGTGGGACTATAACTCACTTTCACAGATTTTTACTTCGTCGGAAAGTAAGACTTGGCCACTGGTTGATTCACGAACCTATAACAATATATACATATATATCAAAGTATGTTCAAAATATATTTACAACACTTTTAATATATTTTGATGTTTTAAGTTTATTAAGTCAGCTGTCCTCGTTAGTAACCTACAACTAGTTGTCCACAGTTAGATGTACAGAAATAAATCGATAAATATTATCTTGAATCAATCCACGACCCAGTGTATACGTATCTCAGTATTGATCACAACTCAAACTATATATATTTTGGAATCAACCTCAACCCTGTATAGCTAACTCCAACATTCACATATAGAGTGTCTATGGTTGTTCCGAAATATATATAGATGTGTCGACATGATAGGTCGAAACATTGTATACGTGTCTATGGTATCTCAAGATTACATAATATATAATACAAGTTGATTAAGTTATGGTTGGAATAGATTTGTTACCAATTTTCACGTAGCTAAAATGAGAAAAATTATCCAATCTTGTTTTACCCATAACTTCTTCATTTTAAATCCGTTTTGAGTGAATCAAAATGCTATGGTTTCATATTGAACTCTATTTTATGAATCTAAACAAAAAAAGTATAGGTTTCTAGTCGGAAAAATAAGTTACAAGTCGTTTTTGTAAAGGTAGTCATTTCAGTCGAAAGAACGACGTCTAGATGACCATTTTAGAAAACATACTTCCACTTTGAGTTTAACCATAATTTTTGGATATAGTTTCATGTTCATAATAAAAATCATTTTCTCAGAATAACAACTTTTAAATCAAAGTTTATCATAGTTTTTAATTAACTAACCCAAAACAGCCCGCGGTGTTACTACGACGGCGTAAATCCGGTTTTACGGTGTTTTTCGTGTTTCCAGGTTTTAAATCATTAAGTTAGCATATCATATAGATATAGAACATGTGTTTAGTTGATTTTAAAAGTCAAGTTAGAAGGATTAACTTTTGTTTGCGAACAAGTTTAGAATTAACTAAACTATGTTCTAGTGATTACAAGTTTAAACCTTCGAATAAGATAGCTTTATATGTATGAATCGAATGATGTTATGAACATCATTACTACCTTAAGTTCCTTGGATGAACCTACTGGAAAAGAGAAAAATGGATCTAGCTTCAATGGATCCTTGGATGGCTCAAAGTTCTTGAAGCAAAATCATGACACGAAAACAAGTTCAAGTAAGATCATCACTTGAAATAAGATTGTTATAGTTATAGAAATTGAACCAAAGGTTGAATATGATTATTACCTTGTATTAGAATGATAACCTACTGTAAGAAACAAAGATTTCTTGAGGTTGGATGATCACCTTACAAGATTGGAAGTGAGCTAGCAAACTTGAAAGTATTCTTGATTTTATGAAACTAGAACTTTTGGAATTTATGAAGAACACTTAGAACTTGAAGATAGAACTTGAGAGAGTTCAATTAGATGAAGAAAATTGAAGAATGAAAGTGTTTGTAGGTGTTTTTGGTCGTTGGTGTATGGATTAGATATAAAGGATATGTAATTTTGTTTTCATGTAAATAAGTCATGAATGATTACTCATATTTTTGTAATCTTATGAGATATTTCATGCTAGTTGCCAAATGATGGTTCCCACATGTGTTAGGTGACTCACATGGGCTGCTAAGAGCTGATCATTGGAGTGTATATACCAATAGTACATACATCTAAAAGCTGTGTATTGTACGAGTACGAATACGGGTGCATACGAGTAGAATTGTTGATGAAACTGAACGAGAATGTAATTGTAAGCATTTTTGTTAAGTAGAAGTATTTTGATAAGTGTATTTAAGTCTTTCAAAAGTGTATAAATACATATTAAAACACTACATGTATATACATTTTAACTGAGTCGTTAAGTCATCGTTAGTCGTTACATGTAAGTGTTGTTTTGAAACCTTTAGGTTAACGATCTTGTTAAATGTTGTTAACCCAATGTTTATAATAACAAAAGAGATTTTAAATTATTATATTATCATGATATTATGATGTACGAATATCTCTTAATATGATATATATACATTAAATGTCGTTACAACGATAAACGTTACATATATGTCTCGTTTCAAAATCATTAAGTTAGTAGTCTTGTTTTTACATATGTAGTTCATTGTTAATATAATTAATGATATGTTTACTTATCATAATATCATGTTAACTATATATATAACCATATATATGTCATCATATAGTTTTTTTACAAGTTTTAACGTTCGTGAATCACCGGTCAACTTGGGTGGTCAATTGTCTATATGAAACCTATTTCAATTAATCAAGTCTTAACAAGTTTGATTGCTTAACATGTTGGAAACATTTAATCATGTAAACATCAATCTCAATTAATATATATAAACATGGAAAAGTTCGGGTCACTACAGTACCTACCCGTTAAATAAATTTCGTCCCGAAATTTTAAGCTGTTGAAGGTGTTGACGAATCTTCTGGAAATAGATGCGGGTATTTCTTCTTCATCTGATCTTCACGCTCCCAGGTGAACTCGGGTCCTCTACGAGCATTCCATCGAACCTTAACAATTGGTATCTTGTTTTGCTTAAGTCTTTTAACCTCACGATCCATTATTTCGACGGGTTCTTCGATGAATTGGAGTTTTTCGTTGATTTGGATTTCATCTAACGGAATAGTGAGATCTTCTTTAGCAAAACATTTCTTCAAATTCGAGACGTGGAAAGTGTTATGTACAGCCGCGAGTTGTTGAGGTAACTCAAGTCGGTAAGCTACTGGTCCGACACGATCAATAATCTTGAATGGTCCAATATACCTTGGATTTAATTTCCCTCGTTTACCAAATCGAACAACGCCTTTCCAAGGTGAAACTTTAAGCATGACCATCTCTCCAATTTCAAATTCTATATCTTTTCTTTTAATGTCAGCGTAGCTCTTTTGTCGACTTTGGGCGGTTTTCAACCGTTGTTGAATTTGGATGATCTTCTCGGTAGTTTCTTGTATAATCTCCGGACCCGTAATCTGTCTATCCCCCACCTCACTCCAACAAATCGGAGACCTGCACTTTCTACCATAAAGTGCTTCAAACGGCGCCATCTCAATGCTTGAATGGTAGCTGTTGTTGTAGGAAAATTCTGCTAACGGTAGATGTCGATCCCAACTGTTTCCGAAATCAATAACACATGCTCGTAGCATGTCTTCAAGCGTTTGTATCGTCCTTTCGCTCTGCCCATCAGTTTGTGGATGATAGGCAGTACTCATGTCTAGACGAGTTCCTAATGCTTGCTGTAATGTCTGCCAGAATCTTGAAATAAATCTGCCATCCCTATCAGAGATAATAGAGATTGGTATTCCATGTCTGGAGACGACTTCCTTCAAATACAGTCGTGCTAACTTCTCCATCTTGTCATCTTCTCTTATTGGTAGGAAGTGTGCTGATTTGGTGAGACGATCAACTATTACCCAAATAGTATCAAAACCACTTGCAGTCCTTGGCAATTTAGTGATGAAATCCATGGTAATGTTTTCCCATTTCCATTCCGGGATTTCGGGTTGTTGAAGTAGACCTGATGGTTTCTGATGCTCAGCTTTGACCTTAGAACACGTCAAACATTCTCCTACGTATTTAGCAACATCGGCTTTCATACCCGGCCACCAAAAATGTTTCTTGAGATCCTTGTACATCTTCCCCGTTCCAGGATGTATTGAGTATCTGGTTTTATGAGCTTCTCTAAGTACCATTTCTCTCATATCTCCAAATTTTGGTACCCAAATCCTTTCAGCCCTATACCGGGTTCCGTCTTCCCGAATATTAAGATGTTTCTCCGATCCTTTGGGTATTTCATCCTTTAAATTTCCCTCTTTTAAAACTCCTTGTTGCGCCTCCTTTATTTGAGTAGTAATGTTATTATGAATCATTATATTCATAGATTTTACTCGAATGGGTTCTCTATCCTTCCTGCTCAAGGCATCGGCTACCACATTTGCCTTCCCCGGGTGGTAACGAATCTCAAAATCGTAATCATTCAATAATTCAATCCACCTACGCTGCCTCATATTCAGTTGTTTCTGATTAAATATGTGTTGAAGACTTTTGTGGTCGGTATATATAATACTTTTGACCCCATATAAGTAGTGCCTCCAAGTCTTTAATGCAAAAACAACCGCGCCTAATTCCAAATCATGCGTCGTATAATTTTGTTCGTGAATCTTCAATTGTCTAGACGCATAAGCAATCACCTTCGTTCGTTGCATTAATACACAACCGAGACCTTGCTTTGATGCGTCACAATAAATCACAAAATCATCATTCCCTTCAGGCAATGACAATATAGGTGCCGTAGTTAGCTTTTTCTTCAATAACTGAAACGCTTTCTCTTGTTCATCATTCCATTCAAATTTCTTCCCTTTATGCGTTAATGCAGTCAAGGGTTTTGCTATTCTGGAAAAGTCTTGGATGAACCTTCTGTAGTAACCAGCTAGTCCTAAAAACTGGCGTATGTGTTTCGGAGTTTTCGGGGTTTCCCACTTTTCAACAGTTTCTATCTTTGCCGGATCCACCTTAATACCTTCTTTGTTCACTATGTGACCGAGGAATTGAACTTCTTCCAACCAAAATGCACACTTTGAAAACTTAGCGTACAATTCTTCCTTCCTCAATACTTCTAACACTTTTCTCAAATGTTCACCGTGTTCTTGGTCATTCTTTGAGTAAATAAGTATGTCATCAATGAAAACAATGACAAACTTGTCAAGGTATGGTCCACACACTCGGTTCATAAGGTCCATGAACACAGCTGGTGCATTAGTTAAACCAAACGGCATGACCATAAACTCGTAATGACCGTAACGTGTTCTGAAAGCAGTCTTTGGAATATCATCTTCTTTCACCCGCATTTGATGATACCCGGAACGTAAGTCAATCTTTGAATAAACAGACGAGCCTTGTAGTTGATCAAATAAGTCGTCGATTCTCGGTAGTGGGTAGCGGTTCTTGATGGTAAGTTTGTTCAACTCTCGGTAGTCGATACACAACCTGAATGTACCATCTTTCTTCTTGACAAACAAAACAGGAGCTCCCCACGGTGATGTGCTTGGTCGAATGAAACCACGCTCTAAAAGTTCTTGTAATTGGCTTTGCAGTTCTTTCATCTCGCTGGGTGCGAGTCTGTAAGGAGCACGAGCTATTGGTGCAGCTCCTGGTACAAGATCTATTTGAAATTCAACGGATCGATGTGGGGGTAATCCCGGTAATTCTTTCGGAAATACATCGGGAAATTCTTTTGCAATGGGAACATCATTGATGCTCTTTTCTTCAGTTTGTACTTTCTCGACGTGTGCTAGAACAGCATAGCAACCTTTTCTTATTAGTTTTTGTGCCTTCAAATTACTAATAAGATGTAGCTTCGTGTTGCCCTTTTCTCCGTACACCATTAAGGGTTTTCCTTTTTCTCGTATAATGCGAATTGCATTTTTGTAACAAACGATCTCCGCTTTCACTTCTTTCAACCAGTCCATACCGATTATCACATCAAAACTCCCTAACTCTACTGGTATCAAATCAATCTTAAATGTTTCGCTAACCAGTTTAATTTCTCGATTCCGACATATATTATCTGCTGAAATTAATTTACCATTTGCTAATTCGAGTAAAAATTTACTATCCAAAGGCGTCAATGGACAACTTAATTTAGCACAAAAATCTCTACTCATATAGCTTCTATCCGCACCCGAATCAAATAAAACGTAAGCAGATTTATTGTCAATAAGAAACGTACCCGTAACAAGCTCCGGGTCTTCCTGTGCCTCTACCGCATTAATATTGAAAACTCTTCCACGGCCTTGTCCATTCGTGTTCTCCTGGTTCGGGCAATTTCTAATAATGTGGCCTGGTTTTCCACATTTATAACAAACTACATTGGCATAACTTGCTCCGACACTACTTGCTCCGCCATTACTCGTTCCGACCCCATTTGTTCCTTTCGTTCTATTAACCCCTGGTCCGTAGACCTCACACTTCGCCGCGCTATGACCATTTCTTTTACACTTGTTGCAAAATTTGGTGCAGAACCCCGAGTGATTCTTTTCACACCTTTGGCATAGTTGCTTCTGATTGTTGTTGTTGTTGCGGTTATTATTGTTGTTGGGATGATTGTTGTAGTTGCTGTTGTTGTTGTTGTTGTTGTTGTTGTTGTTGGGCCGTTTGTTGTAGTTGCGATTGATGTTGCGATTGTTGGGATAATTGTTGCGATTATTGTTGTAATTGCTGTTGTTGTTGTATTGGTGATTCTTATCACCGTTTTCCTCCCACTTTCTTTTGACTTGCTTCACATTGGCCTCTTCAGCAGTCTGTTCTTTAATTCTTTCTTCAATCTGGTTCACTAGTTTGTGAGCCATTCTACATGCCTGTTGTATGGAGGCGGGCTCGTGTGAACTTATATCTTCTTGGATTCTTTCCGGTAATCCTTTCACAAACGCGTCGATCTTCTCTTCCTCATCTTCGAATGCTCCAGGACACAATAGGCACAATTCTGTGAATCGTCTTTCGTACGTGGTAATATCAAATCCTTGGGTTCGTAACCCTCTAAGTTCTGTCTTGAGCTTATTGACCTCGGTTCTGGGACGGTACTTCTCGTTCATCAAGTGCTTGAATGCTGACCACGGTAGTGCGTACGCATCATCTTGTCCCACTTGCTCTAGATAGGTATTCCACCATGTTAACGCAGAACCTGTGAAGGTATGCGTAGCGTACTTCACTTTGTCCTCTTCAGTACACTTACTTATGGCAAACACCGATTCAACCTTCTCGGTCCACCGTTTCAATCCGATCGGTCCTTCGGTTCCATCAAATTCCAAAGGTTTGCAGGCAGTGAATTCTTTGTAGGTGCATCCTACACGATTTCCTGTACTGCTAGATCCAAGGTTATTGTTGGTATGTAGCGCAGCCTGTACTGCGGCTATGTTTGAAGCTAGAAAAGTACGGAATTCCTCTTCATTCATATTCACGGTGTGTCGAGTAGTCGGTGCCATTTCCTTCAAAATAGTTAAATGGAACAAGTTAATCATACAGAATATTAAGAGTAGTTAATAGTATTTCGTAGCATAATATGAACTCATTTATAAAAGCTTTTTCTTCATATTAGCGTTTTATAAGTTTAAATTCGGGTAGTACCTACCCGTTAAGTTCATACTTAGTAGCTAATATACAATTCAACTACTACAATTCTATATGAAAAACTGATTATAATAATATTTCGCGTTCAAACTTTTATACAATATTTTACAAACTTACAATACCGCTTATTTTACATAAAGCATGAAATATAGCACACAATAACTTTGATACAAGATAGTTGTGAAGACAATTCTAGCTAGTACACAAGTCGTTCAGCAAAGGCAATAAATACACGTAATTCATACGTCCAGAAACAAGTCATGCATTCTGGTTTTACTAGGACTACTTCCCATCCTTGGTCTTGTGCAACATAACCGTTATGGCCGTTGATAAGACAGCGTGTTGTAACGTCATCAAAGGGACGAGGGTTACGTAATGTCCAACAGTCCCGTAATAATCTAAAAACCTCATTTCTTACCCCAATTACCGACTCCGTCACTTGTGGAAACGTTTTGTTTAATAGTTGTAGCCCGATGTTCTTGTTCTCACTTTGGTGAGAAGCGAACATTACTAATCCGTAAGCATAACATGCTTCTTTATGTTGCATGTTAGCCGCTTTTTCTAAATCACGAAGTCCAATATTCGGATATATTGAGTCAAAATAATTTCTTAACCCGTTGCGTAAAATAGCATTTGGGTTCCCCGCAATATATGCGTCAAAGTAAACACATCGTAACTTATGGGTTTCCCAATGTGATATCCCCCATCTTTCAAACGAAAGTCTCTTATAAACCAAGACATTCTTGGAACGTTCTTCGAATGTCTTACAAACTGATCTCGCCTTAAATAGTTGTGCCGAAGAATTCTGGCCGACTCTAGACAAGATTTCATCAATCATGTCTCCGGGTAGGTCTCTTAAAATATTGGGTTGTCTATCCATTTTGTATTTTTAAACTGTAAAATAGACAAGAGTTAGATTCATAAAAAAAAATACTTATTAATACAAGCAATTTTTACATATATCATAAAGCATAAGAACACTATATTCCATATATTACACCACACGAATACAACTATCTTATTCCGACTCGCTCGTTTCTTCTTCTTCGGTTTTGGTTCGTTTTGCCAAGTTTCTAGGGATATATGATGTTCCCCTAATACGAACCGTCGTTGTCCACATTGGTTTAGAAAAACCTGGTGGTTTAGAGGTTCCCGGGTCATTGTTACAACTTAAGGACTTCGGGGGTTGACGATACATATAAAGTTCATCGGGGTTGGAATTAGATTTCTCTATTTTTATGCCCTTTCCCTTATTATTTTCTTTTGCCTTTTTAAATTCAGTTGGGGTAATTTCTATAACATCATCGGAATTCTCGTCGGAATCCGATTCATCGGAGAATTGGTAATCCTCCCAATATTTTGCTTCCTTGGCGGAAACACCATTGACCATAATTAACTTTGGTCGGTTGGTTGAGGATTTTCTTTTACTTAACCGTTTTATTATTTCCCCCACCGGTTCTATTTCTTCATCCGGTTCCGATTCTTCTTCCGGTTCCGATTCTTCTTCCGGTTCCGACTCTTCTTCCGGTTCCTCTTCGGGAACTTGTGAATCAGTCCACAAATTATTCCAATTTACATTTGACTCTTCATTATTATTAGGTGAGTCAATGGGACTTGTTCTAGAGGTAGACATCTATCACATAATATCAAACACGTTAAGAGATTAATATATCACATAATATTCATATGTTAAAAATATATAGTTTCCAACAAAAATGTTAAGCAATCATTTTTAAAGAAAACACGGTCGAAGTCCAGACTCACTAATGCATCCTAACAAACTCGATAAGACACACTAATGCAAATTTTCTGGTTCTCTAAGACCAACGCTCTGATACCAACTGAAATGTCCCGTTCTTATTGATTAAAAACGTTCCATATTAATTGATTTCGTTGCGAGGTTTTGACCTCTATATGAGACGTTTTTCAAAGACTGCATTCATTTTTAAACAAACCATAACCTTTATTTCATCAATAAAGGTTTAAAAAGCTTTACGTAGATTATCAAATAATGATAATCTAATATATCCTGTTTACACACGACCATTACATAATGGTTTACAATACAAATATGTTACAACAAAATAAGTTTCTTGAATGCAGTTTTTACACAATATCATACAAGCATGGACTCCAAATCTTGTCCTTATTTAAGTATGCGACAGCGGAAGCTCTTAATAATCACCTGAGAATAAACATGCTTAAAACGTCAACAAAAATGTTGGTGAGTTATAGGTTTAACCTATATATATCAAATCGTAACAATAGACCACAAGATTTCATATTTCAATACACATCCCATACATAGAGATAAAAATCATTCATATGGTGAACACCTGGTAACCGACAATAACAAGATGCATATATAAGAATATCCCCATCATTCCGGGACACCCTTCGGATATGATATAAATTTCGAAGTACTAAAGCATCCGGTACTTTGGATGGGGTTTGTTAGGCCCAATAGATCTATCTTTAGGATTCGCGTCAATTAGGGTGTCTGTTCCCTAATTCTTAGATTACCAGACTTAATAAAAAGGGGCATATTCGATTTCGATAATTCAACCATAGAATGTAGTTTCACGTACTTGTGTCTATTTTGTAAATCATTTATAAAACATGCATGTATTCTCATCCCAAAAATATTAGATTTTAAAAGTGGGACTATAACTCACTTTCACAGATTTTTACTTCGTCGGAAAGTAAGACTTGGCCACTGGTTGATTCACGAACCTATAACAATATATACATATATATCAAAGTATGTTCAAAATATATTTACAACACTTTTAATATATTTTGATGTTTTAAGTTTATTAAGTCAGCTGTCCTCGTTAGTAACCTACAACTAGTTGTCCACAGTTAGATGTACAGAAATAAATCGATAAATATTATCTTGAATCAATCCACGACCCAGTGTATACGTATCTCAGTATTGATCACAACTCAAACTATATATATTTTGGAATCAACCTCAACCCTGTATAGCTAACTCCAACATTCACATATAGAGTGTCTATGGTTGTTCCGAAATATATATAGATGTGTCGACATGATAGGTCGAAACATTGTATACGTGTCTATGGTATCTCAAGATTACATAATATATAATACAAGTTGATTAAGTTATGGTTGGAATAGATTTGTTACCAATTTTCACGTAGCTAAAATGAGAAAAATTATCCAATCTTGTTTTACCCATAACTTCTTCATTTTAAATCCGTTTTGAGTGAATCAAAATGCTATGGTTTCATATTGAACTCTATTTTATGAATCTAAACAAAAAAAGTATAGGTTTCTAGTCGGAAAAATAAGTTACAAGTCGTTTTTGTAAAGGTAGTCATTTCAGTCGAAAGAACGACGTCTAGATGACCATTTTAGAAAACATACTTCCACTTTGAGTTTAACCATAATTTTTGGATATAGTTTCATGTTCATAATAAAAATCATTTTCTCAGAATAACAACTTTTAAATCAAAGTTTATCATAGTTTTTAATTAACTAACCCAAAACAGCCCGCGGTGTTACTACGACGGCGTAAATCCGGTTTTACGGTGTTTTTCGTGTTTCCAGGTTTTAAATCATTAAGTTAGCATATCATATAGATATAGAACATGTGTTTAGTTGATTTTAAAAGTCAAGTTAGAAGGATTAACTTTTGTTTGCGAACAAGTTTAGAATTAACTAAACTATGTTCTAGTGATTACAAGTTTAAACCTTCGAATAAGATAGCTTTATATGTATGAATCGAATGATGTTATGAACATCATTACTACCTTAAGTTCCTTGGATGAACCTACTGGAAAAGAGAAAAATGGATCTAGCTTCAATGGATCCTTGGATGGCTCAAAGTTCTTGAAGCAAAATCATGACACGAAAACAAGTTCAAGTAAGATCATCACTTGAAATAAGATTGTTATAGTTATAGAAATTGAACCAAAGGTTGAATATGATTATTACCTTGTATTAGAATGATAACCTACTGTAAGAAACAAAGATTTCTTGAGGTTGGATGATCACCTTACAAGATTGGAAGTGAGCTAGCAAACTTGAAAGTATTCTTGATTTTATGAAACTAGAACTTTTGGAATTTATGAAGAACACTTAGAACTTGAAGATAGAACTTGAGAGAGTTCAATTAGATGAAGAAAATTGAAGAATGAAAGTGTTTGTAGGTGTTTTTGGTCGTTGGTGTATGGATTAGATATAAAGGATATGTAATTTTGTTTTCATGTAAATAAGTCATGAATGATTACTCATATTTTTGTAATCTTATGAGATATTTCATGCTAGTTGCCAAATGATGGTTCCCACATGTGTTAGGTGACTCACATGGGCTGCTAAGAGCTGATCATTGGAGTGTATATACCAATAGTACATACATCTAAAAGCTGTGTATTGTACGAGTACGAATACGGGTGCATACGAGTAGAATTGTTGATGAAACTGAACGAGAATGTAATTGTAAGCATTTTTGTTAAGTAGAAGTATTTTGATAAGTGTATTTAAGTCTTTCAAAAGTGTATAAATACATATTAAAACACTACATGTATATACATTTTAACTGAGTCGTTAAGTCATCGTTAGTCGTTACATGTAAGTGTTGTTTTGAAACCTTTAGGTTAACGATCTTGTTAAATGTTGTTAACCCAATGTTTATAATAACAAAAGAGATTTTAAATTATTATATTATCATGATATTATGATGTACGAATATCTCTTAATATGATATATATACATTAAATGTCGTTACAACGATAAACGTTACATATATGTCTCGTTTCAAAATCATTAAGTTAGTAGTCTTGTTTTTACATATGTAGTTCATTGTTAATATAATTAATGATATGTTTACTTATCATAATATCATGTTAACTATATATATAACCATATATATGTCATCATATAGTTTTTTTACAAGTTTTAACGTTCGTGAATCACCGGTCAACTTGGGTGGTCAATTGTCTATATGAAACCTATTTCAATTAATCAAGTCTTAACAAGTTTGATTGCTTAACATGTTGGAAACATTTAATCATGTAAACATCAATCTCAATTAATATATATAAACATGGAAAAGTTCGGGTCACTACATTGAGTAACAAGGTCACGGACGAAGTGTATGTCAATCTCAATATGTTTGGTGCGGTGATGCTGAACCAGAGCCAACAAGTCTCAGCAACGGCATTAGCCACACCTCTATATTTGGCCTCGGCACTAGAGCGGGATGGAGTATGCTGTCGCTTTGACGACCAGGAGAGAAGATTGTTACCTAAGAAAACACAATACCCTGAAGTCGAACGACGAGTAGTGGGGCATCCTGCCCAATCAGGATCCGAGTAGGCAACCAGCGAGGTGGTGGATGATGCAAAAAGCTGAAGACCCAGATCTAGTGTATCCTGGACGTACCGTAGAATCAGGCTTAAGGCGGAAAAATGAGCCTATCTGGGGTCATGCTTGAACAAACAAATCTGCTGAACTGCGTAGGAAATATCAGGGCGTATAAAGGTGAGGTACTGAAGTGCACCGGCCAAACTACGGTAAAGTGTAGGATCAGACACTGGTGAACCACTAGCCTTAAGTTTGGCATTAGTGTCAACAGGGGTTCGGCATGGCTTACATCCAATCATGTCGGCACACTCTAAAACCTCGGTAGCATACTTTCTCTGTGACAGAAACATCCCAGAGGAGTCGCGGGTGACAGAGATACCCAAAAAATAATTTAGCGGGCCAAGATCAGTCATAGAAAACTCCTTGTGTAAGGAGGTAATAACATGCTGTAGAAAGGCCAGAGACGACGCAGTCAAGATGATGTCATCGACATATAGTAATAAATAAGCAGTGTCTATCTAACAACCCATCCTAATCCATCTGGACGAATACATTATAATTGGTTACATCGTAAGGTACTTGACCTCTATATGATACATTTTACAAACATTGCATTCGTTTTTAAAAGACAAACTGTCATTACATTGAAAGTTGACGGCATGCATACCATTTCATAATATATCCAACTATAATTGACTTAATAATATTCTTGATGAACTCAACGACTCGAATGCAACGCTTTTGAAATATGTCATGAATGACTCCAAGTAATATCTCTAAAATGAGCAAATGCACAGCGGAAGATTTATTTCATACCTGAGAATAAACATGCTTTCAAGTGTTAACTAAAAGGTTGGTGAGTTCATTAGTTTATCATAAATAATTATTTTTCAATAATATAATAGACCACAAGATACTCATATTTAGAAAACAATCTGTGCAGGTCTGCTCACTGCTGGAAAATCATTCATACGATATATAGACACCTGGTAATCGACCTTAACAAGATGCATATAGAATATCCCCCGCATATCGGCATTCCGCACGGTCATGCAAAAGCATACAAACAGGCAACTCTTTTAAATATGATGGTTGTGTACACCTCACAAACAGATCATATCTTTTAAAGCTGGCAGTTGTATACCTATTTCGAAGTACTAAAGCAGTTCAAATTCTCTGACTGGGGCTTGTGAGTGCCCATAGATCTATCTTTAGGATTCGCGTCAATTAGGGATCGGTTCCCTAATTCTTAGATTACCAGACTATAAAGAGGTGATATTCGGTGTACTCGTAACTCAATCGTAGAATGTTTTTAAGTACTTGTGTCTATTTCGTCAAATATTTATAAAAGCAGCGCATGTATTCTCAGTCCCAAAAATATATATTGCAAAAGCAATTAAAAAGGGATCAAATGAAACTCACCATATTGTATTTTGTAGTAAAAATACATATGACGACATTGTACAAGTGTAGGGTTGACCTCAGATTCACGAACCTATATCATTTGTATATTTATTAATACATGTGATTGGAATCTCATAATTTCATTTATTACTTATATAATATTTATGTGTTTGTAGTTATATAAATTTTATACTAAATTTTTATTTAATACCTATACTTTATTTATATGTATTATATCTTAAATTTTATGTTATATATCTATTTTGTATATATTCATTTAAAATAATTTTTATTCATTTTGTTATATTAATATATCTATAACTATATGTTTAGTATTATATTTAAAAATCAATAGTTTGTTATGTGTGTAAGTATTTAAAAAATGTTAAAAGTTTGATATATAACCATATCAAATTTTAATATTATTATGGTATACGTAATATGTATATTTTTATATACAAAATATTTATTTGTTAAAGAAATGCTAGTTTTGATAATACTGACTCTTTTAATAGTATTAATAACTTTAATAATAATGTTAATACTAATAACAAAAATTGTAATGGTAATAATAATAATAATAGTAGTTATGTTAATAATAATAATACTAATAATTATAAAATGATATCAGTCTTAATTTTAATGATCTAATACTAAACTTTATTATCTTCATAAAAATAATAATGATGATAATCATAGTTATAATCATAATAATAATACTATTACTTAAGAACAATACAAAAATAGTAATATCAGTAATGACAATGTTAATAATAATTATATTTATGATAATAATAATAATAGTAATAATAATAATAATAATCCTAACTGTAACTAGAGTTATGATAATAATATTAATAATAAAGGGCTACTTTTATTAGTAATAATAATAATACTAATAACTAATGTTTGTAATACTTAATAATAGTAAAGCAACTAATTATAATTCTAATATTTAAGGATAATAATAATAATAATATTCATAATATTCATAATAATTAATAATAATAATAATAAAAATTAAAATAATAATAACAATAATAATAATAATGATCATAATAATAATAATATTAATATTTATAATAATAATAATAATAATAATAATAATAATAATAATAATAATAATAATAATAATAATAATAATAATAATAATAATAATAATAATAATAATAATAATAATAATAATAATAATAATAATAGATATAAAAGTAAGAAGTATACCCTCTTTAGGAGTTTTGACAAAAAGAATGCCCCAAACTGGAATCGAACCCGAGACCTCACGCTAACCCGAATCAACACTTAACCACTCCTCTACTCCCAGTTTTTCAGATTTAATTACACTTTTTATTATTATAACCCGTATTATTTTTAAGTTCTTCTTCTCTATAGACTAATCGATCAGACACCTTGATAATCATAACTATAAAGTAATCTGTTCGGCTTAGAGGTTTTTATAGGAACAGATACAACCTTTTGTGCTTAATTTGAAATAACATGAAGATTTAAAAAAAAATAACTTGCTGTATCTTCGAAGGATATGAAGAACACAGAAATACTGATTTCGAATTTGGAATGTTTTAAGACCTTGACCTCTTCATGAAATACCTTTTAAATTATCATTATAATGTATTAGAATCATCAATTGATCCTGTAACCTCATCTAGAACTCGAATTTCATGAAGATCAATTTGGTTGACTTTTTGATTTAAATCTTTGACTCGAAAAATTTGAATTGAATACTTGAAATTGAAGGTTGTAACTTTACAGGAAGTTTGAGAAGAAGATTTCTAATGGAACTGCATTATTAGATTTTAAAATAGCACTCGAATTCGATGATTTTACAAAAACATTGAAGAACATGGGTATCGACTCTATTTTCTGTGTTTTGGATTTCCAATCTCGAATTTGCAGTAGTGTATGGCTTATATATTGATAGATATCATCTAATTGAAACTTAATAAAGAAATGGGATCGAGTTGGCTGCACTGTAACACGATTTGGACTGGTAACGATCTTTGGACAGAAAAATTCAATCAGAATATTTAAAGTAAAATAACAGATAGATAATTCCAACAATTTGTACAATTAATACAGTTAAGTAATGCTTTTAGATATATAAAAAAAATCATATAAAGTGTGATTGCTACATGAAATAATTTCTGATTCCAAATCTATACCTGCGATTTTTATATACATGATATTAATGAATTAATAATTAATAATAATAATAATCATAAATACTAATAATTAATAAATGTATAATTAATAATAACAATTATATTAATAATAATAATAATAAATAATAACAATACTAATACTCCTAAAACTTATAATAATTATATTATTATTGATAAATTATATTAATTTCTATTAATAAATACTATAATAATAATGATATTAATAATAATAATCTTGATAAAGATAATAAAAATAATAAAAATAATAATAATAATAATAATAATAATAATAATAATAATAATAATAATAATAATAATAATAATAATAATAATAATAATAATAATAATAATAATAATAATAATAATAATAATAATAATAATAATGCATAATCATTAATAGTAACTATAATTGTAATATTACTACTAATTACGATATGGATAATGATAACAGTGATACTAATAATAATAACAATAACAATAGTAGTTATATAATAATTCAATTATATCAAATTTCATATTTATGTATTATATAAAATAATATTGATAACACTGTTATTAATATTAAATATTTATTCTAATAATAGTAATGAAAGTAATAATAATAATATTAGTAAAGATGATAAATTAAATGCGTTAAATTTCATATCTATATATTATCTATAATAGTATAACTAATACTGATATTAATTATTAACACTAATATTAGTATTAATAATGATAATGAAAGTAATAATAAAAATATTAATCTAATAACTATATTGTAACTTGTAATTACATATATTAATATTACAATTTATTTGTTATATATTATCATATAATATATAATAACATACATTTAATATTTAATAATTATATATATATATATATATATATATATATATATATATATATATATATATATATATACATACAATCAATAATTATGTACCCCAATATATATATATATATATATATATATATATATATATATATATACTTCAACTACTACATGTTTAATTATGTTTTAAATATCTAGTAAATAAATATATTAATTATATGTATTGAACAAATAATCTCAGAGTATAACATTATACATTAAATACTTTGTTAACGTTGACAAATTATATTTGAAATCATTTATATTCAATATACTCTATATATTTAAAATAACAAGTTTTAGTTGTTTTAAGTTATCTTTAATAAAAAAAATAGTTCATTAATATATATAATTTATTATATTTAGTTATTTACATATATAATCATTTATATATATACATTTGTGTTTACAATTCAAAGGTTCGTGAATCGTCGGTAATAGTCAAGGTCGATTGATTTCATAAAATAGTTCAAAAATTTTGAGACTTAATATTATAGACTTTGCTTACCGTGTCGGAATCATATAAAGATTAAGTTTAAATTTGGTTGAAAATTTTCGGGTCGTCACAGCACCTACCCGTTAAAGAAATTTCGTCCCGAAATTTGAATGTGGTCGTCATGGCTAATAATAAGAATGTTTTCATGACGAATATGAGTTGATAGATAGAGCTTTATCACCATTGAGTAATAAGGA
This sequence comes from Rutidosis leptorrhynchoides, assembly GCF_046630445.1. NCBI lineage: Eukaryota > Viridiplantae > Streptophyta > Magnoliopsida > Asterales > Asteraceae > Rutidosis > Rutidosis leptorrhynchoides. Next base: position 116,414,888 of record NC_092338.1, read on the forward strand.
TAAAACAATTCGATTTCGCGAAGAGTACGAGTGAAGCTATCACAAAAGAATGAAACGAATAAATGCAGGTTTGTCTTAATCGGTGACGTAGTCACGGTTAATTTTCGGAATTCAAGGGATTTTAGAGGAAATCTTTGTAATAAGATTTGGTTATTCGGTAATTAAAGATATTAGGATCTTCTTTGGTTAAATGCGATAATCTGTTTTGATTTCTCTGTCGGATATTTCACTATAAGTCCACCCTCTTCATTTCCTTTATATTTTGAAGATCCATACTTTTGTTTTCTTTTCACAACTTTAATTCAAACGAATAATGGTCCAGAATTCGTAGGTATGAAGTTTTGAATGAACATGACTAACGTTTTAAGAGAGAGATTGTAATAACACGATCTTGATTGGTTAAATTACCAGAATTCAAGAGAAAAGATAGAAGTATCAGGAAGATATGTTCTTGATATGTTTGGAGATTAGGTAGAATGTAAGAGTCGTGTAACATGGCACATGATGACGGTAGGGTCTGTGAATCACACATTCCATTAGAAACTCAGCATGACTTACTGTAATATAATCACGTTGATCAAGTGTCATTATATTATACTAACTCATGCTTCAGTTCCCAACACTACTTCAAAATCATTCATAATTCAAACTCTAAGTTTTCAGAGATTTAGAAACTAAAATAGTTTTCTTTCTGATGTAACACTGATATCGCGAAGAGATAAATGATTTCAGATAAGAATAATTATGATAATATCTTCAGAAATATCGAGGATATTTATAATAAGAGGTACGATGATATCTTAGAATTTCTAATATCGATGGATGATGATGAATATTTGTCCGTAAAAGTGTAGGATCAGGAGCAAGGTATTCGTTAATGACTTTAGCAGATACGGAATCATTTGGATTCTTTGAAGTAGGTTTAGACTTTGTGATTTGTCCATAGCCTCCTTCATGGTTTACTCAATTTGTTTTTCAGTATCAAAATCTTTGAGCTTTTTCAATATTCCGAGTATTGATTCGCAGACTGGGTGCTTTTCAGAATTTTAGAATTGAAGATCAAAACTTCCAGGAGTTACACGTTATATGTATATATAACTGTTGAAGTGAAAACGCTTGCGAGATTCGAGATTGATGATTGATGATTCCCGGTTGTTGATATGGCAATTATTGTTACAAGATGTAGATGGATGAGTATATGATAGGGTTTTAATGAACAATGTAATGATTCTTCGGAGAGACTTAAGTCAATGAGTAATGAAGTTGCTGGTAAATTTACTGCTAATGTGTTGGAATATAAACGGTTTTTCGGTAACAATAAAAGAGCACACATATATATCAAGGTTATAATAAGGTCGTTTCGAACGAAAAGTCGGAGTTGACTTGTTGGAGCTGTGACAAAATTAGCTAATTTGAAAAGAAATTTCATTTTTATTTTCGGGAATAGCAATGCCAAAGGAGCTAGCACAGATACATCTTAAACGTTTACTTAGGTTCCGAGTGTTTTCAGGTGCATAACTATATGCATCAATCTTTTCTTCCGTAGATGAAGTGCAGTTGATTCATCCTTTCGATTGAGGTGTTTTCAAGAATCATGAAAGGTTTGAATGCAGATTGTAATCGTCAAGATACAAATGAGGTTTAAGATGAAATCAAGTGGCAAACTTGAAGAAATGTTTAGTTTCATATGTTATAATCAATATTTTAATTCGTTTTAATTATCCAATATTATTAGTCCACAGTTAGAAGTCCACAATTAGTAGTTCAATAATTCATATATAGTTTAATATATAATATTCTAATTAATTAATACATGTCGTGACCCATTGTATACAAGTCTCAGACTCGATCACAACTCGAAGTATATATATTATTTGAGAATCAACCTCAACCCTGTATAGCTAACTCGAACATTACTGCATATAGAGTATCTATGGTTATTCCAAATAATATATATATATGCATCGATATGATATGTCAAAACTTTGTATACGTGTCCCGATATTTAAAGTGCGTAAAATAAATAACAGAAATTAAATGACTGATATGCGGAAAGCACACCTAATCTTATTGTAGTATGATTACGAATTCGTCCACAGAGAGCAGTGTTTAAGATTTTAAGGCTAATAATTATTCTGAAGATTAAGTTGTAAAAATGAGGTTTTAATTAAAACAAAGAAAGTAAATACAAATTTAAAATAGATAAAGGGGTATTCACTTAGATTCAATTCCCTAGGATCCGGATTGCTGTTATTAAGAACAATGTAATTAAATCACTAAGTATAAATCTCGTTACCCTAGTTCATTAATCTATTAGTAAGATAAGCTGGTGTCCCTCACTTAGGGCCTGTTTACTAAGGCATTATTGGGCCTAATGACCCACACAGATTATTCGGTCATTTTATTGGCCTGTTTACTAACAGCTTAAAATATAATCTCATCCCTTCCAGGAGCTGTTTCGGTCATTCACCAAATTGATGTGTTCCCCATATGGCCCTAATATTTCCCCTTGCTACCCTTTCTTCCGCGTACAATTACTCCAACTATTAGACCGTTTTTAGCATGTAGATATCTTGCTTCCTCCGTATTATTTATGTGATCCACCATTAATCACCACCACACCCTTATTTTCCATCTACCTTTGTCACAGGTAAGAGCTTTTTAGGTTTTTTTGTAGGCATCTAACCTTATTGCAATTCTATCTACCTTTTATTTGTTTTCTATAAATTATAAATTCGTTTGATTCAATAGAAGGTATTAGACCCTTTGCCTTGAAAAAAGAAGAAGAAAGTATTAGACCCTCTGTTACTTTGATTCTTTACTAGTCGACTGTAATACATGCCATTTGTATTAACTTTTGAAGAGATATATAAATGTATCGTTGTTATTTGAGTAGGATGTATTTATCAATGTTAACATGTATTGTAACATAAAAGGACTCGTATTTATATTGGTATTTGTTTCAAAGTGGATAAAAGTTACCCAATACTCCAATTATTTAGTATAAGGGTATGATAGTCATTTTTATCATTCAGCATATTTATTCAGCACAATAAGTAAACATGATTATAAATTTCAGGAATACTCCATATAGTTATTCTATATCCATTATGCCATCTTTATTCATATGTGACTTAATGAAATAACAAGTAAACAGGCCCTTAGTTACTAATTATATCATGAAAGTGTCGTTTTTTCACGCTGGTTTCCCGCACGCTTCTGAAGAACACAATCAATCAATTAAAACTACTCAAGATGGTGATTCAGTTGAAGGGTAAATCGATGCCCCTTTTTAGGCTTCACAATTACCTACTCAATTGATGAGATTAATTACTAGTCTAATTACATTGGTGTCCCGAATGCAATTCAACCTATCTACTTATTTCTCAATAACCTAGATAAATTAATTAATCTAGTAACTCTCATTACATCAACCAACAGACAAGTAATTAATGGGAGTAATTAAGAATCATTGATCAAGAGTAATTATTAATACATACAAAAGATTAGCAATCCGTCACCTAGATTCAATCATCTAAATAAATACGAGTAAAATTAGCTAAACATAATAATTGAACAATCAATACAAACAATCAACAATAAATAATTACTCATTGTAATAGACAAATAATTAAATTAAAGATTATCAATTGTCTGTAGATGAACAGGAACTAATTAAAAGCCAAAAATACTAACTTGAAGAATTGTTTTTTTTTTCGTATGCTTCCAGAGACCAAAGAAAAATAAACACCAAAGTGTTGGTGTCTTTATCCACTTGTCGACAAAACCCACAAGATGGGACCAAAAGAGGAAAAATTTATATGTAAACCTAATCTAATTATCTATCGTACCCCCATGCACATGTCATAACCGCGACAGTATACGAGGTTCAGCAAAACTCGATTTCTTTTCGTTTGTCATTTGTCTTTTGTCTTCAATATTGGTATCGGTTTTTGTAATTCCTCGTCCAAAAGTCATGCAAAGTCTCATAACCACATCTTGACCATAAATATTCATTTTAAGCACGAACAAACCCAAAATCTTCAAAATACATTAAAATTAATAATAATGATAACCGATAATGGGACTAAAAATATATATAAATGGAGCGTTATCAAATTCCCCCACACTTGAACCTTGCTTGTCCTCAAGTAAGCTTATCTTCAAAATAGTGAAACTCAATACAAGATTAAACGTACCCGAAGCGTCTTCAATAAAAAAAATAGAGTTAAGATACACCATTAAAGTCTTCATAAGCAAATAGCCAAACGATTGATCTTCAACAAGCAATCACAAGGTTCAAGCCTTCAATCAAACTCATCAAAATCAACCATAATTCAAGCCTAAGTCATTCACCAAGGAGTCCATCGTGTATAAAGTGTACGTGATAATGCTAAAAACGAACATATATTTCATAGCATTATTCCTCAAGAAAGACAAGCTTTTAGTTGCAATTGTTCTATTTACAAGTGATATTCGTTTAAATAATAAAAGGTGAAGACAAAAGACAGATTCGACGAATTGAAGACGCAAACGAACAAAAAGCTCAAAAGTACAAAAGACAATCAAAAAGGTTCCAATTATTGATAAGAAACGTCTCGAAATTACAAGAGTACAAGATTCAAAACGCAAAGTACAAAATATAAAATTGTACGCAAGGACGTTCGAAAATCCGGAACCGGGACCAGAGTCAACTCTCAACGCTCGACGCAACGGACTAAAAATTACAAGTTAACTATGTATATAAATATAATATAATATATAATTAATTATATTAATTATATATATATTATATATATATATATATTATAAACCGTCGGCAGAGAAAGACTCCAAGGGTGTGAGCTGTAAATACATTCTCCGCGACTCGCGGAGTTTGAAGAAGATTTTACCGTGAGTCGCGGAGCCCCAAAAATCAAAAATCCCTATAAAGCAAACCGAATTCTGATCAAAAATCATAATCTATTTTTCTCTCTTCTCTCATATATACGTAAAATATATATATATAATTTATATTTTAATTTTAATTTTAATTATAATTCTAATAATAAGGGTATGTTAGCGAATATTGTAAGGGTGTAAGTCGAAATTCTGTCCGTGTAACGCTACGCTATTTTTAATCATTGTAAGTTATGTTCAACCTTTTTATATTAATGTCTCGTAGCTAAGTTATTATTATGCTTATTTAAAACGAAGTAATCATGATGTTGGGCTAATTACTAAAATTGGGTAATTGGGCTTTGTACCATAATTGGGGTTTGGACAAAAGAACGACACTTGTGGAAATTAGACTATGGGCTATTAATGGGCTTTATATTTGTTTAACTAAATGAAAGTTTGTTAATGTTAATATAAAGATTTACAATTGGGCGTCCCTTTAAATTACCATATACACTCGATCGGACACGAAGGGCGGGGTATTTATATGTACGAATAATCGTTCATTTAACCGGACACGGGAATAGATTAATAGCCACTAGAATAATTAAAACAGGGGTGAAATTACATTCAAGGGTAATTGGTGTAATTGTTAACAAAGTAGTAAAACCTTGGTTTACACGCAGTCGATAACCTGGTGTATTCATTAAACAAAGTATTAAAACCTTGTTACAATTCGAATCCCCAATTAGTTGGAATATTTAACTTCGGGTATAATAATAATTTGACGAGGACACTCGCACTTTATATTTATGACTGATGGACTGTTATGGACAAAAACCAGACGGACATATTAAATAATCCAGGACAAAGGACAATTAACCCATGGGCATAAAACTAAAATCAACACGTCAAACATCATGATTACGGAAGTTTAAATAAGCATAATTCTTTTATTTCATATTTAATTTCCTTTATTTTATATTTAATTGCACTTCTAATTATCGCACTTTTATTTATTGTTATTTAATCGCACTTTTAATTATCGTACTTTTTAATTATCGCAATTTTATTTTATCGCACTTTTATTATTCGCAATTTCATTATCGTTATTTACTTTACGCTTTAATTTAAGTCTTGTATTTATTTTATATTTTACATTAGGTTTTAACTGCGACTAAAGTCTTAAAATCGACAAACCGGTCATTAAACGGTAAAAACCCCCCTTTATAATAATAATATTACTTATATATATGTTTGTATTTTTATAAAAGTAAACTAATATAGCGTTACGTTTTGTTTAAAGATTTCCCTGTGGAACGAACCGGACTTACTAAAAACTACACTACTGTACGATTAGGTACACTGCCTATAAGTGTTGTAGCAAGGTTTAAGTATATCCATTCTATAAATAAATAAATATCTTGTGTAAAATTGTATCGTATTTAATAGTGTTTTCTGCTAAAATTAATAACTATTTTATATACACCTCGCATAACATCAAGTAATTTTTGGCGCCGCTGCCGGGGAACACTCTTAAACGCCGGAAGCGCAACGCTAATATATAATATAAAAAAAAAGATTTTTAGCTTACTTCTATTAAAATTCGTTTTGTAAAAATACGTTTTAAATATTCGAAAAATATAAAAAGAAAAACAAAAATATAAGTATTTTTAAGATTTTGTTAAATATTTAAGTTTTATAAGTTTCTTTATTTCTATTTTAGTTTATAAAAATATAAGTTTTATTAACTATCTTTTATTTATAGAAAAAAATTAAAAACAGAAAATAAAAAAAAATAAATAAAGAAAAACGCGTTGAAATTATAAGCTGTCATTTGAATTTTTTAACCCCGCGACTCGCGGGGTTTGAAGCATTAAATACCGCAAGTCGCGGAGGGTACCTGACACACGGACATAAGCCCTAATTCAGCATTAATTACGAGTTTTAATTAATTATTATTATTATTTAACCCTTATTATTATTATTATTATTATTAGTTTTATTTTTACTTTTACTTTTTATTTAATTTATGTATTTAGTATTAATTAGTTTTAATTAAATTGTAAAATTAGTAGTTTTATTAAATAAATAATATAAAAATAATATTTTTATAAAAATTGTACTTTTTACAACTTTTTGTATATTTTTATATTTTGTCCCTTTTTAATCGTTGTAGCATAATATTTGTATTTTTCTCTCATAATTAATTTTAATTTTAGTTTTTGCCATAGTTATTTTTACTCCTAGATTTTTAGGCTTTGCCGTAGAATTCCTTAAGTGCTTTTTCTTTAGACTAAGATTTAGGTACTTTAGAATTTTGCGACGCCTTTTTAAGTTTTAGTTTCTTTTTAAGTTATTTCCATTTGGGATTTAGTTTTTCCTGTAAGCTTTAATATTTTTAGACACCTTTTACTATGTATCAATTATCATTCCAATTAGTAATATCAATTTGCGATTATAATTTTAAGTTAGTTGTAGTAATAAGGTTAGGTTAGTCAAGTATTTTTAAGTTTTTATAAGTTTCTTTTATTTTTCCGTCACCTTTTATTTTTCACCCATTTTTCGTTTTTCTACCTTTTTCGACGAACTCTTTTTCTTTCTTATTTCTCGCTATTCTAGTTTTAGGACTTAGAATTTTTTCTACTTCTTATCTAAATTTCTTAAAATTACGAAAATTTATTTTAAGTGGTTAAATTGATAGACATCAAAATTTTCTGGTTCGTAGTAATAGTTGGATTTGTACGTGGACCGGGTTATTGGAGCCAAACAGTCCTCAATTGTATTGAGACCAAACGAATCCTGCCCCTCTGCTGCATCTTTTGGCTATTCGAAACGTGGGCAAAATCAGAAAAGTCTATTGATTGGATAACTTATTATAATTTTTCTTTCCTTTTTAAAACTAATAGGATATTCAGTGAATGCACCGAGCAAGACGTTCATCACCTTTTGTACGTTCACCACCTGTAACTAGATCAAGACATTTAGCAAATATAACCGCCGTTGATTTTTCTTTAGAATCGTCATACAGTAGACCAAGTACTTCAGTTCAAATTTCCGATAATCCATTTTTTGAACCCGACCTCACAATTGAGAATCCGGAAAATATTCAGGAACGGTTCGTAGATCCTGAACCATTAAACTTTCCTCCGGAGCCACCAATCATTCAAACAGAGATTGTTGAGGAACGAACCATTAAATCAGAATCATCTAGTGATACCGATTCAACAAATTCAATTATGGAGAATCTGGAACCTTTAAGTATGGAAGACCGAATGAGAGCTAAACGCACTGGTCAAGGTCACGCAATTACTCATCCAGACATTAATGCGCCAGATTATGAAATCAAAGGACAAATTTTACACATGGTGACTAATCAATGCCAATTTAGTGGTGCGCCGAAGGAAGATCCAAATGAACATCTACGTACCTTTAATAGGATCTGCACACTATTTAAAATCCGAGAAGTGGAGGATGAACAGATATATCTCATGTTATTTCCCTGGACTTTAAAGGGAGAAGCCAAAGATTGGTTGGAATCGTTACCTGAAGGGGCGATCGATACATGGGACGTTTTAATTGACAAATTTCTTAAACAATTCTTTCCTGCATCTAAAGCCGTAAGACTTCAAGCAGAAATTGTTACGTTCACACAGAAACCAAATGAAACTCTATATGAGGCGTGGACAAGATATGGAAAGTTGTTAAGAGGATGTCCGCAACATGGTTTAGACACCTGTCAAATAGTACAAATATTCTACCAAGGATGCGACATCACTATTGATAACACTGCTTCCCACTCACATGAGTGGCACCAAGAAAAAGATATCATTAGATCATCTAAAGCAGCTAGAGCCGATTCTAGTCATGACTTAGATTCCATTTCCGCAAAGATGGATGCTGTGGAGAGACGAATGGAAAAGATGACTAAGGATATTCACTCAATACGAATTAGTTGTGAGCAGTGTGGAGGACCACATTTGACAAAAGATTGTCTCAGTATTGAATTAACAATGGAACAAAGAGAGAATATTTCATACATAAACCAAAGGCCTGGAAATAATTATCAGAATAATTATCAACCGCCAAGACCAATTTACAATCAAAACCAGAATTATAACCGAAATATTCCATACAACAACCAACAAGGTCCTAGCAATCAACAAGTATCCAATAATACTTACAATCAGCAAAGACCTAATTTTCAAAACAAACCACCACAACAAACCGATGATAAAAAGCCGAATTTAGAAGATATGATGACGAAGCTAGTTGAAACTCAAACGCAGTTTTTCACATCTCAAAAACAAACTAATGAACAAAATGCTCAAGCATTTAGAAATCAACAAGCTTCTATTCAAAATCTGGAACAAGAAGTAAGTAACCTAGCAAGGTTAATAGGTGAAAGAAAACCGGGAAGTCTACCTAGTGATACAAATGCTAACCCCCGGAATGAAACAGCTAAAGCTATTACCACAAGAAGTGGTACAACACTTAAACCACCTGAAATACCTGTAACTTCTGATGAAACTGTTCCTACTCCACAAGAACCACAACCTGATCAAGATAAGGAAAAAGAACCGGTAGTTGAAAAGGTTAATGAAGATAACACAGTTAAGGATAAACCTTATGTTAAACCATACCAACCACCACTTCCTTACCCGAGTAAAATGAAGAAAGAAAAACTTGAAGCCGAGCAATCCAAATTCTTGGATATGTTTAAACAGATAAATGTAAATCTTCCTTTCATTGATGTGATTTCAGGAATGCCTAGATATGCTAAATTCTTGAAAGATCTAATCTCAAATAGAAAGAAAATGGAAGAACTCTCGGCTGTTACTATGAATGCTAATTGTTCAGCAGTGCTGTTGAATAAGATACCAGAAAAACTATCTGATCCAGGAAGTTTCACAATTCCATGTTTTCTGAGTAGTCTTAGTTCAATAGAAGCATTGGCAGACTTAGGTGCTAGTATAAATCTAATGCCGTATTCACTATACGCTAAACTAGACCTTGGAGAATTGAAACCAACCAGAATAAGCATACAACTAGCCGATAGATCAATAAAATATCCTAGAGGGATAATGGAGAACATGCTAGTTAAAGTTGGTACTTTAGTATTTCCAGTAGATTTTGTTGTTTTGGACATGGAAGAAGATTCTCAAGTTCCTCTCATATTAGGAAGACCATTCTTAAACACGGCTAAAGCAATGATAGACGTGTTCGGTAAGAAACTGACCCTAAGTATAGAGGATGAGAGTGTTACCTTTTCAGTTGATAGAGTAATGCAACAACCACAATCTGCAGATGATACATGTTATTATATTCAAACTATAGATGCACATGCAGAATTATTAGAAGAATTTCCAGAATTACAAGGAACAGGAGAATGTTCTTTAGGAGAAGGTAATGAACCAATTGATGAAGCTGAAATGTTAGCTACACTTATAGCTAATGGATATGAACCAACAACAGAAGAAATTCAAATGCTAAAAGAAGAAGACAGATATCGATATAAATCATCGATAGAAGAACCTCCGAAATTAGAGTTAAAGCCACTTCCAAACCATTTGGAATACGCTTATTTACATGGTGAATCTGAATTACCTGTAATAATATCGTCTTCTCTTACTGAAAATGAGAAATCACAACTCATTTCTGTGTTGAAAGCTCATAAACCAGCCATTGCATGGAAGATTCATGATATTAAAGGAATAAGTCCTTCGTATTGCACACATAAAATCCTTATGGAAGAAGGTCATAAAACGTATGTGCAACGCCAATGAAGACTAAATCCTAATATGCAAGATGTAGTTAAGAAAGAGATTATTAAACTGCTAGATGCAGGTTTAATTTATCCAATCTCTGATAGTCCATGGGTAAGCCCAGTTCAATGCGTACCTAAGAAGGGTGGCATGACTGTCATTACAAATGAGAAAAATGAGCTTATTCCTACTAGGACTGTAACAGGATGGCGTGTATGTATTGATTATAGAAAATTAAATGACGCCACCAGAAAAGATCACTTTCCCTTACCTTTCATAGATCAAATGTTGAAAAGATTAGCCGGAAATAGCTACTATTGTTTTCTAGATGGATTTTCCGGATATTTTCAAATTCCAATAGCACCCGAGGACCAAGAGAAAACCACATTCACGTACCCTTATGGTACTTTTGCTTACAAACGCATGCCATTTGGACTTTGTAACGCCCCTGCAACCTTTCAAAGGTGTATGATGGCGATTTTTCACGACATGATAGAAGAATGCATGGAAGTATTCATGGATGACTTTTCAGTCTTCGGTGATACATTTAAATCATGTCTAGTTAATCTGGAACGAATGCTAATTAGATGCGAACAATCAAATCTAGTACTTAATTGGGAGAAATGCCATTTCATGGTTAAAGAAGGCATCGTTCTTGGACATAAAATTTCAAAAGAAGGAATTGAAGTGGATAGAGCTAAAGTAGATGTAATTGCTAAACTTCCACATCCCACCAATGTTAGAGGAGTTAGGAGTTTTCTAGGACATGCCGGTTTTTACCGACGTTTCATAAAAGATTTTTCTAAAATTGCCACTCCTATGAATAAACTCCTAGAAAAGGATGCGCCATTCATCTTTTCAGATGAGTGTATCAAATCTTTTAATATTCTTAAAGAGAAACTCACTAATGCACCGATCATGATAACACCAAATTGGAATCTACCATTTGAACTAATGTGCGATGCAAGTGATTTTGCAATGGGAGCCGTTTTAGGACAAAGGATTGAAAAACGATTTCAACCTATATATTATGCTAGTAAGACATTACAAGGAGCACAAACGAACTATACAACTACTTAAAAAGAACTCCTTGCTATTATCTTTGCTTTTGACAAATTTCGATCATATCTCGTTCTAGCAAAAACGGTGGTCTATACCGACCATTCTGCTCTTAGATACCTATTTTCAAAACAAGATGCTAAACCAAGATTAATCCGTTGGATCTTACTCTTACAAGAGTTTGATATTGAAATCCGAGATAAAAGAGGAGCAGAAAATCTCGCCGCTGATCATCTTTCTCGTCTTGAAAATCCTGAGTTAGAAGTTCTAAATGAATCAGCCATACAAGACAACTTTCCTGATGAATATCTATTGAAGATAGATTATAAAGAAATCCCATGGTTTGCAGACTATGCAAACTACTTAGTTTGTGGATTCCTTGAAAAAGGATTATCGTACCAAAGACGAAAGAAATTCTTCAGTGATATAAAACACTATTTTTGGGAAGATCCACATCTGTTTAAAAGTTGTCAGATGAAGCTAGTAAAATATTAAACCATTGTCACACAGGACCAACAGGAGGGCATTATGGGCCTCAACTAACAGCAAGAAAAGTTTATGAAGCTGGATTCTATTGGCCTATAATTTACAAAGACGCACACCTTCTTTGCAAATCCTGTGATGCATGTCAAAGGGCCGGAAAAATAAGTCAACGTGATGAAATGCCACAAAATGTCATCCAAGTATGTGAAGTATTTGACATTTGGGGTATTGACTTTATGGGTCCATTTCCAAAATCTCATAATAATCTATATATACTCGTAGCAATTGATTATGTATCTAAATGGGCGGAAGCACAAGCTCTCCCAACTAACGATGCACGAGTTGTAGTCAACTTTTTAAAACGTCTTTTTGCAAGGTTTGGAACACCGAAAGCTTTAATAAGTGATCGGGGTACTCATTTCTGTAATAATCAACTTGAGAAAGTTCTTAAAAGATATGGAGTAACTCATAAAATCTCCACCGCATATCATCCACAAACAAGTGGACAAGTTGAAAATACCAACCGAGCTTTAAAACGTATTCTAGAGAAAACCATAGGATCAAATCCGAAGGAATGGTCCATTAAATTGGAGGATGTACTCTGGGCTTTTAGAACAGCCTACAAAACTCCAATTGGAACCACACCTTTTAGACTTGTTTATGGAAAAGCATGTCATCTTCCAGTAGAAATTGAACACAAAGCATTTTGGGCTTTGAAGACATGTAATCTTGATTTACATGAAGCCGGACGTCTACGATTAAGTCAACTAAATGAATTAGAAGAATTAAGACATGAAGCATACGAAAATTCGTTAATCTATAAGGAAAGAACGAAGAAATGGCATGATAAAAGAATCAGAAGTTCAAAAGAATTTAAAGAAGGAGACAGAGTTCTTCTTTTCAATTCACGATTCAAGCTATTTCCTGGAAAATTGAAATCAAGATGGTCTGGACCATTCATAGTCAAAAGAGTTTTCCCATACGGAACTATAGAATTAATAAATTCAAATGGGATTGAATTTAAAGTTAATGGTCACGGAGTTAAACATTACATACATGGTCCGATGGAAGTCGACAACGAAGTTAATCACAATTTCGACACCACAGCTAACTAAGTGTGGGGAGAATCAAGTCTTTAAAGGATAATATGTATTTCTGTTAGAGTTAGATTGTCTGTTTTCGTGTAGTTCTCGAAAATGGAACCCGAATGGTCTTTCCCTAGCAGACCCTAAAGAACTAGTCTTCTCCCCCCATTCTGAATTTTTATTTTTTTTAGGTTTTTACAAAATGAAGACTGCCTGTGAACTAAACCATGGTCTAATGCTACACGCTTTGATCACTAAACGTAATAATGACATACTACCGAGTGAAATAGTATCAGTAATCAGAGAAAGAATGGACGGAGTTAGAAAAGAATCCAGATGCGAAGATAATAAGTTACAATTTGGTAAAGGAAAATCAAAATCCGCAGCGAAAAGAAGAGCACGACACTTAGAACGATGTCACAAATGCGGAAAATGGTCACATGGAGGTAAATGTTCAAATAATCAAACCTATTCAAATACCGAATTTGTTACTTTATGCAGAGACGGACCGTTCATATGTTTAGAAGAAAAGACACTGAATGCTCGAGGTTACGCCTATGTAGCCATGGAAAATCAATTAAACCGACTATCTTATGAATGGGATAGTGTCATAACCCGTCCTTAACCATAAGAACGTGTTAGATAACGTATGATTTCATTGCGAGGTATTGACCTCTATATGCGACATTTTTAAAAAGGAAAACTGCATATATTATACATTACAAACCAAACCATTATTTTTGTTACAAGCTTTAGACAATAAAAAGATGATTATCGTTTAACGATAATCTTCGACTTACAAACTTTACAAATGATAATAACAACACGATTTCTAGCATATTTTACAACACACGTCCTCGGATATGCAGTTTTATTTTTGACACAAATATGAGTACGCATGATCCTGCTTAGATTCAACATAATGCAGCGGAAGCTTTAATTATCACCTGAGAATAAACATGTTTAAAAACGTCAACATAAAGTTGGTGAGATATAGGTTTAGTGCGCAGCAATATATATATATAGACCACAAGATTTCGTATATAAACATTTCAATAAAAATATTCTAAGTGGTTGAGCACTTGGTAACCATACTTAACAATTAATCACGTCGCATATTCCCTTTAATATGAAATCTTACTACACTGTACCAAGTGTAGTCACGAAACGAAGTACTGTGCAACCGTTGAATACTGGTCGTCCAGTCCGGTTGGGGTTGTCAGGCCCGATAGATCTATCAACAGGATTCGCGTTTACAATACCGCTGTAAATAACAGTTACCAAGCTACAGGGAAGTATGCCAGTGGTACAACTCAACGTAGAATATATTTTTCAGTTACTTGTGTCCATAACGTAAAACATAAAATACATGTATTCTCATCCCGAAATATTTAGAGTTTAAAAGTGGGACTATATACTCACTCTTGTCTTGATGATATATATATTTTGACTCGGTCTTCCGGTTGATATCACGAACCTATCCATATAATATATCAATATGTTTTCATTTTTAAACAAACGTTATAAATATATACTTGTTATACTTTTAATACTTTGAATAATTCCTTAGTCCGTAGTTAGCAGTCCGAGGTTAGCAATTCAATTTTAATGGTTCATTTTTAGATGTTTAATATACCCGCAATGAATAAATATAACCCCCAACGAAATAAATAAAACTCCCGTAAAACCCCATCATAAATGTATTGGTCGAGATTAATCTTGACCCATGGTACCGGTGTTGTCAAATGACGTGTTGCGTACATAAAGTACCGGTGTTGTCAAATGACGTGTTGCGTACAATCATGGGATCTTATGATTAATCTTCTCGTGTTGTTTACGGGTGATCCTGAACCATATAAAATTGAATTATAAGTACATATATATAAAATATCATGTTATCTTAGAAATATGTGATTTATATCATTTTTTTCCAATTGATCCCGTAGTTGAAATGATCTAGGATAACCAATTTTGTTTCGGTCATAGTTTCTTCGTTACAAATCCGTTTTCGTTGATTCAAATTGCCATCTTCTTGGATCGAGTTCTTCTTTAAGACTATGAACTGTAAATACCTTGGTTTGTATTCAAAATCATACGGCATAAGTGAAACATTAGTGAAACATATGAAGTTAAACATTTTTGTTACAACAAAATCATTTAATGACCATTTTTCTAAAAATACTTATACTTTGAAAAACCAAGTTTTACCTTGTTAAATTAGCATATACATAAGTTATATTACAGGTCTTGAAGTATTTTAAAAGTTAAGTTAGAAGGATCTATTTAGTTTGCAAACAAGTTTGAAAACATTCAAACTATGTTCTTGTTGTTAAACTTTTGTACCACAAAATAAGATAGCTATATATATATGAATTGAATAAGGTTATGAACATAGATTCTACCTCAAGTTCCTTGGATGAAGTTGCTGTAAAAGAGAAGTAAGAAGCTAGAATCAAAAGGGTACTAGAGGTGAATGAAAGATTGGAAGTAAGTTGGTGTTCTTGGAGGGTTTTCTTGAAGTGTTTTTGTATGGTTTTCTTATGGTGTTTTAGTATGGTTTTTGAAACTAGATCTTCTTGGAAACTTTGCTGAATTGATTAAGGGTTTTAAGGGTTGTGAAAGAGTGTGTGTTTAACTAAAAATGAGGTTAGAAAATGAACTAGAAATGGTGATACTTATAACCTAAAAAAAACATGTATCATGTAATACATGATAAGATTTTTAGTTTGTAATTTTGTTAATTAGTCAAGTAATCATCCAAAAGTAATTACCTAGCTCTAAGGGCATGAATAATGGCTGGTTAGGTGGTGATTTTGATGTGTATTTACTATTAGTAAATACGTATAGAAGCTAGGTATGATACGAGTACAAATACTCTAAATATACGTATAGAAATTTTGTGAAAAATGGAATGAGGATTCAAATATAGCTATCTTTTGTGAATACACTTATATGATTTTATGTATTTAAGTTCTTAAAAGTGATTAAATACATTACTTATACAATATATGTATAAACATTATAGTCTTAAGTATTTAAGTCAAATAACGTTACGTATTGTTATCGTTTTGAAAACTTAAGTTAGTAGTTTCAAAATACACATATAACTTGTTGTTATTAATACAAAATGAGATATTAAAACATTCATTAATCATGTTAAATATGTATATATACATATATATACACAAACGTATAATTATCATATATTGTATAGTTCGTGATATCATCGGTCAAACTAGACGGTCAAACGTTGTGTAAAACTCTTTTCGGAAATATAAGTCTCGACAATTTGGATTGCTTATCATGTTGGCAAGGTTTAATTTATGTAAATATTAATCTTATAAGTATAGTATGATCGAAAAAGTGCGGGTCGTTACATTACCTCCCCGTTAAATAAATTTCGTCCCGAAATTTTAAAATTGTACCTATTTTGCGTTATCGAGAAACAAGTGCGGATACTTTCGTTTCATCTGATCCTCTCGTTCCCAAGTAAACTCAGGACCTCTTCTAGCATTCCAACGAACCTTAACAATCGGTATATTGCTCTGTTTGAGTTGTTTAACTTCACGGTCCATGATTTCGATTGGTTCTTCGACGAATTGTAGTTTCTCGTCGACATGGATTTCTTCAAGAGGAATGGTGAGGTCTTCCTTTGCAAGACACTTCTTAAGGTTTGAGACGTGAAAGGTATTATGTACTCCGGCGAGTTGTTGCGGTAACTCGAGTCGATAAGCTACCGGTCCAATGCGTTCGATGATCTTGAACGGGCCTACGTACCTTGGGTTTAGTTTACCCCTTTTGCCGAAACGTATCACACCTTTCCAAGGTGACACCTTTAGCATAACCATGTCCCCGACCTGAAACTCTAATGGTTTCCTTCGGACATCGGCGTAGCTCTTTTGGCGACTACGGGCTGTTTTCAATCTCTCCTTGATTTGTACTATCTTCTCAGTCGTTTCATGTATGATCTCGGGACCAGTTAATTGTCGATCTCCTACTTCATTCCAACAGATAGGAGATCTACACTTCCTTCCGTACAATGCTTCGAATGGCGCAGCTCCAATGCTCGCATGATAACTATTATTATACGAGAATTCTGCTAACGGTAGATATTTATCCCATCCGTTTCCAAAATCGATCACACATGCCCTGAGCATGTCTTCAAGAGTCTGAATTGTTCTCTCACTCTGCCCGTCGGTCTGCGGATGATATGCGGTACTCATATCCAAACGAGTTCCTAGTGCCTCCTGTAGTGATTGCCAAAACTTTGAGGTAAATCTACTATCACGATCGGATATAATGGAAATAGGTATTCCATGCCTTGAAACAACTTCCTTTATATACAATCGTAATAGTTTCTCCATTCTATCCGTTTCCTTTATAGGCAAGAAATGTGCAGACTTGGTGAGACGATCAACAATCACCCAAATGGTGTCGTATCCCCAGGCAGTCTTTGGTAACTTCGTGATGAAATCCATGGTAATACCGTCCCATTTCCATTCTGGAATTTCTGGTTGTTGAAGTAACCCTGACGGCTTCTGGTGTTCTGCTTTAACCTTGGAACAAGTTAAACACTCCCCAACATATGTTGCAACGTCTGTTTTTAAATTAGGCCACCAATAATGCGTCTTAAGATCTTGGTACATCTTTCCAACTCCAGGATGTATCGAATATCTTGTCTTATGTGCCTCGTTCAATATCAACTTCCTTAATCCACCCAACTTCGGTACCCAAATACGATTTGCAAAATATCGAATTCCATCTTCCCGCATAACGAGTTGCTTCTCATACTTCTTCATTATTTCATTCTTTATGTTTTCTTCATTAAGTGCTTCTCGTTGAACTTCTTTGATTTGTGAGTTGAGGTTCATGCGAATTTTTATATTCATTGCTCGAACTCGAATTGGTTCTCGTTCTTTTCTGCTTAAAGCATCAGCCACCACGTTTGCCTTCCCGGGATGATAACGAATTTCACAATCATAGTCGTTTATTAACTCGACCCACCTACGTTGCCTCATGTTCAATTGTTTCTGATCAAAAATATGTTGAAGGCTTTTATGATCAGTAAACACAGTGAATTTAACCCCATACAAGTAGTGTCTCCACATCTTCAATGCAAACACGACTGCTCCCAATTCTAGATCATGCGTCGTATAATTTCGCTCGTGAATCTTCAATTGTCGGGATGCAAATGCAATTACTTTCTTCCGTTGCATAAGAACACAACCAAAACCTTGTCGCGAAGCGTCACAATATATTTCAAAATCATCGTTCCCTTCTGGTAACGATAAAATAGGCGCCGTAGTTAACTTCTTTTTCAGTATTTGAAATGCGTTCTCCTGCTCCGAGGTCCATTCATATTTCTTCCCTTTTTGCGTTAACGCTGTCAACGGCTTAGCTATTCGGGAAAAATCTTGAATAAACCTTCTATAATAACCGGCTAAACCCAAAAATTGGCGTATCTGCGTTGGTGTCTTAGGAGTCTCCCATTTTTCAATGGCTTCAATTTTTGCTGGATCAACCTGAATTCCTTTGCTACTAACAACGTGGCCAAGAAATTGTACTTCTTTCAACCAGAAAGCACACTTAGAAAATTTAGCATAAAGTTGTTCTTTTCTCAACAACTCCAGTATCAACCTTAAATGCTCTTCATGCTCTTGCTCACTCTTGGAATAGATAAGAATATCATCAATGAAAACGATAACAAACTTATCTAAATACGGACTACAAACTCGATTCATGAGGTCCATGAATACAGCTGGCGCATTCGTCAATCCAAACGGCATAACCAAAAATTCGTAATGACCATAACGTGTCCGAAAAGCAGTTTTCGGAATGTCCTCTTCTTTGACGCGTAGTTGATGATAGCCCGATCTTAAGTCGATTTTCGAATAAACACATGATCCTTGCAATTGATCAAATAAGTCATCAATTCTCGGTAGTGGATACCGATTCTTGATAGTTAACTTATTTAATTCACGATAGTCTATACACATCCTAAAAGATCCATCTTTCTTCTTAACAAACAAAATTGGAGCTCCCCACGGTGAAGTACTCGGTCGTATGAATCCACGGTCCAGTAATTCTTTTAACTGACTTTGAAGTTCTTTTAACTCGGACGGTGCAAGTCTATATGGAGCACGAGCCACTGGTGCAGCTCCTGGTACTAAATCTATTTGAAATTCTACCGATCTAAATGGAGGTAATCCCGGCAATTCTTCCGGAAAAACTTCGGGAAAATCTCTTGCCACAGGCACGTCATTGATGCACTTCTCTTCCTTTTCGACTTTATTAACATGTGCTAAAATAGCGTAACATCCCTTTTCTAAACACTTTTTGGCTTTCAAACAGCTAATGAGTTTTAGCTTTGAATCACCCTTCTCTCCGTAAATCATCACCGGCATTTTATCCTTACCAGGAATACGAATTGCCTTCTTGGCACAAACAACTTCCGCTCCTACTTTGGACATCCAGTCCATGCCGACTATTACATCAAAACTTCCTAATTCTACGGGTATCAAATCAATCTTAAATGTTTCTCCGGCTAAATTTATCTTACAATCACGACAAATTTTATCGGCTTTAATTAGTTTACCATTAGCTAACTCAATCATGTACTTAGTGAAATGTCCCGTTCTTATTGATTAAAAACGTTCCATATTAATTGATTTCGTTGCGAGGTTTTGACCTCTATATGAGACGTTTTTCAAAGACTGGATTCATTTTAAAACAAACCATAACCTTTATTTCATCAATAAAGGTTTAAAAAGCTTTAAGTAGATTATCAAATAATGATAATCTAAAATATCCTGTTTACACACGACCATTACATAATGGTTTACAATACAAATATGTTACAACAAAATAAGTTTCTTGAATGCAGTTTTTACACAATATCATACAAGCATGGACTCCAAATCTCGTCCTTATTTAAGTATGCGACAGCGGAAGCTCTTAATAATCACCTGAGAATAAACATGCTTAAAATGTCAACAAAAATGTTGGTGAGTTATAGGTTTAACCTATATATATCAAATCATAATAATAGACCACAAGATTTCATATTTCAATACACATCCCATACATAGAGATAAAAATCATTCATATGGTGAACACCTGGTAACCGACATTAACAAGATGCATATATAAGAATATCCCCATCATTCCGGGACACCCTTCGGATATGATATAAATTTCGAAGTACTAAAGCATCCGGTACTTTGGATGGGGTTTGTTAGGCCCAATAGATCTATCTTTAGGATTCGCGTCAATTAGGGTGTCTGTTCCCTAATTCTTAGATTACCAGACTTAATAAAAAGGGGCATATTCGATTTCGATAATTCAACCATAGAATGTAGTTTCACGTACTTGTGTCTATTTTTAAAATCATTTATAAAACCTGCATGTATTCTCATCCCAAAAATATTAGATTTTAAAAGTGGGACTATAACTCACTTTCACAGATTTTTACTTCGTCGGGAAGTAAGACTTGGCCACTGTTGATTCACGAACCTATAACAATATATACATATATATTAAAGTATGTTCAAAATATATTTACAACACTTTTAATATATTTTGATGTTTTAAGTTTATTAAGTCAGCTGTCCTCGTTAGTAACCTATAACTAGTTGTCCACAGTTAGATGTACAGAAATAAATCGATAAATATTATCTTGAATCAATCCACGACCCAGTGTATACGTATCTCAGTATTGATCACAACTCAAACTATATATATTTTGGAATCAACCTCAACCCTGTATAGCTAACTCCAACATTCACATATAGAGTGTCTATGGTTGTTCCGAAATATATATAGATGTGTCGACATGATAGGTCGAAACATTGTATACGTGTCTATGGTATCTCAAGATTACATAATATACAATACAAGTTGATTAAGTTATGGTTGGAATAGATTTGTTACCAATTTTCACGTAGCTAAAATGAGAAAAATTATCCAATCTTGTTTTACCCATAACTTCTTCATTTTAAATCCGTTTTGAGTGAATCAAATTGCTATGGTTTCATATTGAACTCTATTTTATGAATCTAAACAGAAAAAGTATAGGTTTATAGTCGGAAAAATAAGTTACAAGTCATTTTTGTAAAGGTAGTCATTTCAGTCGAAAGAACGACGTCTAGATGACCATTTTAGAAAACATACTTCCACTTTGAGTTTAACCATAATTTTTGGATATAGTTTCATGTTCATAATAAAAATCATTTTCTCAGAATAACAACTTTTAAATCAAAGTTTATCATAGTTTTTAATTAACTAACCCAAAACAGCCCGCGGTGTTACTACGACGGCGTAAATCCGGTTTTACGGTGTTTTTCGTGTTTCCAGGTTTTAAATCATTAAGTTAGCATATCATATAGATATAGAACATGTGTTTAGTTGATTTTAAAAGCTAAGTTAGAAGGATTAACTTTTGTTTGCGAACAAGTTTAGAATTAACTAAACTATGTTCTAGTGATTACAAGTTTAAACCTTCGAATAAGATAGCTTTATATGTATGAATCGAATGATGTTATGAACATCATTACTACCTTAAGTTGCTTGGATGAACCTACTGGAAAAGAGAAAAATGGATCTAGCTTCAATGGATCCTTGGATGGCTCAAAGTTCTTGAAGCAAAATCATGACACGAAAACAAGTTCAAGTAAGATCATCACTTGAAATAAGATTGTTATAGTTATAGAAATTGAACCAAAGTTTGAATATGATTATTACCTTGTATTAGAATGATAACCTACTGTAAGAAACAAAGATTTCTTGAGGTTGGATGATCACCTTACAAGATTGGAAGTGAGCTAGCAATCTTGAAAGTATTCTTGATTTTATGAAACTAGAACTTTTGAAATTTATGAAGAACACTTAGAACTTGAAGATAGAACTTGAGAGAGATCAATTAGATGAAGAAAATTGATGAATGAAAGTGTTTGTAGGTGTTTTTGGTCGTTGGTGTATGGATTAGATATAAAGGATATGTAATTTTGTTTTCATGTAAATAAGTCATGAATGATTACTCATATTTTTGTAATTTTATGAGATATTTCATGCTAGTTGCCAAATTATGGTTCCCACATGTGTTAGGTGACTCACATGGGCTGCTAAGAGCTGATCATTGGAGTGTATATACCAATAGTACATACATCTAAAAGCTGTGTATTGTACGAGTACGAATACGGGTGCATACGAGTAGAATTGTTGATGAAACTGAACGAGGATGTAATTGTAAGCATTTTTGTTAAGTAGAAGTATTTTGATAAGTGTCTTGAAGTCTTTCAAAAGTGTATGAATACATATTAAAACACTACATGTATATACATTTTAACTGAGTCGTTAAGTCATCGTTAGTCGTTACATGTAAATGTTGTTTTGAAACCTTTAGGTTAACGATCTTGTTAAATGTTGTTAACCCAATGTTTATAATATCAAAAGAGATTTTAAATTATTATATTATCATGATATTATGATGTACGAATATCTCTTAATATGATATATATATATATACATTAAATGTCGTTACAACGATAATCGTTACATATATGTCTCGTTTCAAAATCATTAAGTTAGTAGTCTTGTTTTTACATATGTAGTTCATTGTTAATATACTTAATGATATGTTTACATATCATAATATCATGTTAACTATATATATAACCATATATATGTCATCATATAGTTTTTACAAGTTTTAACGTTCGTGAATCACCGGTCAACTTGGGTGGTCAATTGTCTATATGAAACCTATTTCAATTAATCAAGTCTTAACAAGTTTGATTGCTTAACATGTTGGAAACATTTAATCATGTAAATATCAATCTCAATTAATATATATAAACATGGAAAAGTTCGGGTCACTACAGTACCTACCCGTTAAATAAATTTCGTCCCGAAATTTTAAGCTGTTGAAGGTGTTGACGAATCTTCTGGAAATAGATGCGGGTATTTCTTCTTCATCTGATCTTCACGCTCCCAGGTGAACTCGGGTCCTCTACGAGCATTCCATCGAACCTTAACAATTGGTATCTTGTTTTGCTTAAGTCTTTTAACCTCACGATCCATTATTTCGACGGGTTCTTCGATGAATTGAAGTTTTTCGTTGATTTGGATTTCATCTAACGGAATAGTGAGATCTTCTTTAGCAAAACATTTCTTCAAATTTGAGACGTGGAAAGTGTTATGTACAGCCGCGAGTTGTTGAGGTAACTCAAGTCGGTAAGCTACTGGTCCGACACGATCAATAATCTTGAATGGTCCAATATACCTTGGATTTAATTTCCCTCGTTTACCAAATCGAACAACGCCTTTCCAAGGTGCAACTTTAAGCATGACCATCTCTCCAATTTCAAATTCTATATCTTTTCTTTTAATGTCAGCGTAGCTCTTTTGTCGACTTTGGGCGGTTTTCAACCGTTGTTGAATTTGGATGATCTTCTCGGTAGTTTCTTGTATAATCTCCGGACCCGTAATCTGTCTATCCCCCACTTCACTCCAACAAATCGGAGACCTGCACTTTCTACCATAAAGTGCTTCAAACGGCGCCATCTCAATGCTTGAATGGTAGCTGTTGTTGTAGGAAAATTCTGCTAACGGTAGATGTCGATCCCAACTGTTTCCGAAATCAATAACACATGCTCGTAGCATGTCTTCAAGCGTTTGTATCGTCCTTTCGCTCTGCCCATCAGTTTGTGGATGATAGGCAGTACTCATGTCTAGACGAGTTCCTAATGCTTGCTGTAATGTCTGCCAGAATCTTGAAATAAATCTGCCATCCCTATCAGAGATAATAGAGATTGGTATTCCATGTCTGGAGACGACTTCCTTCAAATACAGTCGTGCTAACTTCTCCATCTTGTCATCTTCTCTTATTGGTAGGAAGTGTGCTGATTTGGTGAGACGATCAACTATTACCCAAATAGTATCAAAACCACTTGCAGTCCTTGGCAATTTAGTGATGAAATCCATGGTAATGTTTTCCCATTTCCATTCTGGGATTTCGGGTTGTTGAAGTAGACCTGATGGTTTCTGATGCTCAGCTTTGACCTTAGAACACGTCAAACATTCTCCTACGTATTTAGCAACATCGGCTTTCATACCCGGCCACCAAAAATGTTTCTTTAGATCCTTGTACATCTTCCCCGTTCCAGGATGTATTGAGTATCTGGTTTTATGAGCTTCTCTAAGTACCATTTCTCTCATATCTCCAAATTTTGGTACCCAAATCCTTTCAGCCCTATACCGGGTTCCGTCTTCCCGAATATTAAGATGCTTCTCCGATCCTTTGGGTATTTCATCCTTTAAATTTCCCTCTTTTAAAACTCCTTGTTGCGCCTCCTTTATTTGAGTAGTAAGGTTATTATGAATCATTATATTCATAGATTTTACTCGAATGGGTTCTCTGTCCTTCCTGCTCAAGGCATCGGCTACCACATTTGCCTTCCCCGGGTGGTAACGAATCTCAAAGTCGTAATCATTCAATAATTCAATCCACCTACGCTGCCTCATATTCAGTTGTTTCTGATTAAATATGTGTTGAAGACTTTTGTGGTCGGTATATATAATACTTTTGACCCCATATAAGTAGTGCCTCCAAGTCTTTAATGCAAAAACAACTGCGCCTAATTCCAAATCATGCGTCGTATAATTTTGTTCGTGAATCTTCAATTGTCTAGACGCATAAGCAATCACCTTCGTTCGTTGCATTAATACACAACCGAGACCTTGCTTTGATGCATCACAATAAATCACAAAATCATCATTCCCTTTAGGCAATGACAATATAGGTGCCGTAGTTAGCTTTTTCTTTAATAACTGAAACGCTTTCTCTTGTTCATCATTCCATTCAAATTTCTTCCCTTTATGCGTTAATGCAGTCAAGGGTTTTGCTATTCTGGAAAAGTCTTGGATGAACCTTCTGTAGTAACCAGCTAGTCCTAAAAACTGGCGTATGTGTTTCGGAGTTTTCGGGGTTTCCCACTTTTCAACAGTTTCTATCTTTGCCGGATCCACCTTAATACCTTCTTTGTTCACTATGTGACCGAGGAATTGAACTTCTTCCAACCAAAATGCACACTTTGAAAACTTAGCGTACAATTCTTCCTTCCTCAATAATTCTAACACCTTTCTCAAATGTTCACCGTGTTCTTGGTCATTCTTTGAGTAAATAAGTATGTCATCAATGAAAACAATGACAAACTTGTCAAGGTATGGTCCACACACTCGGTTCATAAGGTCCATGAACACAGCTGGTGCATTAGTTAAACCAAACGGCATGACCATAAACTCGTAATGACCGTAACGTGTTCTGAAAGCAGTCTTTGGAATATCATCTTCTTTCACCCGCATTTGATGATACCCGGAACGTAAGTCAATCTTTGAATAAACAGACGAGCCTTGTAGTTGATCAAATAAGTCGTCGATTCTCGGTAGTGGGTAGCGGTTCTTGATGGTAAGTTTGTTCAACTCTCGGTAGTCGATACACAACCTGAATGTACCATCTTTCTTCTTGACAAACAAAACAGGAGCTCCCCACGGTGATGTGCTTGGTCGAATGAAACCACGCTCTAAAAGTTCTTGTAATTGGCTTTGCAGTTCTTTCATCTCGCTGGGTGCGAGTCTGTAAGGAGCACGAGCTATTGGTGCAGCTCCTGGTACAAGATCTATTTGAAATTCAACGGATCGATGTGGGGGTAATCCCGGTAATTCTTTCGGAAATACATCGGGAAATTCTTTTGCAATGGGAACATCATTGATGCTCTTTTCTTCAGTTTGTACTTTCTCGACGTGTGCTAGAACAGCATAGCAACCTTTTCTTATTAGTTTTTGTGCCTTCAAATTACTAATAAGATGTAGCTTCGTGTTGCCCTTTTCTCCGTACACCATTAAGGGTTTTCCTTTTTCTCGTATAATGCGAATTGCATTTTTGTAACAAACGATCTCCGCTTTCACTTCTTTCAACCAGTCCATACCGATTATCACATCAAAACTCCCTAACTCTACTGGTATCAAATCAATCTTAAATGTTTCGCTAACCAGTTTAATTTCTCGATTCCGACATATATTATCTGCTGAAATTAATTTACCATTTGCTAATTCGAGTAAAAATTTACTATCCAAAGGCGTCAATGGACAACTTAATTTAGCACAAAAATCTCTACTCATATAGCTTCTATCCGCACCCGAATCAAATAAAACGTAAGCAGATTTATTGTCAATAAGAAACGTACCCGTAACAAGCTCCGGGTCTTCCTGTGCCTCTGCCGCATTAATATTGAAAACTCTTCCACGGCCTTGTCCATTCGTGTTCTCCTGGTTCGGGCAATTTCTAATAATGTGGCCTGGTTTTCCACATTTATAACAAACTACATTGGCATAACTTGCTCCGACACTACTTGCTCCGCCATTACTCGTTCCGACACCATTTGTTCCTTTCGTTCTATTAACCCCTGGTCCATAGACCTCACACTTCGCCGCGCTATGACCATTTCTTTTACACTTGTTGCAAAATTTGGTGCAGAACCCCGAGTGATTCTTTTCACACCTTTGGCATAGCTGCTTCTGATTGTTGTTGTTGTTGCGGTTATTATTGTTGTTGGGATGATTGTTGTAGTTGCTGTTGTTGTTGTTATTGTTGGGCCGTTTGTTGTAGTTGCGATTGATGTTGCGATTGTTGGGATAATTGTTGCGATTATTGTTGTAATTGTTGTTGTTGTTGTATTGGTGATTCTTATCACCGTTTTCCTCCCACTTTCTTTTGACTTGCTTCACATTGGCCTCTTCAGCAGTCTGTTCTTTAATTCTTTCTTCAATTTGGTTCACGAGTTTGTGAGCCATTCTACATGCCTGTTGTATGGAGGCGGGCTCGTGTGAACTTATATCTTCTTGGATTCTTTCTGGTAATCCTTTCACAAACGCGTCAATCTTTTCTTCCTCATCTTCGAATGCTCCCGGACACAATAGGCACAATTCTGTGAATCGTCTTTCGTATGTGGTAATATCAAATCCTTGGGTTCGTAACCCTCTAAGTTCTGTCTTGAGCTTATTGACCTCAGTTCTGGGACGGTACTTCTCGTTCATCAAGTGCTTGAATGCTGACCATGGTAGTGCGTACGCATCATCTTGTCCCACTTGCTCTAGATAGGTATTCCACCATGTTAACGCAGAACCTGTGAAGGTATGCGTAGCGTACTTCACTTTATCCTCTTCAGTACACTTACTTATGGCAAACACCGATTCGACCTTCTCGGTCCACCGTTTCAATCCGATCGGTCCTTCGGTTCCATCAAATTCCAAAGGTTTGCAGGCAGTGAATTCTTTGTAGGTGCATCCTACACGATTTCCTGTACTGCTAGATCCAAGGTTATTGTTGGTATGTAGCGCAGCCTGTACTGCGGCTATGTTTGAAGCTAGAAAAGTACGGAATTCCTCTTCATTCATATTCACGGTGTGTCGAGTAGTCGGTGCCATTTCCTTCAAAATAGTTAAATGGAACAAGTTAATCATACAGAATATTAAGAGTAGTTAATAGTATTTCGTAGCATAATATGAACTCATTTATAAAAGCTTTTTCTTCATATTAGCGTTTTATAAGTTTAAATTCGGGTAGTACCTACCCGTTAAGTTCATACTTAGTAGCTAATATACAATTCAACTACTACAATTCTATATGAAAAACTGATTATAATAATATTTCGCGTTCAAACTTTTATACAAAATTTTACAAACTTACAATACCGCTTATTTTACATAAAGCATGAAATATAGCACACAATAACTTTGATACAAGATAGTTGTGAAGATAATTCTAGCTAGTACACAAGTCGTTCAGCAAAGGCAATAAAGACACGTAATTCATACGTCCAGAAACAAGTCATGCATTCTGGTTTTACTAGGACTACTTCCCATCCTTGGTCTTGTGCAACATAACCGTTATGGCCGTTGATAAGACAGCGTGTTGTAACGTCATCAAAGGGACGAGGGTTACGTAATGTCCAACAGTCCCGTAATAATCTAAAAACCTCATTTCTTACCCCAATTACCGACTCCGTCACTTGTGGAAACGTTTTGTTTAATAGTTGTAGCCCGATGTTCTTGTTCTCACTTTGGTGAGAAGCGAACATTACTAATCCGTAAGCATAACATGCTTCTTTATGTTGCATGTTAGCCGCTTTTTCTAAATCACGAAGTCCAATATTCGGATATATTGAGTCAAAATAATTTCTTAACCCGTTGCGTAAAATAGCATTTGGGTTCCCCGCAATATATGCGTCAAAGTAAACACATCGTAACTTATGGGTTTCCCAATGTGATATCCCCCATCTTTCAAACGAAAGTCTCTTATAAACCAAGACATTCTTGGAACGTTCTTCGAATGTCTTACAAACTGATCTCGCCTTAAATAGTTGTGCCGAAGAATTCTGGCCGACTCTAGACAAGATTTCATCAATCATGTCTCCGGGTAGGTCTCTTAAAATATTGGGTTGTCTATCCATTTTGTGTTTTTAAACTGTAAAATAGACAAGAGTTAGATTCATAAAAAAAAAATACTTATTAATACAAGCAATTTTTTTACATATATCATAAAGCATAAGCACACTATATTACATATATTACACCACACGAATACAACTATCTTATTCCGACTCGCTCGTTTCTTCTTGTTGGGTTTTGGTTCGTTTTGCCAAGTTTCTAGGGATATATGATGTTCCCCTAATACGAGCCGTCGTTGTCCACATTGGTTTAGAAAAACCTGGTGGTTTAGAGGTTCCCGGGTCATTGTTACAACTTAAGGACTTCGGGGGTTGACGATACATATAAAGTTCATCGGGGTTGTAATTAGATTTCTCTATTTTTATGCCCTTTCCCTTATTATTTTCTTTTGCCTTTTTAAATTCAGTTGGGGTTATTTCTATAACATCATCGGAATTCTCGTCGGAATCCGATTCATCGGAGAATTGGTAATCCTCCCAATATTTTGCTTCCTTGGCGGAAACACCATTGACCATAATTAACCTTGGTCGGTTGGTTGAGGATTCTCTTTTACTTAACCGTTTTATTATTTCCCCCACCGGTTCTATTTCTTCTTCCGGTTCCGATTCTTCTTCCGGTTCCTCTTCGGGAACTTGTGAATCAGTCCACGAATCATTCCAATTTACATTTAACTCTTCATTATTATTAGGTGAGTCAATGGGACTTGTTCTAGAGGTAGACATCTATCACATAATATCAAACACGTTAAGAGATTAATATATCACATAATATTCATATGTTAAAAATATATAGTTTCCAACAAAAATGTTAAGCAATCATTTTTAAAGAAAACACGGTCGAAGTCCAGACTCACTAATGCATCCTAACAAACTCGATAAGACACACTAATGCAATTTTCTGGTTCTCTAAGACCAACGCTCGGATACCAACTGAAATGTCCCGTTCTTATTGATTAAAAACGTTCCATATTAATTGATTTCGTTGCGAGGTTTTGACCTCTATATGAGACGTTTTTCAAAGACTGCATTCATTTTAAAACAAACCATAACCTTTATTTCATCAATAAAGGTTTAAAAAGCTTTAAGTAGATTATCAAATAATGATAATCTAAAATATCCTGTTTACACACGACCATTACATAATGGTTTACAATACAAATATGTTACAACAAAATAAGTTTCTTGAATGCAGTTTTTACACAATATCATACAAGCATGGACTCCAAATCTCGTCCTTATTTAAGTATGCGACAGCGGAAGCTCTTAATAATCACCTGAGAATAAACATGCTTAAAATGTCAACAAAAATGTTGGTGAGTTATAGGTTTAACCTATATATATCAAATCATAATAATAGACCACAAGATTTCATATTTCAATACACATCCCATACATAGAGATAAAAATCATTCATATGGTGAACACCTGGTAACCGACATTAACAAGATGCATATATAAGAATATCCCCATCATTCCGGGACACCCTTCGGATATGATATAAATTTCGAAGTACTAAAGCATCCGGTACTTTGGATGGGGTTTGTTAGGCCCAATAGATCTATCTTTAGGATTCGCGTCAATTAGGGTGTCTGTTCCCTAATTCTTAGATTACCAGACTTAATAAAAAGGGGCATATTCGATTTCGATAATTCAACCATAGAATGTAGTTTCACGTACTTGTGTCTATTTTTAAAATCATTTATAAAACCTGCATGTATTCTCATCCCAAAAATATTAGATTTTAAAAGTGGGACTATAACTCACTTTCACAGATTTTTACTTCGTCGGGAAGTAAGACTTGGCCACTGTTGATTCACGAACCTATAACAATATATACATATATATTAAAGTATGTTCAAAATATATTTACAACACTTTTAATATATTTTGATGTTTTAAGTTTATTAAGTCAGCTGTCCTCGTTAGTAACCTATAACTAGTTGTCCACAGTTAGATGTACAGAAATAAATCGATAAATATTATCTTGAATCAATCCACGACCCAGTGTATACGTATCTCAGTATTGATCACAACTCAAACTATATATATTTTGGAATCAACCTCAACCCTGTATAGCTAACTCCAACATTCACATATAGAGTGTCTATGGTTGTTCCGAAATATATATAGATGTGTCGACATGATAGGTCGAAACATTGTATACGTGTCTATGGTATCTCAAGATTACATAATATACAATACAAGTTGATTAAGTTATGGTTGGAATAGATTTGTTACCAATTTTCACGTAGCTAAAATGAGAAAAATTATCCAATCTTGTTTTACCCATAACTTCTTCATTTTAAATCCGTTTTGAGTGAATCAAATTGCTATGGTTTCATATTGAACTCTATTTTATGAATCTAAACAGAAAAAGTATAGGTTTATAGTCGGAAAAATAAGTTACAAGTCGTTTTTGTAAAGGTAGTCATTTCAGTCGAAAGAACGACGTCTAGATGACCATTTTAGAAAACATACTTCCACTTTGAGTTTAACCATAATTTTTGGATATAGTTTCATGTTCATAATAAAAATCATTTTCTCAGAATAACAACTTTTAAATCAAAGTTTATCATAGTTTTTAATTAACTAACCCAAAACAGCCCGCGGTGTTACTACGACGGCGTAAATCCGGTTTTACGGTGTTTTTCGTGTTTCCAGGTTTTAAATCATTAAGTTAGCATATCATATAGATATAGAACATGTGTTTAGTTGATTTTAAAAGCTAAGTTAGAAGGATTAACTTTTGTTTGCGAACAAGTTTAGAATTAACTAAACTATGTTCTAGTGATTACAAGTTTAAACCTTCGAATAAGATAGCTTTATATGTATGAATCGAATGATGTTATGAACATCATTACTACCTTAAGTTGCTTGGATGAACCTACTGGAAAAGAGAAAAATGGATCTAGCTTCAATGGATCCTTGGATGGCTCAAAGTTCTTGAAGCAAAATCATGACACGAAAACAAGTTCAAGTAAGATCATCACTTGAAATAAGATTGTTATAGTTATAGAAATTGAACCAAAGTTTGAATATGATTATTACCTTGTATTAGAATGATAACCTACTGTAAGAAACAAAGATTTCTTGAGGTTGGATGATCACCTTACAAGATTGGAAGTGAGCTAGCAATCTTGAAAGTATTCTTGATTTTATGAAACTAGAACTTTTGAAATTTATGAAGAACACTTAGAACTTGAAGATAGAACTTGAGAGAGATCAATTAGATGAAGAAAATTGATGAATGAAAGTGTTTGTAGGTGTTTTTGGTCGTTGGTGTATGGATTAGATATAAAGGATATGTAATTTTGTTTTCATGTAAATAAGTCATGAATGATTACTCATATTTTTGTAATTTTATGAGATATTTCATGCTAGTTGCCAAATGATGGTTCCCACATGTGTTAGGTGACTCACATGGGCTGCTAAGAGCTGATCATTGGAGTGTATATACCAATAGTACATACATCTAAAAGCTGTGTATTGTACGAGTACGAATACGGGTGCATACGAGTAGAATTGTTGATGAAACTGAACGAGGATGTAATTGTAAGCATTTTTGTTAAGTAGAAGTATTTTGATAAGTGTCTTGAAGTCTTTCAAAAGTGTATGAATACATATTAAAACACTACATGTATATACATTTTAACTGAGTCGTTAAGTCATCGTTAGTCGTTACATGTAAATGTTGTTTTGAAACCTTTAGGTTAACGATCTTGTTAAATGTTGTTAACCCAATGTTTATAATATCAAAAGAGATTTTAAATTATTATATTATCATGATATTATGATGTACGAATATCTCTTAATATGATATATATATACATTAAATGTCGTTACAACGATAATCGTTACATATATGTCTCGTTTCAAAATCATTAAGTTAGTAGTCTTGTTTTTACATATGTAGTTCATTGTTAATATACTTAATGATATGTTTACATATCATAATATCATGTTAACTATATATATAACCATATATATGTCATCATATAGTTTTTACAAGTTTTAACGTTCGTGAATCACCGGTCAACTTGGGTGGTCAATTGTCTATATGAAACCTATTTCAATTAATCAAGTCTTAACAAGTTTGATTGCTTAACATGTTGGAAACATTTAATCATGTAAATATCAATCTCAATTAATATATATAAACATGGAAAAGTTCGGGTCACTACACTTAGCATCTAGAGGTAATGATGAACAATTCAATTTAGTGTAAAAATTTATACACACGTAACTTCTATCGGCGCCAGTATCAAATAAAATAGATGCTGATAAGTTATTAATGGTAAACGTACCCGTAACAAGCTCCGGGTCTTCTCGTGCCTCTCTAGCATTAATAACAAACGCTCTTCCACGTGCAGGTCCGCCATTCTGATTCGGGCACTGACTCTTATAGTGACCTTGTTTTCCACAACCAAAACAAGTAATGGTAGCCAAAGCAGTTCTATTTGCGTTGGTGGCAGGAGTCTTGTTGCCATTTGTAACGAGAGCCTTACAATCTTCCGCAAGATGACCTTGTCGATTACACTTGGTGCATAACACACTACAGTAACCAAAGTGATGTTTGTGGCAACGGTTGCATAAAGGATTTTGTCCTTTATAACCAAAGCTTAAACCACTACCCGCACCTTGCGTGTTTTCTTGTTTCTTAAAAGATTGTTGTTGGTTACCTCGATCATAATTTCCATTCCACTTTCTTTTGTTACCTGATACCTTCACATCAGTATTGGATACTTTCTTATCCATGATGACCTGATCCATTAGCTCGTTTGCCATGGTTATAGCTTCATGAATTGTCTTAGGTTTCGATGCTGTAACATTTGCCTTGACCTTTTTGGGCAAACCAGCTTTGTACATTTCAATCTTCCGTTCTTCGGTTGGAACCAATTCAGGGCATAGCAAAACTAATTCCATGAATCGCTGGTTGTAGTTGGTGATTTCAGTACCAACCACCTTCAAACTTCGTAACTCATCTTCTAACTTAATAACCTCATTCCTTGGACAATACTCGGTGATTATCATTGCTTTGAATTCTTCCCATGGAGTATCATAAGCTACATCTCCTCCTACCGCCTTCACATAATTCTTCCACCATGTGAGTGCACTATCTTGTAAAGTGCACGATGCAAACTTGGTCATGTCTTTTTCATCACAACCACTGATTTTGAACACCGTCTCCATCTTTTCTATCCATCGGGTTAAACCGATCGGTCCTTCCGTTCCACTGAATGATGATGGCTTGCAAGCTTGGAACGTCTTGTAGGAGCATCCTACACGAGGATTTGGATTAACTGCAGCAGCTCTTGCAGCCTCAACCCATAACATTCTGTCGTTCACTCGCTGGTTGATGAGTTCCTCGAGTTCTTGTTCCGTCATTCGATTCAATCGCGCCATTTCCTAATGAAAGAAAATAATTATTCACATGGATTATTATAGATGTAGTGTGTATTTATAGTACATTATAGCTTATTAATAATATGAACTAGGTATTATTATAAAAGCCTTTTCTTCTTATTAGCGTTTTATAATTATATCTTGGGTAGTACCTACCCGTTAATGTTCATACTTAATAGCTTAGTACAGAATCAATTACTACAATCTAAATAATACTTAACCATGGAAAATTATTGCATTTCATACTTCAATATTTTACATATGCTTATCTTACATCGAACATTAAGCAAACCACACTATTAATATTATACAAAACATTATTCGGTTCCATGGTTTGACACAGCAGCGCATCGTTTGATCTATTTTCTAGGACGTTTAGACACAAAGATTTGCTTAACGCTTATCCTAACTGTCTGCCTATATTTTGGCTGTGGGACTGAAGAACTGGATGCCGGGACAGAACGAATAGGAATAGCGGGGATAGGGGTGGTAGTGTTGAGTGGAATTGGTGCCACATCATTCTCATTAAACTCGGGATTTGGATTTTCTAATTCATTAGCCTTTCGTTTCTTTCCTAGTTCGAACTCGTCTTTTGTAATTTCCTGTATTTCTTCCTCGGGTTCACTTTCCTCCTCGGGTTCACTTTCCTCCTCGGGTTCACTTTCCTCCTCGGGTTCACTTTCCTCCTCGGGTTCACTTTCCGATATTTCTATAGTTGGTTCATCCGGAATTTGTGAGTCTTCCCCAAGGATATCATTTTCGTCATCGGACAGGTTAATGACTGGAACGCCATCTGAAGATTCTGATTCGGAGTCGTTGATTGTGATAACAATTTTTGAGCTCGACATCTATCACACAACAACTAACCCATTAGTACTTATATAATATTTACATATAAATTTTAACCAACAGTGATAAGCAATGTTTTTTTTTTTTTTTTTAAATCAGACCCGGTCAAAGTCCAGACTTACTAATGTATCCTAACGGCTTCTCGGTTAGACACACTAATGCAGACCTGGTTCGCTAAGACCAACGCTCTGATACCACATGTCATAACCCGTCCTTAACCATAAGAACGTGTTAGATAACGTATGATTTCATTGCGAGGTATTGACCTCTATATGCGACATTTTTAAAAAGGAAAACTGCATATATTATACATTACAAACCAAACCATTATTTTTGTTACAAGCTTTAGACAATAAAAAGATGATTATCGTTTAACGATAATCTTCGACTTACAAACTTTACAAATGATAATAACAACACGATTTCTAGCATATTTTACAACACACGTCCTCGGATATGCAGTTTTATTTTTGACACAAATATGAGTACGCATGATCCTGCTTAGATTCAACATAATGCAGCGGAAGCTTTAATTATCACCTGAGAATAAACATGTTTAAAAACGTCAACATAAAGTTGGTGAGATATAGGTTTAGTGCGCAGCAATATATATATATAGACCACAAGATTTCGTATATAAACATTTCAATAAAAATATTCTAAGTGGTTGAGCACTTGGTAACCATACTTAACAATTAATCACGTCGCATATTCCCTTTAATATGAAATCTTACTACACTGTACCAAGTGTAGTCACGAAACGAAGTACTGTGCAACCGTTGAATACTGGTCGTCCAGTCCGGTTGGGGTTGTCAGGCCCGATAGATCTATCAACAGGATTCGCGTTTACAATACCGCTGTAAATAACAGTTACCAAGCTACAGGGAAGTATGCCAGTGGTACAACTCAACGTAGAATATATTTTTCAGTTACTTGTGTCCATAACGTAAAACATAAAATACATGTATTCTCATCCCGAAATATTTAGAGTTTAAAAGTGGGACTATATACTCACTCTTGTCTTGATGATATATATATTTTGACTCGGTCTTCCGGTTGATATCACGAACCTATCCATATAATATATCAATATGTTTTCATTTTTAAACAAACGTTATAAATATATACTTGTTATACTTTTAATACTTTGAATAATTCCTTAGTCCGTAGTTAGCAGTCCGAGGTTAGCAATTCAATTTTAATGGTTCATTTTTAGATGTTTAATATACCCGCAATGAATAAATATAACCCCCAACGAAATAAATAAAACTCCCGTAAAACCCCATCATAAATGTATTGGTCGAGATTAATCTTGACCCATGGTACCGGTGTTGTCAAATGACGTGTTGCGTACATAAAGTACCGGTGTTGTCAAATGACGTGTTGCGTACAATCATGGGATCTTATGATTAATCTTCTCGTGTTGTTTACGGGTGATCCTGAACCATATAAAATTGAATTATAAGTACATATATATAAAATATCATGTTATCTTAGAAATATGTGATTTATATCATTTTTTTCCAATTGATCCCGTAGTTGAAATGATCTAGGATAACCAATTTTGTTTCGGTCATAGTTTCTTCGTTACAAATCCGTTTTCGTTGATTCAAATTGCCATCTTCTTGGATCGAGTTCTTCTTTAAGACTATGAACTGTAAATACCTTGGTTTGTATTCAAAATCATACGGCATAAGTGAAACATTAGTGAAACATATGAAGTTAAACATTTTTGTTACAACAAAATCATTTAATGACCATTTTTCTAAAAATACTTATACTTTGAAAAACCAAGTTTTACCTTGTTAAATTAGCATATACATAAGTTATATTACAGGTCTTGAAGTATTTTAAAAGTTAAGTTAGAAGGATCTATTTAGTTTGCAAACAAGTTTGAAAACATTCAAACTATGTTCTTGTTGTTAAACTTTTGTACCACAAAATAAGATAGCTATATATATATGAATTGAATAAGGTTATGAACATAGATTCTACCTCAAGTTCCTTGGATGAAGTTGCTGTAAAAGAGAAGTAAGAAGCTAGAATCAAAAGGGTACTAGAGGTGAATGAAAGATTGGAAGTAAGTTGGTGTTCTTGGAGGGTTTTCTTGAAGTGTTTTTGTATGGTTTTCTTATGGTGTTTTAGTATGGTTTTTGAAACTAGATCTTCTTGGAAACTTTGCTGAATTGATTAAGGGTTTTAAGGGTTGTGAAAGAGTGTGTGTTTAACTAAAAATGAGGTTAGAAAATGAACTAGAAATGGTGATACTTATAACCTAAAAAAAACATGTATCATGTAATACATGATAAGATTTTTAGTTTGTAATTTTGTTAATTAGTCAAGTAATCATCCAAAAGTAATTACCTAGCTCTAAGGGCATGAATAATGGCTGGTTAGGTGGTGATTTTGATGTGTATTTACTATTAGTAAATACGTATAGAAGCTAGGTATGATACGAGTACAAATACTCTAAATATACGTATAGAAATTTTGTGAAAAATGGAATGAGGATTCAAATATAGCTATCTTTTGTGAATACACTTATATGATTTTATGTATTTAAGTTCTTAAAAGTGATTAAATACATTACTTATACAATATATGTATAAACATTATAGTCTTAAGTATTTAAGTCAAATAACGTTACGTATTGTTATCGTTTTGAAAACTTAAGTTAGTAGTTTCAAAATACACATATAACTTGTTGTTATTAATACAAAATGAGATATTAAAACATTCATTAATCATGTTAAATATGTATATATACATATATATACACAAACGTATAATTATCATATATTGTATAGTTCGTGATATCATCGGTCAAACTAGACGGTCAAACGTTGTGTAAAACTCTTTTCGGAAATATAAGTCTCGACAATTTGGATTGCTTATCATGTTGGCAAGGTTTAATTTATGTAAATATTAATCTTATAAGTATAGTATGATCGAAAAAGTGCGGGTCGTTACAGATAGATCATATAACTAAGAAATCTATTTCACAGGTATGTCTGTACAGTTTTTATTTTTATTTTTATTTTTAACCTTTTGATAATAAACGCTAATTTGTTCGCTAAAAAGTATTAAATTGGTATTAAATAAAATTAGGTTTGGCGACCGAAATTATTGATATCATTCAAAAATTTATTACATCACTGCGAAATTTAACGTTTATTCTTAAGGTATAAATATCTTTAAACAATCAACCCAAAATATTTCAAAAATTCGTCATGAGTTAAATTAGGTCTTGGAACCGAAATTACTTTACCGAAAAGAGGGGCGCATATTTTTGATAATATTTGATTGATTAAAGTGGGATAAAAAGACAAAAAGATTTTTAAATTTATTTTTTACCATGTTTTTAAAATTAATATTTAAATCTTAAATTAATATTGTAAACTTTGTAAAAACAATATATTTAAAATTGTAAATATTTGAAAAATTAATATAAGTTTGGTATGAATTTATAAATTTTTAAATTAAGTTTGGTGTGAATTTTTAATATTAATTTTGAATTTTATATTTAAGTTGTGTGAATTTAAAAACAAAAATTTACTTTATCTCATTAAGTTAAGAATATGATTTTTAAAATTCGTCGTAAGTTGAAGACTAGGTCTTTGAACCGAAATTGCTTTACCCGAGGGAGGGACGAGAACTTTTATTATCATTATTTTTAATCTTATTGAATTAGAGTATGCCAAAAACATTAAAAAAACCCAAAAATCTTAGCTTTTAAAACAATCGCTACTAAAAGACAAATTTTAAAATTTTGTCGAAGGACGGACTAGGACATCGATCCGAAACGACCTCGTCCTAAATAACAAGGGAAAC
Source organism: Rutidosis leptorrhynchoides (assembly GCF_046630445.1). Lineage (NCBI taxonomy): Eukaryota > Viridiplantae > Streptophyta > Magnoliopsida > Asterales > Asteraceae > Rutidosis > Rutidosis leptorrhynchoides. The sequence continues at coordinate 116,453,744 of NC_092338.1, forward strand.
AAAATTTTAAAATTAATTACTTAATTGTTTTAATAAGTTAATGATTATAAAAAAAAATATATATATATCAAACTCCGCGAGTCGCGGAGTTTGGAGCCTAAATCTCCGCGACTCGCGGAGGGACCAATTTACAGAAAAAAAATATACCCGCAGAACAGATCAGTCCCCAACCCAAAACAAAAACATACTGCGAAAATAGCTGCGAAAAAACCCGAAAACCACCCCCAAAAATCCCAATTTTTAACCGTTAATCACCAAATTTTTTGCTAAAATCATGTTGAGAAGGATGCTATCTAAGAATTACTCAAGAAAAACGGTAAATTTCTACACCTAAACACCATTTAATTCGAAATTTGATGTTCTTGAGCAATTTTTTCCCCAATTTGATTTTGATGCTTTTTAGTGTAATTAGACTTAAATTGTTTATGTATTATGCTTGTATAACCTAGATTGATGCTGTTTAACATGATTAGAAGCCTTAAACTTCAAATTTTGAGTAATCTAGGGTTTGTGTTCTTGAGCAAATTTGGGGCTTTTTGATATAAACAGGTTATGGCCGATTTTTGTCATGAATTATTGCTAAATTAAGTAGTGTAACATGTCTAGGTAGTTAAATGATCCAAACTTTGAGTCTAAACATGATTTTGAGAATTAAAGTGGACTTTTTCAAGTCTAAAATTCATGAACTTGATTTTTGAAAGATAATGCCATTTGAGACTTGTTTAATTGCTAGTAATGATTATTTTGACATGTTATTTGAGTTGAATGCTTATGAACTTGGTGAAAATTTTCGTATATGCTTATTTGAAAAAGTGTAGATTTGATAAAAAATGTGAAAATAAGCTTAAGTTTGATATAAATTGATAATGTCATTGTAATTATTTTGATTGATGATTTTGCTGACACTAATGCATATTTGGATGCACAAAAATTGTGTTTGATGTGTTTTGCAGAATGAAAGGGGTGAATCTTCATCCCAAGCCCGCAATGCTCCTGCTGAGAATTTGGAACAACAGGAGGTGGATAACTACTACAAGCAGGATATACCTCATCCAGTCATGACCTTTTCCGATATGCACTTGGAAGAGTTGCACCCGAACCTGAGATTTGACAGACTTTGGATAGATTATCCAAAATATCAACGGGGTTTGCATACTCTTCATTCCAAGGTTGTTGAGGTACCGAGGGTCATAGAATGGGGACCCTTAGAAGCTGTAGAATTGGCCGGGCCAATTAGGGAATTACTTGTACAGAGGTATGGTAATTCTTCTTTTAATGACTGGATATGTTTATTCACCATACGTAGACCTGTATATAAAGTATGGTGTGAAGAATTGTTATGTAGTATAGAGTTGAATGATCGGGTATCTAGTTTAACCGATCGTTCTTTTATTAGATTTTTGTTAGGCGGTTCGATGCGCCACATGTCTTTACTGGACATGGCTCAGGCTTTACGTATATATACGCCTGAGGAGTTAGCGTCTGTCGATTGTAGAGGATTGATACTAAACGGTAGAAAGATAGATGAGAATTTTGATACACACGGTGTGTGGAGTCAAATGACAAGCCATCACCGTTTCAAAGGGGGAAATTACTCTTATTTGGATATAGATAGAGCCGAATTAAGAGTGATACATAGGTTTTTAGCTAATTCGATTACACAAAGGGGTAAGAACAAGGAAAAAGTAAATGAACAGGATTTGTTTTACCATATGTGTATTCGAGACCCACAAAGCGCTGTAAGTATACCATATTGTGTGGGTTATTATTTATCAGCTATGGTTCGGGGGATGCGACCACATAGCATAATAGGAGGTGGTATTTTTATTACTTTGATTGGTGAATATCTCGGTGTGGATATAATTCGGGGGGGATTATTACTAGAAGAGCCGGAACCCCGCGATACTATAGGTTTAAATGTATACCATGGTGCGAAAGTTTTGAAGAGGCGAAATAACGCCGCAGTACGATACCATGGTAGACATCCACAGGTGGAGAGAAACCAGCAGCAAGGTAATGTAGGAGGGGGGAATGAGATGCAAGAAATGCATAGGTTTATAGCTTCTCAGGAATACGAAAATGCTAGACAGAGAGCATTTGAAGATTGGCAAGCTCATCAGAACCAAATCATAGCTCATTGCCAACATATAGGTAGAAACTATATTCCTACACCGAAACTCATCTTCCCTCCTTGGTCGATAGAGATGCAGCCACCATATCCTACGTATGACCCTGCCGAAGCATTCTATAGCACCTATGGTTATGCCTGGAACCCCTATTGGTACCAATATCATCCTTAGTTTACTTATTATTATTTTATTTTATTTTTATTTTGTAATTTGTAATTATTGATACGTTTAATACTTTTGTTAATATTGTAATCATTTTTATAATTATCTAACTTTTATTCTTAGATTTTAATAATTTTTGAATGTGGGGTAATATACCAAACTTCAAAAATATGTATATATGTTTGCAGTTTATCTTATGTACACAACAGGGTAAAACAACGCATTTTCAAAGACTGGCATTAAGTTCAGCAAAAGCAACTAATTTTGACGACAAGATGCAAAATATATGTGAAATAACAACAAGACGGAATGAACAAATGATGTGCACCATTTATCATTCAGCAAACAAACGCCAATATAATTGGAAACTTTGGTAAAAATTTAATCATTTTCGCACTAATCACCCTCAATAATTTAAATTGTTACTGATTTCTTGCAAATGAGGGCATTGCAAGATCTTAAGTGTGGGAAGGGGTTAAATTCTTTCGGATTTTAAAATTTTTATCTTAAACACTTGGTTACCATTAAAAATACTAGTAAAGCAGTAGTTGTATTAGAATCTAGTGCTCTCTGATAATAAAGAACAGCCCTGGTCTTATATACTGACTACCCACTTCTAGTAAAATTTTTCAAAATTTTCAATTAAATGAATTCAAAATCATGTTTATACATATTTATGAACGATAAAACTAGGTTTTAACACCGAAATTATTGTTACCTCGGAAAGGACATAAATTAAGAAACAAACTAAAATGTTAAAATTCATTTAAAATGGAATAGAGGACGATAAAAAGGAAAATAAAAGCCAAGTATGGGAAAATTTACCAAGTTATCTTAAACATATGTCACATATATCTGTAACAAATAACTGAAAATACTTTTGCTTTGGACTAAACTAAACTGTTTTACCCGATGAAAGAAAAGAAGAGATGGATCTACACGATGAATCAATTCCATCATTAAAAGGAAGTAAAGTCTTCCGAAAAAGACATGCGCTTCTTGATTTAGGTCATGAAGTTGTCGTTCAGACCAGCTGTAGGTTGACGAAAAATCTAGAAAAGTCATCACTAAAATCAGCAGAAAATCCACGGACCTCAGCATTAAACAGGGTCGCCAAGTGGTCAGATTTATCCTAACCATGAGAAGGATTTATCTCGTACAATGGGGGGGCACCATGCAAATTAGCTGGAGAAGACTAATGAATCAGATCTCCAGAAAGGATAATCTCCTTAAAGATTAAAAATCAGCTTTTAAGACTGATATCACTCAATCCTAGAGATTGACCTTAAAGATTGAGAATTACAAACTCATGGAATTCAATGATATCTAAACTCGAGCTTGAACGAGAAAATATTTTGATCAAAATTACAAACCGATTTGTTTTCTGAAAACCCATTTTCAATGCGTTCATTACCATTGAACGTAAAATCCTAGGAATTCACCTGGAATTCATTAGGTCACCTGAACTAAATCGGGTGTCAACCGTAAGAATGGTGGTTGCATAGTGGTCAAAGACATGACCTTGTGCCAGACCGAAAAATTATAAGGGTGAGCTTTACTATTGCTCCTACCAAGGATAGTAATTGCGTCCGACACGTTATAGACCATAATCAAAAGCATGTCACGGGACATTGCCTTAACAGTTGCTTGTTCAACGCTTTCCTTTCAACCGGACGGTAGTTTGCCGAAAGGTAATATACGGAACAAGTAAACTGGACGTGTTGCTTTCCTAATACAAGGTTAGCAAGTGGGTGACACAAAACCGCAAGTTTGAGCTAAAATTTTCAAATCTGAAACCCACCAAACCCACAAAAATATTTTGCAAACACCGGTAAAGGGTTATCCCGGAAAACTTATCTAGGGTAAAAACTAGATTTCAAAAGATCAAATGTTTTCATAAAGATCCAATTTCCTTAATGGATCTAAATTTTTATAGTCATGTGGGACTGTAAACCATATCGTTACTACCATTGTTTATACTGCCGTATAGAAATCACTGATGTACAAAGTGTGAAGAATAAAGAAGTGATTCTAGTATTTCAAGACGATATTGCTTGAGGACAAGCAACGCTCAAGTGTGGGAATATTTGATAATGCTAAAAACGAACATATATTTCATAGCATTATTCCTCAAGAAAGACAAGCTTTTAGTTGCAATTGTTCTATTTACAAGTGATATTCGTTTAAATAATAAAAGGTGAAGACAAAAGACAGATTCGACGAATTGAAGACGCAAACGACCAAAAAGCTCAAAAGTACAAAAGACAATCAAAAAGGTTCCAATTATTGATAAGAAACGTCTCGAAATTACAAGAGTACAAGATTCAAAACGCAAAGTACAAAATATAAAATTGTACGCAAGGACGTTCGAAAATCCGGAACCGGGACCAGAGTCAACTCTGAACGCTCGACGCAACGGACTAAAAATTACAAGTTAACTATGTATATAAATATAATATAATATATAATTAATTATATTAATTATATATATATTATATATATATATATATTATAAACCGTCGGCAGAGAAAGACTCCAAGGGTGTGAGCTGTAAATACATTCTCCGCGACTCGCGGAGTTTGAAGAAGATTTTACCGCGAGTCGCGGAGCCCCAAAAATCAAAAATCCCTATAAAGCAAACCGAATTCTGATCAAAAATCATAATCTATTTTTCTCTCTTCTCTCATATATACGTAAAATATATATATATAATTTATATTTTAATTTTAATTATAATTATAATTCTAATAATAAGGGTATGTTAGCGAATATTGTAAGGGTGTAAGTCGAAATTCTGTCCGTGTAACGCTACGCTATTTTTAATCATTGTAAGTTATGTTCAACCTTTTTATATTAATATCTCGTAGCTAAGTTATTATTATGCTTATTTAAAACGAAGTAATCATGATGTTGGGCTAATTACTAAAATTGGGTAATTGGGCTTTGTACCATAATTGGGGTTTGGACAAAAGAACGACACTTGTGGAAATTAGACTATGGGCTATTAATGGGCTTTATATTTGTTTAACTAAATGAAAGTTTGTTAATGTTAATATAAAGATTTACAATTGGGCGTCCCTATAAATTACCATATACACTCGATCGGACACGATGGGCGGGGTATTTATATGTACGAATAATCGTTCATTTAACCAGACACGGGAATGGATTAATAGCCACTAGAATAATTAAAACAGGGGTGAAATTACATTCAAGGGTAATTGGTGTAATTGTTAACAAAGTAGTAAAACCTTGGTTTACACGCAGTCGATAACCTGGTGTATTCATTAAACAAAGTATTAAAACCTTGTTACAATTCGAATCCCCAATTAGTTGGAATATTTAACTTCGGGTATAATAATAATTTGACGAGGACACTCGCACTTTATATTTATGACTGATGGACTTTTATGGACAAAAACCAGACGGACATATTAAATAATCCAGGACAAAGGACAATTAACCCATGGGCATAAAACTAAAATCAACACGTCAAACATCATGATTACGGAAGTTTAAATAAGCATAATTCTTTTATTTCATATTTAATTTCCTTTATTTTATATTTAATTGCACTTCTAATTATCGTACTTTTATTTATTGTTATTTAATCGCACTTTTAATTATCGTACTTTTTAATTATCGCAATTTTATTTTATCGCACTTTTATTATTCGCAATTTCATTATCGTTATTTACTTTACGCTTTAATTTAAGTCTTGTATTTATTTTATATTTTACATTAGGTTTTAACTGCGACTAAAGTCTTAAAATCGACAAACCGGTCATTAAACGGTAAAAACCCCCCTTTATAATAATAATATTACTTATATATATGTTTGTATTTTTATAAAAGTAAACTAATATAGCGTTACGTTTTGTTTAAAGATTTCCCTGTGGAACGAACCGGACTTACTAAAAACTACACTACTGTACGATTAGGTACACTGCCTATAAGTGTTGTAGCAAGGTTTAAGTATATCCATTCTATAAATAAATAAATATCTTGTGTAAAATTGTATCGTATTTAATAGTGTTTTCTGCTAAAATTAATAACTATTTTATATACACCTCGCATAACATCAGTACGCCTCCAAAAAGTATGCTCTTTTAATCAATCCGTGATGGCTATCCCCCTCACCTCCATGCCCTCAAAACACCAATGATTCGTCAATTCCAAATATAATCGTCAATTCCAAAATTAGGTTAAGGTGGGTGCGCCAAAGCGTAGGGGACTGGTTACCCCTATCTTTATGGTCAATCCAGGCATAGGATGACCGGCACTCATCAAGCTTTCTATCATAACTCTATAGTTTCTCTCATAGTAGGGCAAAAGCATTGACGGAGGTTCGTGGAATTAGTGCCCCACGTGGATAATTAAGAGGTCCATCAATTCCATGATTTGGCTCAAAAGCCGGTGTGCATACAAGCCTTTCCGATTATGAGACAGTCGCATGGGTAGTTGCACTTAAGCGACCTACCTTGGGTGTAAATTTTTTGAGGGGTCTATTACATGAAACCTGAAAGACTTTACTTTCAAGCAATGGTCTTTTGAAACAAACTTTACTTGTAAGACTTTACTTACAAGTTCGGAAGACTTTACTTCCTAAGAACAACATGGGAGGACTCGATTCTCCAGGAAGTGTTTAAACACTTTTTATTTTATTTAAGGTCCTTGGACCCCACCTCCCACGCATCTAGCTTTTATGCTAGTTTTAAGAAAATGTAGGAAGCAGATACTACATTTCTGTATTTTAAGGGTACCATGGCTTTTGGCCATGGCGTGCGTTGTCTAAGCAAACGCTAGCACGAAGCCATTGCTCTTACATAAAAAGACAGCATGGTTGAAGTTCAAGGCTCCTCTTCCCACAGTACGATACATCGGTGTAATAAATCGTGAAATGAAGTATTAACCAATGTCAGTATGAAATGATGTAGATTAGGAAGTCTCCTACACCAAGTAACACGGGCATTCGAAAGACTTGACTTCCTTTATAGATGCACTTGAATCATCCTATAATTTTGGTATTTTTTTTTTTTTTTTGAAAATCCTGGAAGGCTTTGCTTCCTTATTACACACACTCACGCAAAATAAAATACAAAACACCAGAATTAATGAGGTACCTGCACAATTTGACTTACAAAAGTGATAACATTTGCTTAATAAAAAAAACTATACTTGGCTTTTTAACGAGTCAAAAATTTTAAAGTTTCCTAAATTTTTCAACAATTTAATCAAAAATAAGACTCAATCCAAGTGTATTACATCCGCGAGAATTTATATCTCCCCCCACACTTAAGATCATGTAATGCCCTCATTTACATGAAATTAGATAAATCAAATATAAATTCGAGAGGACAATAGAGTGAATGAGAAAAACATAACCGGCTGTAGAGCAATATAATCTCGAAACGGAGTGATAGACGGCTCTGCACTAACGGCCATTCCTCGATTGTCATCACATTATAGTACCTGCAATGATTACACTAGAACAAAACACAAAAAGAAAAAAAATTGTTTTTTTTTTGTTTTTTTTTTGTTTTTTCAAATTTTTAGGGTTTTTTAAGTTTTAAAACTCACGCAATATACAAATTTTACATGTGCAAGTTTATTAACGAGTCTTGCACTAGACTCCACCTTCCTCTTAACTGATGCCCAGATGGTGGGTTCCCTCCTTCTTCAAACCATTGGAACCACCACTTTCAATACCATTACCGATCACACTTATCAACCAATCATCCATGGCCCTTGACTCCCTAGTCAGTTCCCTCAACTTTTCTTTCTTTTTTTCAGATAAATTAGAAACTAACCGGAGTCTTAACTACTCATCTTTCTCATTCATCGCTTTCTTAACCCGCCTGAATAACCTTCGCATAGACCTATCAACAACACTATCATCGGGAAGTTTAACCACGGGTTTTTCTTTAACAACTCCACCCCTACACTTAGGCCTTTTACTAGTCTCAGTTTTAACATTATCAGTTTCACTAGTCAGGACATTCACAGAATCAACGGGTGTGGGTGGTGGTTTAACACTAAACTTTGTTTGAAAACTCAAAGCCTTACCTCTATCCCTCAAAATCAACTTACAATTCCTCCAGTCAGTTAATGCACCTGCAGTTGCTAAAAATGGTCTACCTAAAACAATGGGTACAACCTTATCCTCCGGCATATCAACAACCACAAAGTCTGCTGGGAACTCTAATTCACCTATATTAATCACCAAATTTTCAGCAATCCCTAATGGTTTACTAATTGACTGGTTAATCAATCTAACTCTAGTATTAGTCGGCTTAAGTTCATCTAAACCCAAATGTGAATAAACAGATAATGGCATAAGATTGATACTCGCACCTGAATCATTTAAACACTTAAAAATTTCAGAGTCATCAATCCTACATGGCACTATGAATGGCCCGGGATCACCTAACTTTGGTGGCATATCACTCTTTTCCAAAATAACAGCACATTCCGCTTCAAGAAACGCGGAGGATGTCTGCTCATGCTCACCCTTCTTTGCCATTAAATCTTTCAAAAATTTCCCATAATTGGGCATACCTGCAAGAACATCAACCAAAGGTACATGCACACAAATATTTTCATTAGAATTAGTAGACTTAGAAATAGTGTCCTTTGGTTGCTCGGATTGAATAGCTCTTGGATATGGAATGGGTGGCTTGTAAACTTTCAATTTAGGTGAAGGTTTCACCTCTTCTTCCACTTTAATCTCATCAACACTAAACTCAGGAGACTCGGTAGTCTCAACACTATTCACCTCCGACTCTTGATTATCCGAACTAGAAGAACTCCCTGTCATCAAACTCATCAAGTAATTACCATACGCGGGAGTTATATCACTAACTCTAATCCAACCGTCTACACAATTATGAGTATAAGTAGGAATAACCTCATCGGAATCATAACCCTCATCACCAGAAATAGCATTAACATGCGAATAGTAGGAACCTGAGGCTCTTTATTCTTCGCATCACTTCGGTTATTATTAGTCAAGATTGTTCGGGGTGGCCTATTGACATTCAGATTGGCTTGCATATTCGAAGGGAGAGCACCCGGTTGTCTCTCCGTGAGCGACTGAGCTATACGCCCCACATCTCGTTCTAAATTCTGAATCGAGGTCTGTTGACTTCTCACTTGCTATTTTGTTGATTCACTATCTTGCCTCAATGCCGTGATGCTTTCATCCGTCTTTATTACAAAACCCCGCAACAACTCCTCTAATGAAGGACCCTTATCCACATATGACTGATTTTGATTTCGATTAACGAACCCCGGTGGTCCGTTCCTTTGATAACCCGAACTACCTCCTTGGTACTGATTATTGTATTGATTAGCCAAGTAGTTCACCTGCTCTTCCATAGATGCCTGATTACAATCCTTTGTGAGATGTGGCCCTTGACATAACTCACAACCAACTTTCATAGCATGCATCTCTTTAGTCATCGATTCCATTTGTCTTTTAACAGTTGCTAGTTATGCTCTAACCGATGCGAGCGCATCTCTATTTTCAGTACTAGCGACATGAGAAGAGCGAGAAACATCCATATCTTGATGCCAATCATAAGAATGCTTAGCTGTTTCGGAGATGATGTTGTAAGATTCATTCGGCGTCTTTTTCATCAAAGAACCACCTGCGACAATATCTATTTCTTTCCTCGCCGGCACATTAACACCTTTATAGAAGATCTGGACCTTATTGAAGTTGTTCAACCCGTGTTGAGGACAATTACGTAATCTTACCAAACCGTGTCCATGCATCATAAAGTGTCTCATGTGGCTTTTGAGTGAAGTGATTAATGTCACTTTGCAATTGAGCAGCCTTAGAAGCTGGAAAGAAACGCAACAGAAACTTATCTTCCAACGTATTCCAACTATCAATATCACCTTCAGGCAATGATTCTAGCCAGTCCTTGGCGTCATCTTTCAAAGACCAAGGAAAAACCCTCAAATAAATAACAGTATCTTCAACCTGAGCAATCTTGAACAAATTACAAATACTCTTAAAATTTTGAAGGTGCTCGAATGCATCTTCTTTCGGTGTACCCCGGAACTGACATTGATGAGTTATCATGTTAAGAATTTGCCCCTTGACCTCAAAATCTGTGTTGACTGCATGTTGTCTAATGGCATGTCCATTACCAGCCCTCGTGGCTTTCATTAAAGCTTCCATGGATTGACCTCGCGCTGGATCACCCATTGTATCTTCCTCCTTCTTAATATATTCAAAGTCTGGAATATAAAAAGGTAACTCTAAGAAACCTTCGGCGATTTCTTGCTCAACTTTAGCTTTGCTGCGTGTATGATACACTCTAGACGGTTCCAGAGTTATAGATACCTAACCTGCAATCACACCAAAACAAAACCGCGCGTAAATCCACACAAAAATAATAGAAAAGTAACTTTTGCAAGAATTGCTTCTCACAAAAGGATCGAATAATTAAAAGTAAGCTTAAAATCCCAATGTAGAACCGCTCCCCGGCAGCGGCGCCAAAAATTTGATATGCGGAAAGCACACCTAATCTTATTGTAGTATGATTACAAATTCGTCCACAGAGAGCAGTGTTTAAGATTTTAAGGCTAATAATTATTCTAAAGATTAAGTTGTAAAAATGAGGTTTTAATTAAAACTAATTAAAACAAAGAAAGTAAATACGAATTTAAAATAGATAAAGGGGTATTCACTTAGATTCAATTCCCTAGGATCCGGATTGCTGTTATTAAGAACAATGTAATTAAATCACTAAATATAACTCTCGTTACCCTAGTTCATTAATCTATTAGTAAGATAAGCTGGTGTCCCTCACTTAGTTACTAATTATATCATGAAAGTGTCGGTTTTTCACGCTGGTTTCCCACACGCTTCTGAAGAACACAATCAATCAATTAAAACTACTCAAGATGGTGATTCAGTTGAAGGATAAATCGATGTCCCTTTTTAGGCTTCACAATTACCTACTCAATTGATGAGATTAATTACTAATCTAATTACACTGGTGTCCTGAATGCAATTCAACCTATCTACTTATTTCTCAATAACCTAGATAAATTAATTAATCTAGTAACTCTCGTTACATCAACCAACAGACAAGTAATTAATGGGATCAATCAATGGGAGTAATTAAGAATCATGGATCAAGAGTAATTATTAATACATACAAAAGATTAGCAATCCGTCACCTAGATTCAATCATCTAAATGAATACGAGTAAAATTAGCTAAACATAATAATTGAACAATCAATACAAACAATCAACAATAAATAATTACTCATTGTAATAAACAAATAATTAAATTAAAGATTATTAATTGTCTGTAGATGAACAAGAACTAATTAAAAGCCAAAAATACTAACTTGAAGAATTGGTTTTCTTTTTGTCGTATGCTTCCAGAGACCAAAGAAAAATAAACATCAAAGTGTTGGTGTCTTTCTCCACTTGTCAACAAAACCCACAAGATGGGACCAAAAGAGGAAAAAATTACATGTAAACCTAATCTAATTATCTATCGTACCCCCATGCACATGTCATAACCGCGACAGTATACGAGGTTCAGCAAAACTCGATTTCTTTTCATTTGTCATTTGTCATTTGTCATCAATATTGGTATCGGTTTTTGTAATTCCTCGTCCAAAAGTCATGCAAAGTCTCATAACCACATCTTGACCATAAATATTCATTTTAAGCACGAACAAACCCAAAATCTTCAAAAGACGTTAAAATTAATAATAATGATAACCGATAACGAGACTAAAAATATATACAAATGGAGCGTTATCAATGACGATAAATAAAATTGCGATAATTAAAATTGTGATAATTAAATTGCGATAAATAAAATGTAATAAGGAATTAACAGTTAGCTAGAAACAGTTAGCTAGGATTTTGTTAGCGTGGTTTCTTAACAAAATTTCTCATAGTTAAATTGTTTGTTTCTAACAAATTTTATTTCATCCAATGTTTTCTTCATTATGCCACTTGTTGGATTCTGATAGGTCAAAATCCAAATATGAAATTGAATGAAAATGGTTATTCTACGGTGAACGGATACATATATCTGTGGATGTAAGTAGGATAGTAAATGACCATTGAATCAGATTCGAATAATGCACAGTGTAACTTATTAATGTGAAATCTAAATATTCCTCGGGTATTACCTACCCGTTAAAATATTTTCATCATTAACAATTTGTACAAAAGAATTTTTAATTACAATCTTTATGAAAACATATATACATATATATTTTCTTCAGATGTAATCATGGATTTAATGAGTCAATGTGATATTGAATTCATCTGATTTATGATTAGAACTATGATACATAATCTCTAAAACATTAGAGATTACATAATCGCCATGTAGAACGAAGATAAATGATGTAGATAGATTCGTAGAACGATGATTAGGCATGTGATGTTGAAACTTGGGTTGTTGGTAGTACTGGTATTGATCTTGGTGGTACTGTTGGTGCCGGTGATGTTGCTAAAGCTGGTACATTTTGCACCATATTTTCCAAGACTACAACTCGGGCGCGAAGCTCGTTGACTTCTTCTATTATTCCGGGATGATTGTCGGTCAAAACGAGTGGATGAATAAGGTTTAGAATTGTGGGTAGAATATAATCGTGACGAGCTACCCTAGAAATGAGGCTGAAATTGGTGTTTCGGATAGGTTCGCCGGTAAGTGCACCAGGTTCTTCGCAAGAGGTGAATTCGGTTGGTGGAAGGGATCGCCTTCTTCTCGCCTCCATTGATTAGGTCGATCACGAACCCATCCCCAATTCATCCAGAATTGATGATGGCCAATTGGTTGATCCATTCCAGTTATACTGCTTTCGGAGCTCAAGTGTGTTTCCATATCGGAATAACTGTCGGAATAACTATCGAAATAGCTATCGGAATCTGAGGGACTCGAACTGGTTGAGGGATTCATCTCGTACGATCAGATGAAATATTTTCGATAAGATATACATTATAGGATGTAGATTAGTACCCTGAAATACATAATTTACATATGCATATATAATACTAAAATCCCATAAATTACGGAGGAATCTACGGAAGCTGTCAGACAAAGGTAACAATAACAGATACGCTAAGATATGAATTTATTTATACACTGTCTATACAATAGAGGCAGTAAGATGTGTCTAGACTTTAAGGATGATAAGCAAATAATTTTCGACACGAAATGATAAGCAAAACTTTTGACATGCAGACACGGTCGAAGTCCAGACCCACTAATGCATCTAAACAACTATCAGTTAGACATACTAATGCAAGACCTGGTTCGCTAAGACCACCGCTCTGATACCAACTCTAACAACTCGTCCTAATCCATCTGGACGAATACATTACAATTGGTTACATCGCGAGGTACTTGACCTCTATATGATACATTTTACAAACATTGCATTCGTTTTTAAAAGACAAACTTTCATTACATTGAAAGTTGATGGCATGCATACCATTTCATAATATATCCAACTATAATTGACTTAATAATATTCTTGATGAACTTAACGACTCGAATGTAACGTCTTTTGAAATATGTCATGAATGACTCCAAGTAATATCTCTAAAATGAGCAAATGAACAGCGGAAGATTTCTTTCATACCTGAGAATAAACATGCTTTCAAATGTCAACCAAAAGGTTGGTGAGTTCATTAGTTTATCATAAATAATCATTTTTCAATAATATACTAGACCATAAGAAACTCATATTTAGAAAATAACCTGTGCAGGTCTGCACACTGCTGGAAAATCATTCATACGGTATATAAACACCTGGTAATCGACCTTAACAATATGCATATAGAATATCCCCCGCATACCGACATTCTGCACGGTCATGCAAAAGCATACAAACAGGCCATTCTTTTAAATATGATGGTTGTGCACACCTCACAAACAGATCATATCTTTTAAAGCTGGCGGTTGTATACCTATTTCGAAGTACTAAAGCGGTTCAAATTCTCTGACTGGGGCTTATGAGTGCCCATAGATCTATCTTTAGGATTCGCATCAATTAGGGGCTCGGTTCCCTAATTCTTAGATTACCAGACTATAAAGGGGTGATATTCGGTGTACTCGTAACTCAATCATTGAATGTTTTAAAGTACTTGTGTCTATTTCATCAAACATTTGTAAAAGCAGCGCATGTATTCTCAGTCCCAAAAATATATATTGCAAAAGCATTTAAAAAGGGAGCAAATGAAATTCACCATATTGTATTTTGTAGTAAAAATACATATGACGACATTGTACAAGTGTAGGGTTGACCTCGGATTCACGAACCTATATCATTTGTATATTTATTAATACATGTGATGGAAATCTCATAATTCCATTTATTACTTATATAATATTTATGTGTTTGTAGTGATATAAATTTTATAGTAAATTTTTATTTAATACCTATACTTTATTTATATGTATTATATCTTAAATTTTATGTTATATATATATTTTGTATATATTCATTTAAAATAATTTTTATTCATTTTGTTATATTAATATATCTATAACTATATGTTTAGTATTATATTTAAAAATCAATAGTTTGTTATGTGTGTAAGTATTTAAAAAATGTTAAAAGGTTTGATATATAACTATATGAAATTTTAATATAATTATGGTATATGTAATATGTATATTTTTATATACAAAATATTTATTTGTTAAAGAAATGCTAGTTTTGATAATACTGACTCTTTTAATAGTATTAATAACTTTAGTAATAATGTTAACACTAATAACAAAAATGGTAATGGTAATAATAATAGTAGTAATTATTTTAATAATAATAATACTAATATTATAAAATGATACCGGTCTTAATTTTAATGATCTAATACTAAACTTTATTATCTTCATAAAAATAATAATGATGATAATCATAGTTATAATCATAATAATAATACTATTACTTAAGAACAATACAAAAATAGTAATATTAGTAATGACAATGTTAATAATAATTATATTTATGATAATAATAATAGTAATAATAATAATAATAATAATAATCCTAACTGTAACTAGAGTTATGATAATAATATTAATAATAAAGGGTAACTAATACTTGTATTAGTAATAATAATAATACTAATAACTAATGTTCGTAATACTTAATAATAGTAAAGCAATTAATTATAATTCTAATATTTAAGGATAATAATAATAATAATCATAATATTCATAACAATTAATAATAATGATAATAATAGTAATTAAAATAATAATAACAATAATAATAATAATAATCATAATAATATTAATATTAATAATAATAATAATAATAATAATAATAATAATAATAATAATAATAATAATAATAATAATAATAATAATAATAATAATAATAATAGATATAAAAGTAAGAAGTATACCCTCTTTAGGAGTTTTTACAAAAAGAATGCCCCAAACTGAAATCGAACCCGAGACCTCACGCTAACCCAAATCAACACTTAACCACTCCTCTGCTCCCGGTTTTTCTGATTTAATTACAATTTTTATTATTATAACCCGTATTATTTTTAAGTTCTTCTTCTCCATAGACTAATCGATCAGACGCCTTGATAATCATAACTATAAAGTAATCTGTTGGGCTTAGAGGTTTTTATAGGAATAGATACAACCTTTTATGCTTAATTTGAATTAACGGGAAGATTAAAAAAATAACTTACTGTATCTTCGAAGGATATGAAGAACACAGAAATACTGATTTCGATTTTGGAATGTTTTAAGACCTTGACCTCTTCATGAAATACCTTTTAAATTATAATTATAACGTATTAGAATCATCAATTGATCCTGTAACCTCATCTAGAACTCGAATTTCATGAAGATCAATTTGGTTGACTTTTTGATTTAAATCTTTGACTCGCAAAATTTGAATTGAATACTTGAAATTGAAGGTTGTAACTTTACAGGAAGTTTGAGAAGAAGATTTCTAATGGAACTGCATTATTAGATTTTAAAATAACACTCAGATTCGATGATTTTACAAAAACATTAAAGAACAGGGGTATCGACTCTATTTTCTGTGTTTTGGATTTCCAATCTCGAATTTGCAGTAGTGTATAGCTTATATATTGATAGATATCATCTAATTGAAACTTAATAAAGATAATGGGATCGAGTTGGCTACACTATAATGCGATTTAGACTGGTAACGATCTTTGGACAGAAAAATTTAATCAGAATATTTAAAGTAAAATAACAGATAGATAATTCCAACAATTTGTATAATTAATACAGTTAAGTAATGCTTTTAGAGATATAAACAAAATCATATAAAGTGTGATTGCTACGTGAAATAATTTCTGATTCCAAATCTATACCTGCGATTTTTATATACATGATAGAATTAATAATTAATAATAATAATAATCATAAATACTAATAATTAATAAATGTATAATTAATAATAACAATTATATTAATAATAATAATAATAAATAATAACAATACTAATACTCCTAAAACTTATAATAATTATATTATTATTGATAGATTATATTAATTTCTATTAATAAATACTATATTAATAATGATATTAATAATAATAATCTTGATAAAGATAATAATAATAATAATAATAATAATAATAATAATAATAATAATAATAATAATAATAATAATAATAATAATAATGCATAATCATTAATAGTAACTATAATTGTAATATTACTACTAATTACGATATGGATAATGATAACAGTGATACTAATAATAATAACAATAATAATTGTAGTTATATAATAATTCAATTATATCAAATTTCATATTTATGTATTATACAAAATAATATTGATAACACTGTTATTAATATTAAATATTTATTCTAATAATAGTAATGAAAGTAATAATAATAATAATAATAATAGTAAAGATGATAAATTAAATGCGTTAAATTTCATATCTATATATTATCTATAATAGTATAACTAATACTGATATTAATTATTAACACTAATATTAGTATTAATAATAATAATAATGAAAGTAATAAAAAAAATATTAATCTAATAACTATATTGTAACTTGTAATTACATATATTAATATTACAATTTATTTGTTATGTATTATCATATAATATATAATAACATGCATTTAATATTTAATATATATATATATATATATATATATATATATATATATATATATATATATATATCAATATACATATATATATCAATATACATACAATCAATAATTATGTACCCTAATCATTTATATATGTATATGTATATATATATATATATATATATATATATATATATATCTAGATACTTCAACTACTACATGTTTAATTATGTTTTAAATATCTAGTAAATAAATATATATTAATTATATGTATTGAACAAATAATCTCAGAGTATAACATTATATATTAAATACTTTGTTAACGTTGACAAATTATATTCGAAATTATTTATATTCAATATACTCGATATATTTAAAATTACAAGTTTTAGTTGTTTTAAGTTATCTTTAATAAAAAAAATAGTTCATTAATATATCTAATTATTATATTTAGATATTTACATATATAATCATTTATATATATACATTTGTGTTTACAATTCAAAGGTTCGTGAATCATCGGTAATAGTCAAGGTCAATTGATTTCATAAAACAGTTCAAAAATTTCGAGACTTAATATTATAGACTTTGATTACTGTGTCGGAATCATACAAAGATTAAGTTGAAATTTGGTCAGAAATTTCTGGGTCGTCACAGTCTGTACCCCGTCGATATATAAATAAGGAAGTATCACATCGGTTATGCTGAAAACCAGCCTGTTGTGCATACCCGGAAAATCGCTGAAACCACGCCCGAGGGGCCTGCTTGAGACCATATAGAGATTTGTGAAGTAAACACACATAATCTGGACGAGTATGATCACGAAAACCTGGTGGTTGATACATATACACAGTCTCAGATAGATTTGTAAGATCCTGAATTTTGTGCGTCAGAAAATGTTTCTAAAAGTGTCAGTATTGTGTGCATCAAAAAGCACCACTAAGAGTCTACCTAACACTTATGCATTTTCATAATTTGCATCAGAATCAGACTCAGACAATTTCAGTGCCTGAAAGAAGTTGATGTTTTCAGTTTCAGTTATAGTGGATGCCGTCCAGAATTTAGAACGCTGTCCACTAACAAAAGGTGGGACGCCGTCCAGCCATTTTGGACGCCGTCCAAATGGCCTGACGGGCAGCTGTTGGAATTTTAATATTTTAACGAGGGGTGTTTTAGGCTTTTCACATTGTGGACGGTTTGAGGCCATAAGAAATGACCCAAAGCTTATCCTTATCTCATTTCTTACTCTTTCACCTACACACCTTCAACTTAGAGAGAGAGTTAGAATTTTAGAGAGAGAGAGAGAGAGCTTGGTTTGAGGAAGAAGAAGAGTGAATCGGGTCAAGCCGCTAGAGTTAAAGTTGTTCACCTCATTCACGGCTACGTTATGGTAGTATTGGTAAGTTCTAACTCCGAATTTTAATTGTTACGGTTCTTGTTCATGTGTAGGGTTTGAGCTTGTTAGGGTTTAAACCCATTTCTCATGAAATCGGAAGTTTTGTTGTATGTATTGTGTAAGTAAACCCGATTATTGTGATTTTAGGGTTTTGACTTGGTTTGGTGTCGAAATGGGTTTTAAGTCAAGTTTTGGTGAATCAAGTGTGTAAATACTTGATTTAGGAGTTAATTGGTGTTTTCGAAATATAATCACTAGTCGTTAGTGGTTTTGGACATTTTTGGAGACTTATGTCAAAATGGGTGAATTGAATTGGGTCGAATTTGGTAATGTCACTAATTTGGATTAAATGGATGTTAAACTTTTGTGTTAAGTGTTAAAATGGTGATAATGGGTTAAACTTGACTTGTTTTGGTGGTTTAGTGCAATTTGGGTCAAGTTGCACTTGTGGGTTGGTTTGGTATGATTAAGTGCAATAAGGGTTAGTTTGTACTTGTTTGAATGATTTGGAATTACCACTCGTAGTGGTAATTGGTGAAGTTCATTTTAGGTGTCTAAATGGGCAGTTTGTGAAGGTAAGTATAAACCCTTGGTTAAGGGTGTTGGCGTCGAATTTTCTTGTAGAGAATGTATGTTGATTGTGTGAATACATATATGCGTATTATAGGTAAAAGCTTGCATGGGTGCGTTGTTGGAGATTTCGCGCGTGGTTTGTAATGCTCGAGTTCGAGGTGAGTGGAATAATTATATATGTATGTATATGATTTATTTGCTTGTGGGGTATGGATTAAAGTTCGATGTTGACGATACCATATCCTAGAGTATATTGTTGTTTGTTTAGATGAGGGTTTAAGTTCGATGTTGACGATACCTCATATGTGGGTTTAAGTTCGATGTTGACGATACCACATTAATTCATTAGATGAGGGTTAAAGTTCGATGTTGATGATACCTCATATGTGGGTCTAAGTTCGATGTTGACGATACCACATTAATTAGGACGGATGGGAAATAAGTTCGATGTTGACGATACCATTCGTTTGGGCTAGCTTGAATACTAATGGATGTTGTGAACATCAATGTTTTATGTGTTGTAGTGTAGCATATTGTATTACGCGTGTTATATGCTATTGTTGTGCTAGCTTGTATTATCGGAGATTTAGCGTTATACTTTGTAATGGTATGCTAATTAAATTGCTAGCGTGTATGAGGAAATTGTGTAAGTGGGTGCATGTAAGTATATTATATATTTATATGTATAATTATTGCATTCACGAAGCTTTATGCTTACCCCTCTCGTTGTTTACCTTTTTACAGGTATCGTATATTGAAGCTAACTAGTTGTTAGACTATATTCTTAGAAGCGCTTGGGCTCGATGGGGTAGCTTTTAGATATGTTAATGCGGATTGGGGATTTGGTAGTCCCCGGGATTATGCTCTTGGTATCGGGTTGGGTTGTAGAGTCCTAATCCGTCTAAAGATATAAATGGGTCGAAATCGCTATATTATTGTAAAACGGGTCGTTATGGGCCCGGTGTAGTAAAACTTGTTTTTATTGTAGAAATATCTTAGTTTTACTTAATACGATGTGTTGTGAAAGTCATTTTGTTTAAAAGTGTCGGGAAGCGGGTTTTCCATTCGCGTAAGTTGGACCTCGGGGATAGAATTTTACAGTTCATTTGGACGCCGTCCAAATTAATTGGACGTCGTCCTGCCCTTCAAAACTGGACGCCGTCCAGATGTACTGAATCACAATTTTTTTTTAAAGGCATATTTTTGGTAAAACGAAGTTGGGTTGTTACAAGTGGTATCAGAGCATAGTCTAAGGGAATTAGGTGACCTTGGAATAGGTGCCTAGTCTTAGACTTATTGGTGGTTATGTATTATTTGCGGGACTTGTAGGAATACGGGTCGGATTGAGATTTGTTAGTGCCTTAGAGTAGGTGACTAACTAGGACTTGCGTTTGTCCAAAGTGTGATTATGTGGGGCCTTATTTCGTGTGTAAATTAGTGCCTTAGATTGCTAGTGCCTAATGTAAGTAGGCGAACTTGGCCCGTTATCATAGTGATAGTCACCTAGATTGTAGGTTGACTTATTGTTGCGGTGTACTTGTGTACGTTTATTATTATATTTTATATTGGTGTATATATACAGGTATCTATTGGTGCGGTGTCCTAGAGACGAATCTATTGGAGAGATTCACATGTTTGGCAATTTTGAGTGATCAAGTTCACCGTAAGGACTTTGGTCATTCGGGTACTAGGAGTTATCGCGTGTTATTTTGTATTAATGTTGCGTCAGTACGGGTAAAGTACTTTGCGTGACCATGTGTAAATGGTAAGGTACTCAATTGTAATAGTGACTGATCACCATTATTACAACCGTGTATCTTGACACCAAGCATGACATGACGAGTATCGAGCGGAGGAAACGTGGCATGGTTGGGGTAGAATCGGGACGAGTTAAGAATCTTTTATTGGTTCCTAGGATAGAGTTGTCTTGGGTGATGTTCTTGTTGTCACATCGGGGTCCTTATGAGCCAGGAAGTGCTACAGTGGATTTGGTTAGTTAAGATGAGTGGGTGGAACTCACAAGTTTGGTGTGTGATTAGTCATACTAAGTAGTGGGTGCACTATTGAGATTGTTATTGGTTGTAGTTACTCATCGTAACTAAGATGACCGATTAGTGAGTGTGCGTACGACGAAGACTTGAATTCCGGAATGGGATGCAACAAGTCTAATGATTGTGGTATTGGGTTACACTCGGTAGAGTGTGTGTGGTTAGAGAATTGTGTAAGGATTCTAGTTGTGAGTCGCCTTGGAATTGGTGAATTGGGGAGTCTTCGGGTCGTTATAAGAGAGTAGGACCCATATGACAATGATTGTGTTAGTGTGTTGTAGATTATAGGGTAACATTCCTAACGGAATACCCCATGTTGATGTCGTTGTGTCGATGAGCGGAAGGGTGTAAGACTTGGTGTTTCCAAGCATCTCTTTAGTGTTAGATGAAAGGCTTCATTAGGCTATATCGTTTGGCCTTGTGGAGTTGCGGGCAGTGTGTGATCGCTAGTAAATTTCATAAGACAATAAACCGTAAGGTTTGTCGGGTTGGTACGACTTCGGGTCATTATTATGGAGAGATGGGTGACATCGGGTGTATGGAACCCAAAGATCGAGTTTCTATAATTCGGTAGGTTGTGGCGGGAGTATGCATGACACTGCGTTAGGTGCCTTCTTATACCTGCTAGTGTAATGTTCAACTCCGGTGATGGTGTGATCACTTTATGCTTAGGGTGTCCGTGAGATATGCTTGGAAGCAGCGGAGATTACAATAGTGATCGACAGGTGATAGAAATTCGACGGTTGCGGAAGTCGAAGTTTAAGAGCATCTGGTAAATACTTCTTATGAAGTGATGGGTGAGCGAACCTTGTTGCTCTTAAGAGATAGACGGGTAAAGATGACCGGTGAACCGGTGAAGGACTTAATGGTCGGTTAGTCCGAAGGTTATGATGAGGTATTGATATTGCGGTCGATGCAATGATTGTGTCGGATTGGTCACTCTTCTCTATGAGAGTGAGCAATTGTTAATAAAGGTTTGTTGAGTGGAAGGTCGAGTGATCTCGACTGAGATGCACGACTGATTAAGCGGAGTGGCATATGCCTAGGCATAGAGGCGTATGTAGGACCTTGGTGGAGTTTGCTTTGCGAATGATAAAGGGCTGTTAGTTGTGAATTGTGTTATGAAGGTGCGGGGCTGTCGCGTGTACAACATCTCAAGTGATTGTGTATGACGGCTCTGAGAGCCTAATGTGAGTTTGCAGTGATTTGGTGTGTATGACCAATGATGAGAATGGTCATGTGTGTCGTAGAATGGTATTTCCGCAGGATATTATTATCTTGGCGGTGAAAATATGGAGCTGAAACCTTAGTAGGGGAGTTTTTACTGCTGCCCGAGGAAGCTCCGGTGATGTTAAAGATAAAGAATTGTCAGAACGTACTGTGCTAGGCCTCAATAGGGATTCGGAGTTCCTGACGAGGAAGAGTGACGGGTTATGGATGTCGACTTGAGATCGTGCGTTACGATTATGAGTTAAGATTCCGGAATATATATTGTGTAGAGTTTGCGATGATGGAATCGAATGAAGTGTAAGACATCTTATGTAAGGTGGTTGTGTAGTACCAAAGTGCGGTATGAGACCAAGTATGCAGTTTGAGACCACGGAAGTGAGAAAATGAAGCTGTCATTGCGGGTGCTCTCGTAGTGAAAATCTGGGTTGTCGTGAAACTCGGATAGGATTATTGAATAAGAACGAGTTTGATATCGTGGTGAATACTGTATTTTCCCTGTCGGGAAATGTGATCTTGGAGATTGTCAGTGGATTATTCCACTTTACGGATGATTGTGAAGCAGGGAGTGTCAATTTTGATTGTCTCATATCGAGACACGCGGGTGTTGTTTGTTTGCAAGAGTGTGTTCCCTAGTGATGCGACCGTTAGTTTCACTGAAATGTCGATACCATCCTTAACGGACAGTCTGGGTAGGAAGGTTCACCCGGCGTTGGTGAATATTTTTTGTAGGTCTTGTGGCGAATCTGAATTTTGTGATGATAATTCGCCGTTGACGGGATTCTAGTATACGAATAGTCTTCATGCTAGTACTAGGAAGCCGTATTGTATGAATGTGTTGTAGGGTTTAGGAGATAAACCCTGTGACGAAGTGCTGATGTTTCGTCTAACTCGTGGTGTATTATTGTCGTCCTGGATTAATCCAGTGACGGATGGTCGTGTGTGGATCGATTGATGGGAAAGTGGTGCTCCTAGGTGATTATTTTGGGGAAAACAAAATTTCTTCGTTGAAGGAATGACCCAGTTGCGGAGCCGGAGGAAGTTGGTGCTTGATTAGGAGAACATTCGTGATTGACCGGTTGAGTGATGTGTTTATGAATCGACGAAGTACGGAGTTTCATTGAAGCATGAATCCTTCTCGATTTGGATTAACGCAAGACTTGGTTCACGACGTAGTGGACCTAGTAGATCGCGTTAGGTGATATAGTTATAGATGTAGCTCGTTGCGAGTTTTAGCCGAGAGGACTTGAAGAAATAATGGTGCTTCCGTATTTTTCCTAAGTGGGCATTCGGACATTGAGTATATGAGATACCGTTTGTTGCGATAATGCGTGCTAGTGATTATTAGCGTGTGGTGAAATATTCGAGTTAATGGAATTCATTGTGGACATCGAGTTTGGAGGGATGTCGGAGGACCTTTGAGTGTGGGTCCGGGTTGTTAAGTGACGGAGATCACGGGGACGTGATCCAGTTTAAGTGGGGGAGAGTTGTAAGATCCTGAATTTTGTGCATCAGAAAATGTTCCTAAAAGTGTCAGTAATGTGTGCATCAGAAAGCGCCACTAAAAGTCTACCTAACATTTATGCATTTTCAGAATTTACATCAGAATCAGACTCAGACAATTTCAGTCCCTGAAAGAAGTTGATGTGTTCAATTTCAGTTATAGTGGACGCCGTCTACTAACAAAAGGTGGGACGCCGTTCAGCCATTTTGGACGCCGTCCAAATGGCCTGACGAGCGGCTGTTGGAATTTTAATATTTTAACGAGGGGTGTTTTAGTCTTTTCACATTGTGGACGGTTTGAGGCCATAACAAATGACCCAAGCTTATCGTTATCTCATTTCTTACTCTTTCACCTACATACCTTCAACTTAGAGAGAGAGTTAGAATTTTAGAGAGAGAGAGCTTAGTTTGAGAAAGAAGAAGAGTGAATCGGGTCAAGCCGCGAGAGTTAAAGTTGTTCATCTTGTTCACGGCTACGTTGTGGTAGTATATTAATTGTTACGGTTCTTGTTCATGTGTAGGGTTTGAGCTTGTTAGGGTTTAAACCCCATTTCTCATGAAATCGGAAGTTTTGTTGTATGTATTGTGTAAGTAAACCCGATTATTGTGAGTTTAGGGTTTAATGATGAAATTGGCTAGGATTGTCATGGGTTTGGGTGTTAATCCCTAGATTGTAAATGTGTTAGTGTTGAGATGTTCATAAGAACATGTTTGTTGGTCAAAATGGGTGTTGACTTGGTTTGGTGTCGAAATGGGTTTTAAGTCAAGTTTTGGTGAATCAAGGGTATAAATACTTGATTTAGGAGTTAATTGGTGTTTTGGAAATATAATCACTAGTCATTAGTGGTTTTGGACATTTTTGGAGATTTATGTCAAAATGGGTGAATTGAATTGGGTCAAATTTGGTAATGTCACTAATTTGGATTAAATGGATGTTAAACTTTTGTGTTAAGTGTTAAAATGGTGATAATGGGTCAAACTTGACTTGTTTTGATGGTTTAGTGCAATTTGGGTCAAGTTGCACTTGTGGGTTGGTTTGATATGATCAAGTCAATAAGGGTTAGTTTGTACTTGTTTGAATGATTCGGAATTACCACCCGTAGTGGTAATTGGTGAAGTCCATTTTAGGTGTCTAAATGGGCAGTTTGTGAAGGTAAGTATAAACCCTTGGTTAAGGGTGTTGGCGTCGAATTCTCTTGTAGAGAATGTATGTTGATTGTGTGTATACATATATGCATATTATAGGTAAAAGCATGCTCGGGTGCGTTGTTGGAGATTTCGCGCGTGGTTTGTAATGCTCGAGTTCGAGGTGAGTGGAATAATTATATATGTATGTATATGATTTATTTGCTTGTGGGGTATGGGTTAAAGTTCGATGTTGACGATACCATATCCTAGAGTATATTGTTGTTTGTTTAGATGAGGGTTAAAGTTCGATGTTGACGATACCTAATGTATTGATTTAAAGTTTGATGTTGACGAATCCATACCACTATTGTAGTGACATTCGATGAGGGTTTAAGTTCGATGTTGACGATACCTCATATGTGGGTTTAAGTTCGATGTTGACGATACCACATTAATTCATTAGATGGGGGTTAAAGTTCGATGTTGATGATACCTCATATGTGGGTCTAAGTTCGATGTTGACGATACCACATTAATTAGGACGGATGGGAAATAAGTTCGATGTTGACGATACCATTCGTTTGGGCTAGCTTGAATACTAATGGATGTTGTGAACATCAATGTTTTATGTGTTGTAGTGTAGCATATTGTATTACGCATGTTATATGCTATTGTTGTGCTAGCTTGTATTATCGGAGATTTAGCGTTATACTTTGCAATGGTATGCTAATTAAATTGCTAGCGTATATGAGGAAATTGTGTAAGTGGGTGCATGTAAGTATATTATATATGTATATGTATAATTATTGCATTCACTAAGATTTATGCTTACCCCTCTCATCGTTTACCTTTTTACAGGTATCGTATATTGAAGCTAACTAGTTGTTAGACTAGATGCTTAGAAGCGCTTGGGCTCGATGGGGTAGCTTTCGGATATGTTAATGCGGATTGGGGATTTGGTAGTCCCAGGGATTATGCTCTTGGTATCGGGTTGGGTTATAGAGTCCTAATCCGTCTAAAGATATAAATGGGTCGAAATCGCTATATTATTGTAAAACGGGTCGTTGTGGGCCCGGTGTAGTAAAACTTGTTTTTATTGTGGAAATATCTTAGTTTTACTTAATATGATGTGTTGTGAAAGTCATTTCGTTTAAAAGTGTCCGGAAGCGGATTTTCCGTTCGCGTAAGTTGGACCTCGGGGACAGAATTTTACAATTCATTTGGACGCCGTCCAAATTGATTGGACGCCGTCCTGCCCTTCAAAACTGGACACCGTCCAGATAACTGGACGCCGTCCAGATGTACTGAATCAGAATTTTTTTTAAAGGCGTGTTTTTGGTAAAACGAAGTTGGGTTGTTACAAGTGGTATCAGAGCATAGTCTAAGGGAATTAGGTGACCTTGGAATAGGTGCCTAGTCTTAGACTTATTGACGGTTATGTATTATTTGCGGGACTTGTAGGAATACGGGTCGGATTGAGATTTGTTGATGACTAACTAGGACTTGCGTTTGTCCAAAGTGTGATTATGTGGGGCCTTATTTCGTGTGTGTATTTAGTAAGGTGTTGTTATAACGATAATCGTTATATATATCGTTTCGAGTTTCTTAACTTAGTAATCTCATTTTTATGTATATAACTCATTGTTAGTATACCAAGTGAGATACTTACTTATCATAATATCATGTTAACTATATATATATATCCATATATATATATATCATCATATAGTTTTTACAAGTTTTAACGTTCGTGAATCGCCGGTAAACTCGGGTGGTCAATTGTCTACATGAAACTCATTTTAATTAATCAAGTCTTAACAAGTTTGATTGCTTAACATGTTGGAAACATTTAATCAGGTAAATATCAATTTCATTTAATATATATAAATATGGGAAAGTTAGGGTCCATACAGTACCTACCTGTTAAATAAATTTCGTTCCTAAATTTTTGAAGTTGCTGAAGGTGTTGACGCATCTTCTGGAAATAGGTACGGGTATTTCTTCTTCATCTGATCTTCACGTTCCCAGGTGAACTCGGGTCCTCTATGAGCATTCCATCGAACCTTAACAATTGGTATTTTATTTTTCTTAAGTCTTTTAACCTCACGATCCATTATTTCGATGGGTTCTTCGATGAATTGAAGTTTTTCATTGATTTGTATTTCCTCTAACGGAATTGTGAGATCTTCTTTAGCAAAACATTTCTTCAGATTCGAGACATGAAATGTATTATGTACGCCTGAGAGTTGTTGTGGTAACTCAAGTCGGTAAGCTACTGGTCCGACACGATCAATAATCTTGAATGGTCCAATGTACCTTGGATTTAGTTTCCCCCATTTACCAAATCGAACAACGCCTTTCCAAGGTGAAACCTTAAGTATTACCATCTCTCCAATTTCAAATTCTATATCTTTTCTTTTAATGTCCGCGTAGCTCTTTTGTCGACTTTGGGCGGTTTTCAATCGTTGCTGAATTTGAATGATCTTCTCGGTAGTTTCTTGAATTATCTCCGGACCCGTAATCTGTCTATCCCCACTTCACTCCAACAAATCGGAGACCTGCACTTTCTACCATAAAGTGCTTCAAACGGCGCCATCTCAATACTCGAATGATAACTGTTGTTGTAGGAAAATTCTGCTAACGGTAGGTGTCGATCCCAACTGTTTCCGAAATCAATAACACATGCTCGTAGCATGTCTTCAAAGGTCTGTATCGTCCTTTCACTTTGCCCATCAGTTTGTTGGTGATAGGCAGTACTCATGTCTAGACGAGTCCCCAATGCTTGTTGCAACGTCTGACAGAATCTTGAAACAAATTTGCCATCCATATCAGAGATAATAGAGACTGGTATTCCATGTCTTGATACGACTTCCTTCAAGTATAAACGTGCCAACTTTTCCATTTTATCATCTTCTCTCATTGGCAAAAAGTGTGCTGATTTGGTGAGACGATCAACTATTACCCAAATATTATCATAACCACTTGCAGTCCTTGGCAATTTAGTAATGAAATCCATGGTAATGTTTTCCCATTTCCATTCCGGGATTTCAGGTTGTTGAAGTAGACCTGATGGTTTCTGATGTTCAGCTTTGACCTTAGAACACGTCAAACATTCTCCTAAATATTTAGCAATATCGGCTTTCATACCCGGCCACCAAAAATGTTTCTTGAGATCTTTGTACATCTTCCCCGCTGCGGGATGTATTGAATATCTGGTTTTATGTGCTTCCTTAAGTACCATTTCTCTCACATTTCCAAACTTTGGTACCCAAATTCTTTCAGCCCTATATCGAGTTTCGTCTTCCCGAATATCAAGATGTTTCTCCGATCCTTTGGGTATTTCCTTCTTCAAATTTCCTTCTTTTAAAACTCCCTGTTGTGCTTCCTTTATTTGAGCAGTAAGGTTTGTACGAATAATTATATTCATAGCTTTTACCCGCATAGGTTCTCTGTCCTTTCTACTCAAAGCGTCAGCTACTACATTCGCCTTTCCCGGCTGGTAACGAATCTCAAAGTCGTAATCATTCAACAACTCAATCCACCTGCGCTGTCTCATATTCAGTTGCTTCTGATTAAATATATGTTGGAGACTTTTGTGGTCGGTATATATAATACTTTTGACCCCATATAAGTAGTGCCTCCAAGTCTTTAATGCAAAAACAACAGCACCTAATTCCAAATCGTGAGTCGTATAATTTTGCTCGTGAATCTTCAATTGTCTGGACGCATAAGCAATTACCTTCATTCGTTGCATTAATACACAACCAAGACCTTGCTTTGAGGCGTCACAATATATCACAAAATCATCATTCCCTTCAGGTAATGACAATATAGGTGCCGTAGTTAACTTTTTCTTCAATAATTGAAACGCTTTCTCCTGCTCATCCTTTCATTCAAATTTCTTCCCTTTATGCGTTAATGCAGTCAAGGGTTTTGCTATTTTGGAAAAATCTTGGATGAACCTTCTGTAGTAACCAGTCAGTCCTAAAAATTGGCGTATATGTTTCGGAGTTTTCGGGATTTCCCACTTTTCAACGGTTTCAATCTTTGTCGGATCCACCTGAATACCTTCTTTGTTCACTATGTGACCAAGGAATTGAACTTCTTCCAACCAAAATGCACACTTTGAAAACTTAGCGTACAGTTTTTCTTTCCTCAACAACTCTAGCACTTTTCTCAAATGTTATTCGTGCTCTTGATCATTCTTTGAGTAAATAAGTATGTCATCGATGAAAACAATGACAAACTTGTCAAGATATGGTCCACACACTCGGTTCATGAGGTCCATGAACACAGCTGGTGTGTTAGTCAACCTAAACGGCATAACCATAAACTCGTAATGACCGTAACGCGTTCTGAAAGTAGACTTCGGAATATCATCCTCCTTCACCCGCATTTGATGATACCCATAATGTAAATCAATCTTCGAATAAACTGACGAGCCTTGTAGTTGATCAAATAAGTCGTCGATTCTTGGTAGTGGGTAACAGTTCTTGATGGTAAGTTTATTCAACTCTTGGTAGTCGATACACAACCTAAATGTACCATCCTTCTTTTTGACAAACAAAACAGGAGCTCCCATGGTGATGTACTTGGTCGTATGAAACCACGCTCTAAAATTTTTTGTAATTGGCTTTGGGGTTCCTTCATTTCGCTGGGTGCGAGTCTGTATGGAGCACGAGCTATTGGCACAGCTCCTGGTACGAGATCTATTTGAAATTCAACATATCGGTGTGGAGGTATTCCCGGTAATTCTTTCGGAAATACATCGGGAAATTTTTTTGCGACAGGAACATCATTGATGTTCTTTTCTTCGGGTTTGACTTCTTCGATGTGTGCTAGAACGGCATAGCAACCTTTTCTTATTAGTTTTTGCGCCTTCAAATTACTAATAAGATTTAGCTCCGCGTTGCTCTTTTCTCCGTACACCATTAAGGGTTTTCCTTTTTCTCGTACAATGCGAATTGCATTTTTGTAACATATGATTTCTGCTCTCTCCTTTTTCAACCAGTCCATGCCGATTATCACATCAAAACTCCCTAACTCTACTAGTATCAAATCAATCTTAAACGTTTCGCTAACCAGTTTAATTTCTCGATTCTGACATATATTATCTGCTGTAATTAATTTACCGTTTGCTAATTCGAGTAAAAATTTATTATCCAAAGGCGTCAGTGGACAACTTAGTTTAGCACAAAAATCTCTACTCGTATAGCTTCTATCCGCACCCTAATCAAATAAAACATAAGCATATTTATTGTCAATAAGAAACGTACCCGTAACAAGCTCCGGGTCTTCCTGCACTTCTGCCATATTAATATTGAAAACTCTTTCGCGGCCCTTCCCATTAGTATTCCTCTGATTCGGGCAATTTCTACTAAAGTGGCCCGGTTTTCCACATCCAAAACAAACTATGGCGGCGTTATTTGTTCTGACATTATTTGTCCTTTTAATTCTATTATTCACTGGATCGTAGACCTCACACTTCGCCGCACTATGGCCATTTCTTTTACACTTGGTGCAAAATGTTGTGCAGAACCCATTCTGGTGGGACTCCTCACACCTTTGGCATGGCTGATTCTGATTCTTGTTGTTATAGGAATTGTTGTTGTTGCGGTTGTTATTGTTGTTGGGGCGATTGTTGTAGTGGTTATTGTTGTTGTTAGGGCGTTTGTTGTTGCGATAAATGGTGCGATTGAATTTGTGATTATTGTTGTGATGATTGTTGAGGTGATTATTGCTATTGTGTTGGTGACTCTTGTCACTGTTTTCTTCCCACTTTCTCTTGACTTGTTTCGTGTTGGCCTCTTTGGCCGCTTGCTCTTTAATTCTTTTCTCAATTTGATTTATGAGTTTATAAGCCATTCAACTTGCCTTTTGTATGGAGGCGGGCTCGTGTGAACTTATATCTTCTTGAATCCTTTCTGGTAACCCTTTCACAAACGCGTCGATCTTCTCTTCTTCATCTTCGAATGCTCTTGGACACAATAGGCACAACTCTGTGAATCTTCGTTCGTACGTAGTAATGTCGAAACCTTGCGTTCGTAATCCTCTAAGCTCTACCTTGAGCTTATTAACCTCGTTTCTGGGACAGTACTGCTCGTTCATCAAGTGCTTAAATACTGACCACCGTAGTGCGTAAGCAACATCTTGTCCCACTTGTTCTAGATAGGTATTCCACCATGTTAACGATGTACCTGTGAAGGTATGCGTGGCGTACTTCACCCTATCTTCTTCAGTACATTTACTTATGGTAAACACCGATTCGACCTTCTCGGTCCACCGTTTCAATCCGATTGGTCATTCGGTTCCATCAAATTCCAAAGGTTTGCAGGCAGTAAATTCTTTGTAGGAGCATCCTACACGATTTCTAGTGGCGTTAGTTGCATTGCTAGATTCAGAGTTATTATTTTTGTTTTGCATTGCAGCCTGTACTGCGGCTATATTAGCAGCAAGAAAAACACGGAAGTCTTCCTCGCTCATGTTCAAGTTCTGACGAGTAGTTGGTGCCATTTCCTTCAAAAATAGCCAAAAGAATTAAGTTAATCATATAGAATATTAAGAGTAGTCAATAGTATTTCGTAGCATAATATGAACTTATTTATAAAAGCTTTTTCTTCATATTAGATTTTTATAAGTTTTAATTCGGGTAGTACCTACCCGTTATGTTCATACTTAGTAGCTAATATACAATTCAACTACTACAATTCTATATGAAAAACTGATTACAATAATATTTCACATTCAAACTTTTATACAATATTTTTCAAACTTACAATACCGTTATTTTACATATAGCATGAAATATAGCACATAAAAACTTTGATATAAAGCAGTTGCGAAGACAATTCTAGTCAATACGCAAGTCGTTCAGCAAAGGCAATAAAAACACGTAACTCATAAGTCCATAAGCAAGTCATGCATTCGGGTTTTACTAGTATCATTTCCCATCCTTGGTTTTGTGGAAAATAACCATTGTGACCATTAGCAAGACAGCATGTTGTAACGTCGTCAAAAGGACGGGGGTTACGTAATGCCCAGCAACCCCGTAACAATCTAAAACCCTTGTTTCTCACCCCAACTACCGAGTCTGTCACTTGTGGGAATGTTTTATTTAAAATTTGCAACCCAATGTTCTTTTTCTCAATTTGGTGAGAAGCGAACATCATTAACCTGTAAACATAACATGCTTCCTTATGTTGCATGTTAGAAGCTCTTTCTAAAGAACGAAGTCCTATGTTGGGATATGTGGAGTCAAAATAGGTTCTTAACCCGTAGCGTAAAATTGCATTTGGGTTCCCTGCACTTAATGCTTTAAAGAAAACACGGCGTAACTTAAGGTCTCCCCAATGTGATATACCCCATCTTTCAAAAGAAAGCCTTTTATAAACTAAAGCATGCCTGAAACGTCTTTTAAATGTTCGACAAACTAATTTCGCCATAAATAATTGTGCCGATGAATTCTACCGACTCTAGACAAGATTTCATCAATCATATCCCCTGGTAGGTCTTCTAAAATTTTTGGTTGTCTATCCTTAACGTCCATTGTGTTTTTATACTGTAAAATAGACGAGGATTATATTCGTAAAAGATAATTAACAAACAATACAAGCAATTTTTACATATAACATAAAGATACAAGCACACTACAATACATATAATACACAACATGATTACAACTCTTTATTCCGACTCGCTCGTTTCTTCCTCTTCGGACTTGGTTCGTTTCACTAATTTCCTAGGGATATATGGTGCTCCCCTAATACGAGCCGTCATTTTCACAAATGGTTTGGAAAAACCTGGTGGCTTAGATGTTCCCGGGTCATAGTGAAAGTTTAAGAAATACGGGTGTTTACGATACACCCCATCAGAGTATTTCATGTTAACATAAAGTTCATCGGGGTTGGAATCAGGTTTCTCTATTTTGATGCCCTTTCCCTTATTATTTTCTTTTGCTTTTTCAAATTGGGTCGATGTAATTTCTATAACATTATCGGAATCCTCATCAGAATCCGATTCATCAGAAAATTGGTAATTTTCCCAATATTTTGCTTCCTTGGCGGAAACACCATTGACCATTATTAACTTTGGTCCATTGGTTGAGGATTTTCTTTTATTTATTTGTTTTTCTGTGGTTCCTAATATTTCCCCCTCCGGAACCTCTTCTTCCGGTTCCTCTTCTTCCGGTTCCTCTTCTTCCGGTTCTTCCTCTTCCGGTTCTTCCTCGGGAATTTGTGAATCTTTCCAAAATATATTCGACTCTTCATTATTATTAGGTGAGTCGATGTGATTTGTACTAGAGGTAGACATCTATGAATATCAAACACGTTAAGAGATTAATATCACATAATATTTACATGTTAATAATATATAGTTTCCAACAAAAAATGTTAAGCAATCGTTTTTAAAGAAAACACGGTCGAAGTCCAGACTCACTAATGCATCCTAACAAACTCGGTTAGACACACACTAATGCAATTTCTGGTTCTCTAAGACCAACGCTCGCATACCAACTGAAATGTCCCGTTCATATCGATTATAAACGTTCCATATTAATTGATTTCGTTGCGAGGTTTTGACCCCTATATGAGACGTTTTTCAAAGACTGCATTCATTTTTAAAACAAACCATAACCTTTATTTTATCGACAAGGTTTAAAGGACACAACCTAGATTATCAAGAAATGATAATCTGAAAATATCACACATACACGCTACCATTACATAATGGTTTACAATATTAATATGTTACAACAAAGTAAATTCTCGAATGCAGTTTTTAAACAATATTATACAAACATTGACTCCAAATCTTATCCTTAATTTAGTATGCACAGCGGAAGCTCTTAACAATCACCTGAGAATAAATATGCTTAAAACGTCAACAAAAATGTTGGTGAGTTATAGGTTTAGCCTATATATTTATCAATTTGTAATAATAGACCACAAGATTTCATATCCATTTTTCAATAACATGCAATCTGCATAAAAGTCATCCATATGGTGAACACCTGGTAACCGACATTAACAAGATGCATATAGAATATCCCCATCATTTCGGGACATCCTTCGGACATGATAAATTCGAAGTACTAAAGCATCCGCTACAACGGATGGGGTTTGTTGGGCCCAATAGATCTATCTTTAGGATTCGCATTAATTAGTAGACTGGTTTACTAATTCTTAGGCTACCAAGCAAAAAGGGGCATATTCGGCTTCGATCATTCAACTATAGAAAGTAGTTTCACGTACTTGTGTCTATTTTGTAAAACATTTATAAAACTGCATGTATTCTCATCCCAAAAATATTAGATTTTAAAAGTGGGACTATAACTCACTTTCACAGATTTTTACTTCGTCAGAATTTAAGACTTGGCCACTGGTCGATTCATGAATCTATAACAAATATATATATATATATATATATATATATATATATATATATATATATATATATATATATATATATATATATATATATATATATATATAAAATATGATCGAAATATATTCACAACATTTTTATTACGTTTTAATAATTTAAGTTTGTTAAGTTAGCAGTCCATTATTAGTAATCTATAACTAATTGTCCACAGTTAATAGTATAGAAATAAATCAATATATATTATCTCGAATCAATCCACGACCCAGTGTATACAAGTCTCAGGCTAGATCACAACTTAAAGTATATTTATTTTTGGAATCAACCTCAACCCTATATAGTGAACTCTAGCATTACAGCATATAGATTGTCTATGGTTGTTCCAAATAATATATATAGATGACGTCAATATGATATGTCAAAACATTATATATGTGTCTATGGTCTATCAAGGTTACATAATATGTTAGAGTACATGTATAATACAATATAAGTTAGCTAAGTTATGGTTAGAACAGATTTGTTACAAATTTCACGTAGCTACAACAAGCAAAAATATCCAATTTTGTTTTACACATAACTTCTTCGTTTTAAATCCGGTTTGAGCGATTCAAGTTGCTATGGTTTCATAATGAACTGAAATTTATGAAACTAAACAAAAAAAGTATAAGTTTATAGTCAGAAATATAGTTTACAAGTCATTTTTGTAAGAGGTAGTCATTTCAGTCGAAAGAACGACATCGTGATGACCATTTTGAAAAACATACTTCAACTTTATATTTAACCATGATTTTCGGATATAGTATCATGTTCTTATGGAATATTATTTTTCCAGAAAACAAACTTCCAATTCAAAGATTAAGATAGTTTTTATTTTTCTAACCCAAAACAGCCCCCGGTTTCACTACGACGACGTATGTCCGGTTTTACGGTGTTTTTCGTGTTTCCGGGTTTTAAATCATTAAGTTAGCATATCATATAGATATAGAACTCGGGTGGTCAATTGTCTACATAAAACTCATTTCAATTAATCAAGTCTTAACAAGTTTGATTGCTTAACATGTTGGAAATATTTAATCATGTAAATATCAATTTCATTTAATATGTATAAATATGGAAAAGTTAGGGTCACTACAGTACCTACCCGTTAAATAAATTTTGTCCCGAAATTTTTGAAGTTGTTGAAGGTGTTGACGCATCTTCTGGAAATAGGTGCGGGTATTTCTTCTTCATCTGATCTTCACGTTCCCAGGTGAACTCGGGTCCCCTATGAGCATTCCATCGAACCTTAATAATTGGTGTTTTATTTTGCTTAAGTCTTTTAACCTCACAATCCATTATTTTGACGAGTTCTTTGATGAATTGAAGTTTTTCATTGATTTGGATTTCGTCTAACGGAATAGTGAGATCTTCTTTAGCAAAACATTTCTTCATATTCGAGACATGAAAGGTATTATGTACGCCTGAGAGTTGTTGTGGTAACTCAAGTCGGTAAGCTACTGGTCTGACACGATCAATAATCTTGAATGGTCCAATGTTCCTTGGATTTAGTTTCCCCCATTTACCAAATCGAACAACGCCTTTCCAAAGTGAAACCTTAAGCATGACCACCTCTCCAATTTCAAATTCTATATCTTTTCTTTTAATGTCCACGTAGCTCATTTGTCGACTTTGGACGGTTTTCAATCGTTGCTGAATTTGAATGATCTTCTCGGTAGTTTTTTGAATTATCTCCGGACCCGTAATCTGTCTATCCCCCACTTCACTCCAACAAATTGGAGACATGCACTTTCTACCATAAAGTGCTTCAAACGGCGCCATCTCAATACTCGAATGATAACTGTTGTTGTAGGAAAATTCTGCTAACGGTAGGTGTCGATCCCAACTATTTTTGAAATCAATAACACATGCTCGTAGCATGTCTTCAAGGGTCTGTATCGTCCTTTCACTTTACCCATCAGTTTGTGGGTGATAGGAAGTACTCATGTCTAGACGAGTCCCCAATGCTTGTTGCAACGTCTGCCAGAATCTTGAAACAAATCTGCCATCCCTATCAGAGATAATAGAGACTGGTATTCCATGTCTGAAGACGACTTCCTTCAAGTATAAACGTGCCAACTTTTCCATTTTATCATCTTCTCTCATTGGCAAAAAGTGTGCTGATTTGGTGAGACGATAGACTATTACCCAAATAGTATCATAACCACTTGCAGTCCTTGGTAATTTAGTAATGAAATCCATGGTAATGTTTTCC
The DNA here is from genome assembly GCF_046630445.1 of Rutidosis leptorrhynchoides. Taxonomy (NCBI): domain Eukaryota; kingdom Viridiplantae; phylum Streptophyta; class Magnoliopsida; order Asterales; family Asteraceae; genus Rutidosis; species Rutidosis leptorrhynchoides. Next base: position 116,490,651 of record NC_092338.1, read on the forward strand.
CATTTCCATTCCGGGATTTCAGGTTTTTGAAGTAGACCTGATGGTTTCTGATGTTCATCTTTGACCTTAGAACACGTCAAACATTCTTCTACGTATTTAGCAATATCGACTTTCATACCCGGCCACCAAAAATGTTTTTTGAGATCTTTGTGCATCTTCCTCGCTCCGGGATGTATTGAATATCTGGTTTTATGTGCATCCTTAAGTACCATTTCTCTCACATTTCCAAACTTTGGTACCCAAATTCTTTCAGCCCTATATCGATTTCTGTCTTCCCGAATATCAAGATGTTTCTCCGATCCTTTGGGTATTTCTTTCTTCAAATTTCCTTCTTTTAAAACTCCCTGTTGTGCTTCCTTTATTTGAGTAGTAACGTTTTTACGATGTATTTCAAGTATATCCTCGTACATCCTCAGGGAATGTACGGGAGAAGGTGTTGGGTGGTGGGTGGTGGATCAAGGAAGTCGTAGGATGAAGTGGTAGATTGTGGTGGAGGAGATAATGTTGTGGAGCCGTATGGGAATTGGTTCTCGTAGAAGGTTACATGACGGGATAGGATTATGGTAGTGACCCGAACTTTTCCATGTTTATATATATTAAATGAAATTTTTATTTAAATGATTAAGTGTTTCCAACATGTTAAGCAATCAAACTTGTTAAGACTTGATTAATTGAAATAGGTTTCATATAGACAATTGACCACCCAAGGTGACCGGTGAATCACGAACGTTAAAACTTGTAAAAACTATATGATGACATATATATTATTATATATATAGTTAACATGATATTATGATAAGTAAGTATCTCATTAGGTATTTTAACAATGAGTTATATACATAAAATTGAGTTTATTGAATTAAGAAACTCGAAACGATATATATAACGATTATCGTTATAACAACGTCTTACTAAATACATATGAATCATATTAAGATATTGATACACTATGTTTAATCATGATAAATGATAAGTAAACATGTCATTAAGTGTATTAACAATGAACTACATATGTAAAAACAAGACTACTAACTTAATGATTTCGAAACGAGATATATATGTAACGATTATCGTTGTAACAATATTTAACTGTATATATATCATACTAAGATATATTAATATATCATAATATCATGATAATGTAATAATTTAACATATCTTTAGATATAATAAACAATGGGTTAACAACATTTATTAAAATCGTTACATATATGTTTATGTAATAATTTAACATCTCTTTAGATATATTAAAATCGATTTACGTTCTGGATATCATCAAATGCGGGTGAAGGAGGATGATATTCCAAAGACTGCTTTTAGGACGCGTTACGGTCATTACGAGTTTATGGTTATGCCGTTTGGATTGACTAACACACCAGCTGTGTTCATGGACCTCATGAACCGAGTGTGTGGGCCATATCTTGACAAGTTTGTCATTTTTTTCATCGATGACATACTTATTTACTCGAAGAATGATCAAGAGCACGAAGAACATTTGAGAAAAGTGCTAGAGTTGCTGAGAAAAGAAAAACTGTACGCTAAGTTTTCAAAGTGTGCATTTTAGTTGGAAGAAGTTCAATTCCTCGGTCATATAGTGAACAAAGATGGTATTCAGGTGGATCCAGCAAAGATTGAAATCGTTGAAAAGTGGGAAATCCCGAAAACTCCGAAACACATACGCCAATTTTTAGGGCTAGCTGGTTATTACAGGAGATTCATCCAAGATTTTTCTAAAATAGCAAAACCCTTGACTGCATTAACGCATAAAGGGAGGAAATTTGAATGGAAGGATGAACAAGAAAAAGCGTTTCAATTGTTGAAGAAAAAGTTAACTACGACACCTATATTGTCATTACCTGAAGGGAATGATGATTTTGTGATATATTGTGACGCCTCAAAGCAAGGTCTCGGTTGTGTATTAATGTAACGAATGAAAGTAATTGCTTATGCGTCTAGACAATTGAAGATTCAGCAAAATTATACGACACATAATTTGGAATTAGGCACGGTTGTTTTTGCATTAAAGACTTGGAGGCACTATTTATATGGGGTCAAAAGTATTATATATACCGACCACAAAAGTCTTCAACACATATTTAATTAGAAACAACTGAACATGAGGCAGCGCAGATGGATTGAATTGTTGAATGATTATGACTTTGAGATTCGTTATCACCCGGGGAAGGCAAATGTGGTAGCCGACGCCTTGAGCAGAAAGGAAAGAGAACCCATTCGAGTAAAAGCTATGAATATAATGATTCACACTAACCTTACTACTCAAATAAAGGAGGCGCAACAAGGAGTTTTAAAAGAGGGAAATTTAAAGGATGAAATACCCAAAGGATCAGAGAAGCATCTTAATATTCGGGAAGACGGAACCCAGTATAGGGCTGAAAGAATTTGGGTACCAAAATTTGGAGATATGAGAGAAATGGTACTTAGAGAAGCTCATAAAACCAGATACTCAATACATCCTGGAACGGGGAAGATGTACAAGGATCTCAAGAAACATTTTTGGTGGCCGGGTATGAAAGCCGATGTTGCTACATACGTAGGAGAATGTTTGACGTGTTCTAAGGTCAAAGCGGAGCATCAGAAACCATCAGGTCTACTTCAACAACCCGAAATCCCGGAATGGAAATGGGAAAACATTACCATGGATTTCATCACTAAATTGCCAAGGACTGCAAGTGGTTTTGATACTATTTGGGTAATAGTTGATCGTCTCACCAAATCATCACACTTCCTGCCAATAAGAGAAGATGACAAGATGGAGAAGTTAACACGATTGTATTTGAAGGAAGTCATCTCCAAACATGGAATACCAATCTCTATTATCTCTGATAGGGATGGCAGATTTATTTTAAGATTCTGGCAGACATTACAGCAAGCATTAGGAACTCGTCTAGACATGAGTATTGCTTATCATCCACAAACTGATGGGCAGAGCGAAAGGACGATACAAACACTTGAAGACATGCTACGAACATGTGTTATTGATTTCAGAAATAGTTGGGATCGACACCTTCCGTTAGCAGAATTTTCCTACAACAATAGCTACCATTCAAGCATTGAGATGGCACCGTTTGAAGCACTCTATGGTAGAAAGTGCAGGTCTCCAATTTGTTGGAGTGAAGTGGGGGATAGACAGATTACGGGTTCGGAAATAATACAAGAAACTACCGAGAAGATCATCCAAATTCAACAACGGTTGAAAACTGCCCAAAGTAGACAAAAGAGCTATGCTGACATTAAAAGAAAAGATATAGAATTTGAAATTGGAGAGATGGTCATGCTTAAAGTTGCACCTTGGAAAGTCGTTGTTCGATTTGGTAAACAAGGGAAATTAAACCCTAGGTTGTAAAGACCCGTCCTTATCCACCTAGACAAAGTCTTCAACATTTGGTTCCATTGCGATGATCGACTCCAAGTAATGTCTTTAGTATGAGCTAATGCACAGCGGAAGACTTAATTCGTACCTGAGAATAAACATGCTTTAAAACGTCAACATAAAGTTGGTGAGATATATAGGTTTTATTGCTAGCAGCGTTATAACTATGGACCACAAGATTTCAAATATTTAAACATAGTACACTCGCAAGTGTATGAAAGACATTCTAAGTTTGTTGAGCACCTGGTAACCAAACTTTACAAGTAATAAACAGAACATATTCCCTTTATATATAATCGTACTACATCGTACCAAGTGTAGCTGAAAGGACCCGTTCATATACATTATAAACGATTCACAATAGTTGATTACATCGCGAGGTATTTGACCTCTATATGATACATTTTACAAACATTGCATTCGTTTTTAAAAGACAAATTTTCTTAACAACAAAAATTGACGGTATGCACACCATTTCATAATACATCCAACTATAATTGACTTAATAATAATCTTGATGAACTCAATGACTTGAATGCAACGTCTTTCAAAATATGTCATGAATGACTCCAAGTAATATCCTTAAAATGAGTTAATGCACAGCGGAAGATTTCTTTAATACCTGAGAATAAACATGCTTTAAAGTGTCAACCAAAAGGTTGGTGAGTTCATAGGTTTATCATAACAATCATTTCAATATATTAATAGACCACAAGATTTCCGTTTATAAATATATGTACACTCGCAAGTGTATAAAATTATTCTATAAGTTGTAGGCACCCGGTAACAAGCCTTAACGTTCATGTTTTACCCTCTGAAGTACACCAGATCAGGTGTGTTTAAAATAACTTCGAAGTACTAAAGCATCCCATAGTCAGGATGGGGTTTGTCAGGCCCAATAGATCTATCTTTAGGATTCGCGCCTACCGTACATAGACAAGTAGTTTAATGTTACCAAGCTAAGGGTATATTTCTGGTTTAAACCCACATAGAATTAGTTTTAGTACTTGTGCCTATTTCGTAAAACATTTATAAAACAGCGCATGTATTCTCAGCCCAAAAATATATATAAAAAGGGAGTAATGAAACTCACCATACTGTATTTCGTAGTAAAAATACATATAACGTCATTTAACAAGTGCAAGGTTGGCCTCGGATTCACGAACCTATATTAATTATATATATTTATATGTTGGTCAATATTTGTCTAACAATTTTTGATCAAGTCATAGTGTACCACAATCCTAATGCTCGAGACTAATATGCAAAAGTCAACAAAAGTCAACTTGACCCAAAATGACTTCTAAAATTTATACGTGTTTATTATATAACTTAACTATAGTCGTTTTATATATTTAAATATATTTATTAGATTTTATAATAATAAAAGTCATTTATTAATAAAAATTTATATTAACGTTTATATATGATAAAATATACTTTTATATATCTTAAGTAGTAAAATTTATAAAGTTCACTTAATATCTTAAAACTATAGTGGTAAGTATTATTAATCTAATTATATTACGCGTGGTGAAAAATATCTTTGTATCCCCTATTTATTTGATAAAATAATATTGATCATAATAATAATAAGTAAAAGTTGTATTATTTTGTAATAATAATTATTATTATTCTATAAAAAATAACAATATTTATATTTACTAAAAATGTTATTATGATAAAATGATAATACTAACATAATAGTAATAATGATATTTTATAATAACAATGATATTTCTATTAAAATAATAACGACGATAATAATAATAATCATTTTAACAATAATACTAAAATTCAGTTGACTATAACTTCAAATCCGTTCATCGAAACCATTCGATATCTAAATGAAAAGTTCTTAATTTTTCGCTAGCTTTCCAATGACATGCATATCATATACCCTATCTCAGTAGCATATGTATCTAATTCAGGATTCAACAAACCTATCTAAGGACAATATCGAATGTACAAGCATGCATAATCCTATATACTCGAGCACTAGTCAGGGATACACTATTGATATATAAAAGTTAAGTTATGAGTGCTCACGTATCAATATTGAGATTCAATATTGCAGGAAAGTACGTAGACGCAACGGAGATGATAAATACTAGATTGACCTCACGAGCATACCCATGAACCATACCCATCACTTCCATAGCTATAACCCATAATTTCCTTAGCTTCGACTCATTCAAAAAACTATTTTGAAATCACTCGGACATCACTCCGTCGTAATATTTTATGTATACTAATAATATCTTGAAATAATACAGAGCAAATATATATATATATATATATATATATATATATATATATATATATATATATATATGTAAATCGATTGAGAGAGTTTAGAGAAATATATTTTCAAGTTTCTATGAAATAATGAAACCTATTGAATTCTATTTATAATAGATTTTTGAATTATTAAAGTGAATTATTAAAGTATGAATTATTAAAGTGAATTATTAAAGTATAAATTATTAAAGTATAAATTATTAAAGTGAATTATTAAAGTATGAATTATTAAAGTAAATTATTAAAGTATGAATTATTAAAGTGAATTATTAAAGTATGAATTATTAAAGTGAATTATTAAAGTATGAATTATTAAAGTATGAATTATTAAAGTGAATTATTAAAGTTAAAGTAAAGTAAAAGTAAAGTAAAGGTAAAGTTAAAGTATAGTAAAAGTATAAAAACTATGTATGTATAATACGCGTATAAATATATATAATATTAATTTAAATCGTTATATATATTTAATGGAATAAAATATAAATATCGTTATATTTATTATACTGGTTAAGTAATGAGTTGTCAAAAGTGATTCTAGATATTTATAAAAGTTTAATAATAAAGTTTTTTTTTTAACTGAAAACGTTTTTGTACGTTTGAAAATAGATTAATAGAATATTATGGAAACCAATTCTCTACTAGCTTTTGTCTAACTTTCGTAAATGACACTTTTTATTTTTATTTATAAATAGCTTTACAAATTATTCCGAATATCGTTAAGAGGAATAGATTTCTCAAATCATAGTGGACCTCTCAACAGAGACTTGTAATCATAATTCAATGTTTCTGATAATTCAATCATTTAATATATTTTTTTTTAATTTCGTCGATAATCATATTGAAACAAATATGTTCATATAAAGCATTATACTTTTAAATACTTTGTTGACATTTTCAATTTATAACATATACACATATACATACATATTCATATATGTTCATTTAATGGTTCGTGAATCATTGGAATTTGGTCGAGGTTTAAATGAATGTATAAAGATAGTTTAAAATCCTTGATATTTAACTTAACAAACATTGCTTATCGTGTCAGAATAATATAAAGATAAAGTTTAAATTTAGTCGGAAATTTCCGGGTCGTCACAGTACCTACCCGTTAAAGAAATTTCGTCCCCGAAATTTGATAGAGGTCGTTATGGCTAACAATGAGAATGTTATTATGACGATTATGAAGTTTTATCATGTCTAAGAAGTATGGATAAAATAATTCGATTACTCAAAGCGTATGAGGGAAGTTATCGTAAATGAAAGAAATAAGATTATAGTGATTCGTCATATCTTTTGACGTCATCACAATTGATCTCCGAATTTAAAGAAAATCTTTGTAATCTATGTTGGATTTGATGCTTCGGTGATTAAGGAGATTATGATTCTCTTCGAATTAATACGATAATCCATCTTGATTTCTCTGTCGGGTATTTCACTATAAATCTACCTCCTTCATTTCCTTACAACTCACACCTTCTATTCTTTCTCCCTCAACTCATATTTTAAAGTATTTGTCAATATGCTTCATCCAGTACTGATTCTCGATATACTCCTCACTTTCATATCTGTCGTTCTTCTTTTTCATCTGCCTCCGGAAGAATCTATTTACTTCTACTATACTCTCGGTTTTATAGTGTTTTTAGTTCTTCCGTGTCTTTATATTGCTATATGCATCGATATATACGGTTTATAATTTTTGGGTGGTTGTTGGGTTTTATATCTTCCCTTATATTTCAAAGCCCCTGCTTTTGTTTTCTATAATCATTGACATCCACAGTTAATGCTCCCTTCTATTTGCTGCGATTTATACTCCAATTTCTATTTTGGAGTTTTGTCCTTTCGTTTCTTCTTCTTGCGATTAAGCAACGTTTGTAATGGTCCAGTATTCGCAGATATGAATTTCAGAATGAACATAGTTAATGTTCTAAGAAGGAAATGGTAATGGCACGATCTTGATTTGTTAATTTACCAGAATACCCTGAAAAGACCGAATCATCAAGAAAATATATTCTTGATATTTTTAGAGATTAAATAGAATACAAGAGTCGTGTAACATGGAACATGATGATGGCATGGTCTGTGAATCGTCATGTTCCATTAGAAACTCAGCATGACTTACTGTAATATAATCACGTTGATCAAGTGTCATTATATTATACTAACTCATGCTTCAGTTCCCAACACTACTTCAAAACATTCATAATTTAAACTCGAAAGTTTATAGAATATAGAAACTAATAGTTTCTTATATGATGTAACACTGATAGCGCAAAGAGATAAATGACTTCAGATAAGATTAGTTGTGAAAATATCTTCAGAAATATCGCGGATATTTATAATGAAAGATATGATAATATCTTAGAATTTCTAATATTGATGGATGATGATGAAGATTTGTCTGTAAAGGTTTAGAATAAAGAGTAAGGTATTCGTTAATGACTTTAGCAGGCACTGAATCATTTGGATTCTTTGAAGGCAGATTTAGTCTTTGTGATTTGTCCACAGCCTCCTTCATAGTCTGTTCAATCCGTTTTCCAGTTCCAAACCTTCTCTTTTTCTCAGCTTTTCCACCTTACTATTCTTTGTCATCAAACTTTTTACTGTTAAGATCGTTTACAGTTTTTGATGCTTCATCAGTATTTCGAGAACTAGTTCGCAGTTTAAGGTGTTTTTCAACATTCAAAGTATATAAGTCCAGAAGATAGACACATATAATTGTTGGCGTAGACATGCTGCGAGATTTCAAAATACTGATTGCTAATTTCTGATGATCCATATGGAAATTCTCGTTACAAGATGCAGATGAGTAAATGATGGGATTTTGATAAATATAAAGATTTTTCGGAAAGTCAAAGATCAATGAAGTTGTTAATAAGTTTACTGCTTATGTGGCGAGATATGAAAGGTTCCTCGGTAATAATGATGAAGGGGTAATCATTATAATAAGGCTTATTCGAATGAACAATTGAAGTTGGTTTGCTGGAGTTGTGACAAAATCTTCTATTTTTAGAAGGGATTGAAAAGTTATTTTAGCTAGTAAATGCCAAAAGGTCTGACATGGATACATGTTAAATTATGACTTTGGTTTCAAGAGTTTTTCAGGTACGTAACTGTGGATAACATGTGGTTGGATCATCATCTCGATTGTTCATTATTTGAAGTGTCTTCAGGTATTTCGAAGGGCTTGAACACAGATTATAATCATTAATATACATACAATGTTCTAACACAGTTTTGAAGTTAAAGTATAGCTTTGAAAGATGTAAGAATCTAAGAGTGATGATATCGTTTATAACTTGAATTGAATTCGGCGATTTCAAAATCAGAATATGTAATTAGATTTTTGAATGAGTATGGTTGTTTTGATTTCTATAAAAGAATGTATATTGTTGTGAAAGTAGGGAGTATAATGGATGATTTGCTGAATCAGATTCGAAGAATGTAACATATTAATTGTGAATTTATATATCTCTCGGGTATTAACTACCCGTTAAAAAAAAATGTCACAATTAATATTTTGTACAAAAGAATTTTATTACAGTCTTTATGGAAATATATGTGTATATTTCTTCAGATGTAATATAGATTTAATGAGTTAATATTAAATTAAACTCACTTGATTTATGGTTAAGGCTAGGATAGATAATTTCTAAACTTTAGAAATTACATAATCGTCGTAGAATATTTTCCCAATGAAGTTATGAATCAATACTTCATCGTTGTGGTATTCCTTAGTGTCTACAGGGCGTATGACGTCGATGCTCATGGGACAGATTGTGAAGTTGAGGTTTGCGATGCGGTTGTTGTTGGTGGTGGTAATGGTACTGTTGGTGTTGCTGATGGTGGTACTGTTTATGCTGCTGGTGCTGCTGCTGGTGTTTGTAACCTTTGCACCATATTCTCCAAAGCCACTACCTGAGCGCGAAGCTCGTTGACTTCTTCTATTACACCGGGGTGATTGTCGGTTCGGACGAGCGGATAAATAAAATCTAGAATTTGGTGTAGTATGTAATCGTGACGAGATACTCTAGAAATAAGAGAGAAAATGGTGTTTCGGATAGGTTCGCCGGTAAGTGCTTCAGGTTCTTCGCCAAGAGGGCAATGTGGTGGATGGAAGGGACCACCTTCTTCTTGTCTCCAATGATTAAGGAGGCTACGAACCCATCCCCAATTCATCCAGAATAGATGATGACTAATTAGTTGATCCATTCCGGTCACACTGCTTTCGGAACTTGAGTGGGATTCCATTTCGGAATCCGAGGGACTTGAACTAATGACGAATTCCATTTCGTACGATTGAATAAAGAATTTTTGGATATGAAATGATTTTCCGGCTATCGGGTGGTATTCTAATTATATAGAGCAAAAGGTTTCGTAGATTAAGGAGGAATTTACGGAATATGTCAGGCAAAGATTACAGTAACAAATACGCTAAGATATGAATTAGCAGATACGCTAAGATATGAATTTTGTCTATACACTATTCATGCAATCAATGCAATAAGATGTGTCTAGACTAAGAATGATAAGCAGGTAATTTCCGACAAGAATGATGAGCAAAACTTTTGAAATGCAGACACGGTCGAAGTCCAGACTCACTAATGCATCCTAACGACTATCAGTTAGACACACTAATGCAGACCTGGTTCGCTAAGACCACCGCTCTGATACCAACTGAAAGGACCCGTTCATATACATTATAAACGATTCACAATAGTTGATTACATCGCGAGGTATTTGACCTCTATATGATACATTTTACAAACATTGCATTCGTTTTTAAAAGACAAATTTTCTTAACAACAAAAATTGACGGTATGCACACCATTTCATAATACATCCAACTATAATTGACTTAATAATAATCTTGATGAACTCAATGACTTGAATGCAACGTCTTTCAAAATATGTCATGAATGACTCCAAGTAATATCCTTAAAATGAGTTAATGCACAGCGGAAGATTTCTTTAATAGCTGAGAATAAACATGCTTTAAAGTGTCAACCAAAAGGTTGGTGAGTTCATAGGTTTATCATAACAATCATTTCAATATATTAATAGACCACAAGATTTCCGTTTATAAATATATGTACACTCGCAAGTGTATAAAATTATTCTATAAGTTGTAGGCACCCGGTAACAAGCCTTAACGTTCATGTTTTACCCTCTGAAGTACACCAGATCAGGTGTGTTTAAAATAACTTCGAAGTACTAAAGCATCCCATAGTCAGGATGGGGTTTGTCAGGCCCAATAGATCTATCTTTAGGATTCGCGCCTACCGTACATAGACAAGTAGTTTAATGTTACCAAGCTAAGGGTATATTTCTGGTTTAAACCCACATAGAATTAGTTTTAGTACTTGTGCCTATTTCGTAAAACATTTATAAAACAGCGCATGTATTCTCAGCCCAAAAATATATATAAAAAGGGAGTAATGAAACTCACCATACTGTATTTCGTAGTAAAAATACATATAACGTCATTTAACAAGTGCAACGTTGGCCTCGGATTCACGAACCTATATTAATTATATATATTTATATGTTGGTCAATATTTGTCTAACAATTTTTGATCAAGTCATAGTGTACCACAATCCTAATGCTCGAGACTAATATGCAAAAGTCAACAAAAGTCAACTTGACCCAAAATGACTTCTAAAATTTATACGTGTTTATTATATAACTTAACTATAGTCGTTTTATATATTTAAATATATTTATTAGATTTTATAATAATAAAAGTCATTTATTAATAAAAATTTATATTAACGTTTATATATGATAAAATATACTTTTATATATCTTAAGTAGTAAAATTTATAAAGTTCACTTAATATCTTAAAACTATAGTGGTAAGTATTATTAATCTAATTATATTACGCGTGGTGAAAAATATCTTTGTATCCCCTATTTATTTGATAAAATAATATTGATCATAATAATAATAAGTAAAAGTTGTATTATTTTGTAATAATAATTATTATTATTCTATAAAAAATAACAATATTTATATTTACTAAAAATGTTATTATGATAAAATGATAATACTAACATAATAGTAATAATGATATTTTATAATAACAATGATATTTCTATTAAAATAATAACGACGATAGTAATAATAATCATTTTAACAATAATAGTAAAATTCAGTTGACTATAACTTCAAATCCGTTCATCGAAACCATTCGATATCTAAATGAAAAGTTCTTAATTTTTCGCTAGCTTTCCAATGACATGCATATCATATACCCTATCTCAGTAGCATATGTATCTAATTCAGGATTCAACAAACCTATCTAAGGACAATATCGAATGTACAAGCATGCATAATCCTATATACTCGAGCACTAGTCAGGGATACACTATTGATATATAAAAGTTAAGTTATGAGTGCTCACGTATCAATATTGAGATTCAATATTGCAGGAAAGTACGTAGACGCAACGGAGATGATAAATACTAGATTGACCTCACGAGCATACCCATGAACCATACCCATCACTTCCATAGCTATAACCCATAATTTCCTTAGCTTCGACTCATTCAAAAAACTATTTTGAAATCACTCGGACATCACTCCGTCGTAATATTTTATGTATACTAATAATATCTTGAAATAATACAGAGCAAATATATATATATATATATATATATATATATATATATATATGTAAATCGATTGAGAGAGTTTAGAGAAATATATTTTCAAGTTTCTATGAAATAATGAAACCTATTAAATTCTATTTATAATAGATTTTTGAATTATTAAAGTGAATTATTAAAGTATGAATTATTAAAGTGAATTATTAAAGTATGAATTATTAAAGTATGAATTATTAAAGTGAATTATTAAAGTATGAATTATTAAAGTAAATTATTAAAGTATGAATTATTAAAGTGAATTATTAAAGTATGAATTATTAAAGTGAATTATTAAAGTATGAATTATTAAAGTATGAATTATTAAAGTGAATTATTAAAGTTAAAGTAAAGTAAAAGTAAAGTAAAGGTAAAGTTAAAGTATAGTAAAAGTATAAAAACTATGTATGTATAATACGCGTATAAATATATATAATATTAATTTAAATCGTTATATATATTTAATGAAATAAAATATAAATATCGTTATATTTATTATACTGGTTAAGTAATGAGTTGTCAAAAGTGATTCTAGATATTTATAAAAGTTTAATAATAAAGTTTTTTTTTTAAACTGAAAACGTTTTTGTACGTTTGAAAATAGATTAATAGAATATTATGGAAACCAATTCTCTACTAGCTTTTGTCTAACTTTCTTAAATGACACTTTTTATTTTTATTTATAAATAGCTTTACAAATTATTCCGAATATCGTTAAGAGGAATAGATTTCTCAAATCATAGTGGACCTCTCAACAGAGACTTGTAATCATAATTCAATGTTTCTGATAATTCAATCATTTAATATATTTTTTTTAATTTCGTCGATAATCATATTGAAACAAATATGTTCATATAAAGCATTATACTTTTAAATACTTTGTTGACATTTTCAATTTATAACATATACACATATACATACATATTCATATATGTTCATTTAATGGTTCGTGAATCATTGGAATTTGGTCGAGGTTTAAATGAATGTATAAAGATAGTTTAAAATCCTTGATATTTAACTTAACAAACATTGCTTATCGTGTCAGAATAATATAAAGATAAAGTTTAAATTTAGTCGGAAATTTCCGGGTCGTCACAGTAGCCACCTAAACGAAGTACTGTGCAACCGTTGAAAACTGGTCGTCCAGCCCGGTTGGGGATGTCAGCCCGATAGATCTATCAACAGGATTCGCGTTTACACTGGCCCATGTAATTAATAGTTACCAAGTTATAGGGAGATATGCAGTGGTACAACTCAACGTAGAATGTAATTTTTGTCACTTGTGTCCATAACGTAAATCATTTATAAAAGTAGCGCATGTATTCTCAGCCCAAAAATATTTAGAGTTTAAAAGGGGACTATATACTCACCATACTGTATTTTGTAGTAAAAATACATATAACATCATTGATCAAGTATAAGGTTGGCCTCGGATTCACGAACCTATATCATTTATATTTTCATCAATACATATAATTGTAATTGAACCAATAATTATATTATTATTAGTGATAAGATTTATATTAATATTTTATATACTTTATTATATATTCATTCTGTATATTTAAGTAATGTGTTTATATATTTATATTATGGTTATTACACATATTCTTATTTACTTAACCTTTTGTTTACAAAATATTAGTTATAGTAATACTAAAGTAATATTAATATTAATAAAAATGATAATAGTAATACTACTTAATATTACTAATTAAGATGCTAATAGTTATGATTTCATTAGTGATAAAAATAATGATATTAATAATAATAATATGCTTATATAAAAAATGATTCTAACATTTATAAAGTGATATTAATACTAATATTTATGAAAATAATAATAATAACCAAAAATCATAACAATAATAATAATACTTATTATGCTCTAATGTTATTACTTAATAAAAACTAATTTTTAATATTAGTAATCATTTTAAGTGTATATTAACAACAATAAGTAATAATAACCTTAATAATAATAATAATAATAATAATAATAATAATAATAATAATAATAATAATAATAATAATAATAATAATAATAATAATAATAATAATAATAATAATATTATTATTATTATTATTATTATTATTATTATTATTATTAATAATAATAAAAATAAACATAAAAATAAACATAAGAGTTATACCCTTGAAGAGTTTTCAAAAAAATGTCCCATTGGAGACTCGAACCCGCGACCTCATGTAACCTGACAACACCTTGAACCAGTGGGCTGAGCCCGTTTTTCCGAAATACAACAGAGATTATTAATACATATCATGTATCTCTTTCAGTTCATTTTCTTCTTCTTCTTCTTCATATAACCAAATCGACCAGAGACCAATATTTATCATAACATCTGAATTTTGTGTCGAGTTAAAAACAAAATTACACAGAAACAGATAGCAATTGTGTTGGTGATTTTTAAATTAACAGACTCAATAAACAAATAAAAAAAATCATAACAGACATGATGACTCGTTCATGAACTCGATCTTCAATTTCAAAATTTTGGACGTTTTAACTCATGATCATAACAGGAAAAAGGTGTTAAATCTCTATTAGAAACTTTCTGTAATCATAATTGAACTTAAAACATAACACTAAACTCGAATTCTGGGATGAACACAATAGTTGACTTTTGCTTTAAAAGTTTGACTTCGAAAATTCGACCTTAATTTGATAAATTGGATCTTACCACTTTCTAGATAGTTTTAGAAAAAGAATTACAACAACACTGCACTTTTAACTTTTGAAATTCATTAAGTATTCGAGCTAATTGAAAAATGGAACAGAAATAGAGATAGTCGACCTGGTACAGCTTGTTCTTCGTGTTTTTTTTTTTTAATTGAATTCATTATAGTTGTTGGTTGATGAAAGAAGTTCGTATGGATAATCTAAAACAGGAATTGATCGAGATTATAAAGGATTTAAGCCAACAGATGGAATCCTTTGTACAGCAAAGAAAAATATAAAATAATTAAAAGATGAAAACGATTCTTAACAAATTTTGAAGTTTTGTGCTTGTTTTTAGGAATCAAATCGTACATAATCTGTATTACTGTATTTATCTATATGTATCTGTATTTTATTTATTTATTTATTTCTTTTTTATCTGAATATATATATATTCTGTATTTATAATTAATTATAGATATACCTGTATTTATATTTATATAAATCTGAATTTATATATTTATTATATTAAACTCTGTAATATTAATTAATATTATAAATTTATTAATAGAAATCATTAATTTTATTAATTTTAATAAGAATACTAATAATAATAGAATTTATAATAATAATAATTGTATTAATAATAATTTTATCAAAATTTATACTAGAAGAAGGATAAACAAAAGTAATGAATATATTATTAATGATTATTATAAAAATAATACTAATTAGATTAATATTTGTAATAATAATAAGGTTTATATGTATATCAATTTCGTATCAACCAAATCGTTAAATGTTTTATCAATATTCCTTAATTTTAATAGTCACACATATGTATGTACACATACATATCTATTTACACACAATTATTCGTGAATCGTCAAGCATGGTCAAAGGGTAATTGATTACATGCTCATAGATTTCAAACTTTCTAGACTCAACACTACAGATTTTGCTTATCATGTCGGAAACATATAAAGATTAAGGTTTAAATTTGGTCGGAAATTTCCGGGTCATTACAGTACCTACCCGTTAAAGAAATTTCGTCCCCGAAATTTGATAGAGGTTGTCATGGATAACAGTAAGAATGTTTTTATGACGAATATGAGGTGATAATGGAGTTTTATCATCATTGAGCAATATAGATAAAACAATTTTGATTATGCAAGGAGCATAAGTGAAGCTATCACAAAAGAGTGAAATGAGTAAGCAAATATATTCGTTTCAACCGATGACATAGTTACAATTGATTTTCGGGATTTAAGGGATTTAAAGAAAATCTTTACGTACTATGATTTGGTTCTTCGGTGATCAGGATCTTCTTTGATTTAATGCGGCAATCTGTTTCGATTTCTCTGTCGGATATTTCACTATAAATCCACCTCCTTCCCTTCCTTACTTCCACACCTCACATCTTCTATCCTTTCTCCCTCAATTCATACCTTAAAGTATTCTTTAAAATGCTCCATCCCGTTCTGATCCTTGATATACTCTAAATTTTCACATCTGTCATTCTTCTTTTTCATCTACCACCAGAAGAATCTATCTACTTCTACTATACTCTTGTGTTTATAGTGTTTCTAGTTCTCCCGTGTCTCTATATTGCTATGTGCATTGATATACACGGTTTGTAATTTCGGGGTTGTTATTGGGTTTTATATCTTCCCTTATATTTCGATGTTCCTGCTTCTGTCTTCTATAATCATTGTCCTCCACAGTTAATGCTCTCTCCTAATTGCTGCGATTTTTACCCCAATTTCTATTTCAGGGCTTTGTCCCTTCGTTTCTTCTTCCCGTCCTCGAGTCAAGCGAGCAATGATCCGGAATTCGTAGGTATGAAATTCGGAATGAACATAGTTAATGCTCTTAGAAAGAAATGATAATGGCATGATTTTGATTTATCAAATTACCAGATTATCTTGGAACAGACCGAATTATCAAGAAATATTTTCTTGATATTTTTAGAATTTGATTAGAATGTAAGAGTCGTGTAACATGGCATATGGTGATGGTACTGTGAATCATCACATTCCATTAGAAACTCAACATGACTTACTGTAATATAATGATGTTGATCAAGTGTCATTATATTATACTAATTCATGCATCAGTTCCCAACACCACTTCAAAACATTCATATTTTAAACTCGGGGGTTTCAGAATTTAGAAACTAACACAGTTTCTTTTATGTTGTAATGCAGATATTACGAAGAGATAAATGATCTTAGATAAGAATAGTGGTGATAATATCTCCAGAAATATGGAGAATATGTATAATGGAAGATACGAAGATATCTTATAATATCTAAGATAAGATGATGATGAAGAATATTATCTGGAAAGATTTAGAATAAGGAATAATGTATTTTGCTAATGATTTCAGCAGACACGGAATTATTTGGATTCTTTGAAGTCAACTTATTCTTTGTGATTTGTTCACGGTTTCCTTCATAGTTTCGCATAATCCACGTTTCGGTGTTAAATTTTCTATTAAGTGTTCCCAACACTTCCTTCTTTATCATCCACTTTTGACCATTAAGATCATCTACAATATGCTGCTTCGTCAGCATTTTCAAAGTTAACGGATCTGGGTAATCAGTTATCAAACTGAGGTGATTTCAGGAGAATTGTGTTTTTAGATGATTAAATGCTGATGGTAATATAGTGGAATATAAAAGGTTCTCCGGTAACGACGACGAAAGGAAATCAGTTATAATAAGACTAGTCTTACTGGGAAGTCGAAGTTAACTTGCTGGAGCTGTGACAAGATTGGCTACCTTGAAAAGGAATTGTAAGGTTGTTTTTGTTAATGAATGATAAAGAATTCGACGCGGTATGTGTTAAACTATGACTTTGGGTTCGAGAGTTTCTCAGGTACATAA
Source organism: Rutidosis leptorrhynchoides (assembly GCF_046630445.1). Classification (NCBI taxonomy): domain Eukaryota; kingdom Viridiplantae; phylum Streptophyta; class Magnoliopsida; order Asterales; family Asteraceae; genus Rutidosis; species Rutidosis leptorrhynchoides. The sequence goes on from NC_092338.1 coordinate 116,508,557, forward strand.
ATCTTTTCTTCCGTAGATGAAGTGCGGTTGGTTCAACTTTTCGGTTGAGGTAATTTCAAGAATCATGAAAAGACTTGAACGCAGATTGTAATTGTCGAGGTACAAATGAGGTTTAAGATGAAATCAAGTGGCAAACTTGAAGAATTGTTTAGTTTCATATGTTATAATCAATATTTTAATTCATTTTAATTGTCCAAAGTTAGCAGTCCAATAGTCCAATTGTCCAATGAATTCATATATAATTTAAAATATAATTATTTAATACGTATCGTGACCCGTGTACCGGTCTCAGTATTGATCACAACTCAAACCATATATATATTTTGGAATCAACTCCAACCCCGTATAGCCAACTCCCACATTCACATATAGAGTGTCTTTGGTTGTTCCGAAATATATACATAGATGGGTCGATATGATAGGTCGAAACCTTGTATACATGTCCCGTTATTTATAGTGCGTAAAATAAATAAATATATATCATGACCCGTGTACAACGTATTGTCTCAGAATTAATCCGACGTATTGTGTACATGTGTCCCGATTTAAAGTGCATAAAAGTAAATAACAGAAATTAAATGATAATAAATTAAATTGCGTTAAAATGTAATACGAAATTAACAGTTAGCTGGGAACAGTTAGCTAGGAACAGTTAGCGTGGAATCTTAACAATATTTCAATTAGTTAATTCATTTGTTTCTAACAAATTTTATTATGTCCAATATTTTATTCATTATGCCACTTGTTGGATTCTGATAGGTCAAAATCCAAATGTGTAATTTGAATGGAAATGGTTGTTCGGTGGTGAACGGATACGTATATCGATAGTTGTAAGTAGGATAGTAAATAACCGTTGATTCAGATTCGAAGAATGTACAGTGTAACTTATTAATGTGAAATCTAAATATTCCTCGGGTACTACCTACCCGTTAAAATATTTTCATCATTAATAGTTTGTACGAAAGAATTTTTAATTACAATCTTTATGAAAATATACTTGCATATATATTTTCTTCGGATGTAATCATGGATTTAATGAGTTAATAAGATATTAGACTCATTTGATTTATCGTTATTACTTGATTACATGGTCTCTAAAACATTAGAGATTATATAATCGTCATTTCAAACGAAGGTAAATGAGGTAGAACGATACGTAAAGCGAAGATAATCGATGTAGAATGATAAGTAGAACGAAGATCATACTCGAAGTACAGATGGTGATATTGAAACGTGTGAAGTTGATATCCGAGGTACAGATTGTGATGTTGAGGTTTATGACGCGGTTGTGGTTGAGGGTGATAAGGGTACTGTCGGCGTTGATGATGGTGATACTGATTATGCTGCTGGTGTTTGTAACCTTCGCACCATATTCTCCAAAGCCGTCACGCGAGCGCGAAGTTCGTTAACTTCTGCCGGTACACCGGGATGATTGACAGTTGGAGTGAGCGGATGAATAAGATTCGAAATATGGGATAGTATATAATCGTGACGAGATACTCTAGAGATGAGAGAGAAAATAGTTTCTCGAACAGGTTCGCCGGTAAGTGCTTCAGGTTCATCGTCAAGAGGGCAATTTGGTGGATGGAAGGGATCTTTGATGTGAAATGATTTTCAGATATCGGATGATATTCTAACTATATAGAATATCTATATATATAATACTAAGGATTTCGTAGACTACAGAGGAATTTACGGCATATATCAGGCAAGTCTACAGATGCGCTAAGATATGAATTCTCAGATACACTAAGATATGAATTTTGTCTATACACTATCAATGCAGTAAATGCAGTAAGACGTGTCTAGACTTATGAATGATAAGCAGGAAATTTCCTAAGGATGATAAGCAGGTGATTTCCGACTAGAAATGATAAGCAAAACTTTTTGACTTGTAAACACGGTCGAAGTCCAGACTCACTAATGTATCCTAACAACTACTAGTCAGACACACTAATGCAAGACCTGGTTCGCTAAGACCACCGCTCTGATACCACCTGTAAAGACCCGTCCTTATCCACCTAGACAAAGTCTTCAACATTTGGTTCCATTGCGATGATCGACTCCAAGTAATGTCTTTAGTATGAGCTAATGCACAGAGGAAGACTTAATTCGTACCTGAGAATAAACATGCTTTAAAACGTCAACATAAAGTTGGTGAGATATATAGGTTTTGTTGCTAGCAGCGTTATAACTATGGACCACAAGATTTCAAATATTTAAACATAGTACACTCGCAAGTGTATGAAAGACATTCTAAGTTTGTTGAGCACCTGGTAACCAAACTTTACAAGTAATAAACAGCACATATTCCCTTTATATATAATCGCACTACACCGTACCAAGTGTAGCCACCTAAACGAAGTACTGTACAACCGTTGAAAACTGGTCGTCCAGCCCGGTTGGGGATATCAGCTCGATAGATCTATCAACAGGATTAGCGTTTACACTGGCCCATGTAATTAATAGTTACCAAGTTATAGGGAGATATGCACTGGTACAACTCAACGTAGAACGTAATTTTTGTCACTTGTGTCCATAACGTAAATCATTTATAAAAGTAGCGCATGTATTCTCAGCCCAAAAATATTTAGAGTTTAAAAGGGGACTATATACTCACCATACTGTATTTTGTAGTAAAAATACATATAACATCATTGATCAAGTATAAGGTTGGCCTCGGATTCACGAACCTATATCATTTATATTTTCATCAATACATATAATTGTAATTGAACCAATAATTATATTATTATTAGTGATAAGTTTTATATTAATATTTTATATACTTTATTATATATTCTTTCTGTATATTTAAGTAATGTGTTTATATATTTATATTATGGTTATTACACATATTCTTATTTACTTAACCTTTTGTTTACAAAATATTAGTTATAGTAATACTAAAGTAATATTAATATTAATAAAAATGATAATAGTTATACTACTTAATATTACTAATTAAGATGCTAATAGTTATGATTTCATTAGTGATAAAAATAATGATATTAATAATAATAATAATATGCTTATATAAAAAAAATGATTCTAACATTTATAAAGTGATATTAATACTAATATTTATGAAAATAATAATAATAACCAAAAATCATAACAATAATAATAATAATAATACTTATTATGCTCTAATGTTATTACTTAATAAAAACTAATTTTTAATATTTGTAATCATTTTAAGTGTATATTAACAACAATAAGTAGTAGTAATAATAATAATAATAATAATAATAATAATAATAATAATAATAATAATAATAATAATAATAATAATAATAATAATAATAATAATAATAATAATAATAATAATAATAATAATAATAATATTAATAATAATAATAATAATAATCATAAAAATAAACATAAGAGTTATACCCTTGAAGAGTTTTCAAAAAAATGTCCCATTGGAGACTCGAACCCGCGACCTCATGTAACCCGACAACACCTTGAACCAGTGGGCTGAGCCCGTTTTCCCGAAATATAACAGAGATTATTAATACATATCCTGTATTTCTTTCAGTTCATTTTCTTCTTCTTCTAAATATAACCAAATCGACCAGAGACCAATATTTATCATAACATCTGAATTTTGTGTCGAGTTAAAAACAAAATTACACAGAAACAGATAGCAATTGTGTTGGTGATTTTTAAATTAACAGACTCAATAAACAAATAAAAAAAATCATAACAGACATGATGACTCGTTCATGAACTCGATCTTCAATTTCAAAATTTTGGACATTTTAACTCATGATCATAACAGGAAAAAGGTGTTAAATCTCTATTAGAAACTTTCTGTAATCATAATTGAACTTAAAACATAACACTGAACTCGAATTCTGGGATGAACACAATAGTTGACTTTTGCTTTAAAAGTTTGACTTCGAAAATTCGACCTTAATTTGATAAATTGGATCTTACCACTTTCCAGATAGTTTTAGAAAAAGATTTACAACAACACTGCACTTTTAACTTTTTAAATTCATTAAGTATTCGAGCTAATTGAAAAATGGAACAGAAATAGAGATAGTCGACCTGGTACAGCTTGTTCTTCGTGTTTTTTTTTTTAAATTGAATTCATTATAGTTGTTGGTTGATGAAAGAAGTTCGTATGGATAATCTAACACAGGAATTGATCAAGATTATAAAGGATTTAAGCCAACAGATGGAATCCTTTGTATAGCAAAGAAAAATATAAAATAATTAAAAGATGAAAACGATTCTTAACAAATTTTGAAGTTTTGTGCTTGTTTTTAGGAATCAAATCGTACATAATCTGTATTACTGTATTTATCTATATGTATCTGTATTTTATTTATTTATTTATTTCTTTTTTTATCTGAATATATATATATAATCTGTATTTATAATTAATTATAGATATACCTGTATTTATATTTATATAAATCTGAATTTATATATTTATTATATTAAACTCTGTAATATTAATTAATATTATAAATTAATTAATAGAAATCATTAATTTTATTAATTTTAATAAGAATACTAATAATAATAGAATTTATAATAATAATAATTGTATTAATAATAATTTTATCAAAATTTATACTAGAAGAAGGATAAACAAAAGTAATGAATATATTATTAATGATTATTATAAAAATAATACTAATTAGATTAATATTTGTAATAATAATAAGGTTTATATGTATATCAATTTCGTATCAACCAAATCGTTAAATGTTTTATCAATATTCCTTAATTTTAATAGTCACACATATGTATGTACACATACATATCTATTTACACACAATTATTCGTGAATCGTCAAGCATGGTCAAAGGGTAATTGATTACATGCTCATAGATTTCAAACTTTCTAGACTCAACACTACATATTTTGCTTATCATGTCGGAAACATATAAAGATTAAGGTTTAAATTTGGTCGGAAATTTTCGGGTCATTACATAGGTATATTGGACCATTCAAGGTTATTGATCGTGTCGGACCAGTAGCTTACCGACTTGAGTTACCTCAACAACTCGCAGCTGTACATAACACTTTCCATGTCTCGAATTTGAAGAAATATTTTGCTAAAGAAGATCTCACTATTCCGTTAGACGAAATCCAAATTAACGAAAAACTTCAATTCGTCGAAGAACCCGTCGAAATAATGGATCGTGAGGTTAAAAGACTTAAGCAAAGCAAGATACCAATTGTTAAAGTTCGATGGAATGCTCTTAGAGGACCCGAGTTCACCTGGGTACGAGAAGATCAGATGAAGAAGAAATACCCGCACTTATTTCCAGAAGATACGTCAACACCTCCAACTGCTTAAAATTTCGGGACGAAATTTATTTAACGGGTAGGTACTGTAGTGACCTGAACTTTTCCATGTTTATATATATTAAATGATATTTTTATTTACATGATTAAGTGTTTCCAACATGTTAAGCAATCAAACTTGTTAAGACTTGATTAATTGAAATAGGTTTCATATAGACAATTGACCACCCAAGTTGACCGGTGATTTACGAACGTTAAAACTTGTAAAAACTATATGATGACATATATATATGATTATATATATAGTTAACATGATATTATGATAAGTAAGTATCTCATTAGGTATTTTAGCAATGAGTTATATACATAAAATTGAGTTTATTGAATTAAGAAACTCGAAACGATATATATAACGATTATCGTTATAACAACGTCTTACTAAATACATATGAATCATATTAAGATATTGATACACTATGTTTAATCATGATAAATGATAAGTAAACATGTCATTAAGTGTATTAACAATGAACTACATATGTAAAAACAAGACTACTAACTTAATGATTTCGAAATGAGACATATATGTAACGATTAGCGTTGTAACCACATTTAACTGTATATATATCATACTAAGATATATTAATATATCATAATATCATGATAATGTAATAATTTAACATCTCTTTAGATATAATAAACAATGGGTTAACAACATTTAACAAGATCGTTAACCTAAAGGTTTCAAAACAACATTTACATGTAACGACTAACGATGAATTAATGACTCAATTAAAATGTATATACATGTAGTGTTTTAATATGTATTAATACACTTTTGAAAGACTTCAAGACACTTATCAAAATACTTCTACTTAACAAAAATGCTTACAATTACATCCTCGTTCAGTTTCATCAACAATTCTACTCGTATGCACCCGTATTCGTACTCGTACAATACACAGCTTTTAGATGTATGTACTATTGGTATATACACTCCAATGATCAGCTCTTAGCAGCCCATGTGAGTCACCTAACACATGTGGGAACCATCATTTGGCAACTAGCATGAAATATCTCATAAAATTACAAAAATATTAGTAATCATTCATGACTTATTTACATGTAAACAAAATTACACATCCTTTATATCTAATTCATATACCAATGACCAAAAACACCTACAAACACTTTCATTCTTCAATTTTCTTCATCTAATTGATCTCTCTCAAGTTCTATCTTCAAGTTCTAAGTGTTCTTCATAAATTCTATAAGTTCTAGTTTCATAAAATCAAGAATACTTCCAAGTTTGCTAGCTTACTTCCAATCTTGTAAAGTGATCATCCAACCTCAAGAAATCTTTCTTATTTACAGTAAGATATCTTTCTAATACAAGGTAATACTCATATTCAAACTTTGATTCAATTTCTATAACTATAACAATCTTATTTCGAGTGGAAATCTTACTTGAACTTGTTTTCGTGTCATGATTCTGCTTCAAGAACTTTCAAGTCATCCAAGGATCCTTTAAAGCTAGATCTATTTTTCTCATTTCCAGTAGGTTTATCCACAAAACCTGAGGTAGTAATGATGTTCATAACATCATTCGATTCATATATATATATATATATATATATATATATATATATATATATATATATATATATATATATATATATATATATATATATATATATATATATATATATATATATATAACTACCTTATTCGAAGGTTTAAACTTGAAATCACTAGAACATAGTTTAGTTAATTCTAAACTTGTTCGCAAACAAACGTTAATCCTTCTAACTTGAATTTTAAAATTAACTAAACACATGTTCTATATCTATATGATATGCTAACTTATTGATTTAAAACCTGGAAACACGGAAAACACCGTAAAACCGGACATACGCCGTCGTAGTAACACCGCGGGCTATTTTGGGTTTGATAATTAAAAACTATGATAAAATTTGATTTAAAAGTTGTTCTTTTGGGAAAATGATTTTTCTTATGAACATGAAACTATATCCAAAAATCATGATTAAACTCAAAGTGGAAGTATGTTTTTCAAAATGGTCATCAAGACGTCGTTCTTTTGACTGAAATGACTACCTCTTATAAAAATGAATTATAACTTATATTTCTGACTATAAACCTATACTTTTTCTATTTATATTCATAAAATAGAGTTCACTATGAAACCATAACAATTTGATTCACTCAAAACGGATTTAAAACGAAGATGGGTAAAACAAGATTGGATATTTTTTGATTGTTGTAGCTACGGGAAATATTGTAACAATTCTATACAAATCATATCCTAGCTAACTTATATTGTATTATACATGTATTCTAATATATTATGTAATATTAGGATACCATAGACACGTATGCAAATGTTTTGACATATCATATCGACCCATGTGTATATATTATTTGGAACAACCATAGACACTCTATATGCAGTAATGTTTGAGTTAGCTATACAGGGTTGAGGTTGATTCCAAAAATATATATACTTTGAGTCGTGATCTAGCCTGAGACGTGTATACACTGGGTCGTGGATTGATTCAAGATAATATATATCAATTTATTTCTGTACATCTAGCTATGGACAACTAGTTATAAGTTACTAACGAGGACAGCTGACTTAATAAACTTAAAACATCAAAATGTATTAAAAATGTTGTAAATATATTTTGAACATACTTTGATATATATATATGTATATATTTGTTATAGGTTCGTGAATCGACCAGTGGCCAAGTCTTACTCCCGACGAAGTAAAAAAATCTGTGAAAGTGAGTTATAGTCCCACTTTTAAAATCTAATATTTTGGGATGAGAATGCATGCAGTTTTATAAATGTTTTACGAAATAGACACAAGTAAATGAAACTACATTATATGGGTGAATGATCGAAGCCGAATATGCCCCTTTTTGCTTGGTAGCCTAAGAATTAGTAAACAGATCTACAAATTGACGCGAATCCTAAAGATAAATCTATTGGGCCTAACGAACCCCATCCAAAGTGCCGGATGCTTTAGTACTTCGAATTCGTTTTTATCATGTCCGAAGAATTTCCCAGAATGATAGGGGATATTCTTATATGCATCTTGTTAATGTCGGTTACCAGGTGTTCACCATATGAATGAATTTTATCTCTATGTATGGGATGTATATTGAAATATGAAATCTTGTGGTCTATTATTATGATTTGATAATATATAGGTTAAACCTATAACTCACCAACATTTTTGTTGACATTTTAAGCATGTTTATTCTCAAGTGATTATTAAGAGCTTCCGCTGTTGCATACTAAAATAAGGACAAGATTTGGAGTCCATGCTTGTATGATATTATGTAAAAACTACATTCAAGAAACTTATTTTTGATGTAATATATTCTTATTGTAAACCATTATGTAATGGTCGTGTGTAAACGGTATATTTTAGATTATCATTATTTGATAATCTATGTAATACTTTTTAAACCTTTATAGATAAAATAAAGGTTATGGTTGTTTTAAAAAATGAATGCAGTCTTTGAAAAACGTCTCATATAGAGGTCAAAACCTCGCAACGAAATCAATTAATATGGAACGTTTATAATCAATATGAACGGGACATTTCAATTATTTGGTGTGTGGAAAGGTTAAAACATCGATACCGACGGTGATTGGTAGGATATCCAAGAAATATGCATGGGGTAGAGCGAGGTGAGAGTTTGTTGGTAGTGTTAAGGTGCGGATAACATAGACATCCGAAGACACGAAGGGTGAAGTAGTGAGGTGGATATTTGTAAAGGCGTGTGTGGGGAATGTCGTAGTTAATGGCGGATGAGGGAAGCAAGTTGAGTATGTAAGTAGCCATGTGGAGGGCTTCCACCCAAAATGTAGGAGGAAGGTTTGCTTGAAAGAGGAGTGTGCGAATTAGGTTATTAATTTTGTGTATCATCCGTTCGGATTTTCCGTTTTGTTAGGATGTTTGGGTGTATGAGAAACGAATTTGAATGCCGTTAGTTTGAAAGAGTTTGTGAAGGGGTGTGTTATCAAATCCCCCCCTTCCCCTTGATCGCATTGGAAGGCTTTAATTTCAGTATTAAATTTGGTTTTAACATATGCACGAAATTGTAAGAAATTTATTAAAGGCGTCTGATTTATTCCGAAGTGGGAAAACCCATAAATAATGCGTGTAATGATCTAAAAATATAACATAGTACTTAAAACCTGATGTCGTGCGAGGTGTATATAAAATAGCTATTATATTTTAGCAGAAAATACTATTAAATACGATACAATTTTACACAAAATATTTATTTATTTAAAGAATGGATATACTTAAACCTTGCTACAACACTTATAGGCAGTGTACCTAATCGTACAGTAGTGTAGTTTTTAGTAAGTCCGGTTCGTTCCACAGGGAAAATCTTTAAACAAAGCTTAACGCTATATTAGTTTACTTTTATAAAAATACAAATATATATATAAGTAATATTATTATTATTATAAAGGGGGGTTTTTACCGTTTAATGACCGGTTTGTCGATTTTAAAACTTTAGTCACAGTTAAAACCAAATGTAAAATATTAAAAATAAATACAAGACTTAAATTAAAGCATAAAGTAAATAACGATAATGAAATTGCGAATAATAAAAGTGCGATAAAATAAACTTGCGATAATTAAAAAGTACGATAATTAAAAGTGCAATTAAATACAATAATAATAAAAATGCGATAATTAGAAGTGCAATTAAATATAAAATAAAGGAAATTAAATATGAAATAAAAGAATTATGCTTATTTAAACTTCCGTAATCATGATGGTTGACGTGTTGATTTTAGTTTTATGCCCATGGGTTAATTGTCCTTTGTCCTGGATTATTTAATATGTCCGTCTGGTTTTTGTCCATAACAGTCGATCAGTCATAAATATAAAGTGCGAGTGTCCTCGTCAAATTATCCTTATACCCGAAGTTAAATATTCCAACTAATTGGGGACTTAAACTGTAACAAGATTTTAATACTTTGTTTAATAATTACACCAGGATGTCGACTGAGTGTAACCCAAGGTTTTAATATTTTGTTATCAATTATACCAAGTGTCCTTGTACATAATTTCATCCCTGTTTTAATTATTCTAGTGGCTATTAATCCATTCCCGTGTCCGGTTAAATGAACGATTATTCGTACATATAAATACCCCGCCCATCGTGTCCGATCGAGTGCATATGGTAATTTATAGCGACGTCCAATTGTAAATCTTTATATTAACATTAACAAACTATCATTTAGTTAAACAAATATAAAGCCCATTAATAGCCCATAGTCTAATTTCCACAAGTGTCGTTCTTTTGTCCAAATCCCAATTATGGTACAAAGCCCAATTACCCAATTTTAGTAATTAGCCCAACATCATGATTACTTCGGATTAAATAAGCATAATAATAACTTAGCTACGAGACATTAAATTAAAAAGGTTGAACATAACTTACAATGATTAAAAATAGCGTAGCGTTACACGGACAGAATTTTGACTTACACCCTTACAACATTCGCTAACATACCCTTATTATTAGGATTAAAATTAAAATTAAAATTAAAATTAAAATTAAAATTAAAATTAAAATATAAATATAAATATATACATTTAGATAGATGGATGGATATATTGGATGATTTTTACGATCAGAATGCGCGAGCTTTATAGGTAGTTTCAAAATTAGGGGCTCCGCGACTCGCGTAGTTTTTGCACTGCAAACTCCGCAACTCGCGGAGTTTGCTTTTACAGCTCACACAAGTTTGGAGCCTTTCTTGCCGGCGGTTTATAATATATTATATAATATATAAATAATTATAAGAATTATTTAAATATTATATTATATTTATGTGCATAGTTGACTTGTAATTTTTTGTCCGTTGCGTCGAGCGTTGAGAGTTGACTCATGTCCCGGTTCCGGATTTTCGAACGTCCTTGCGTACAATTTTATATTTTGTACTTTGCGTTTTGAATCTTGTACTCTTGTAATTTCGAGACGTTTCTTATCAATAATTGGAACCTCTTTGATTGTATTTTGTACTTTTGAGCTTTTTGGTCGTTTGCGTCTTCAATTCGTCGAATCTGTCTTTTGTCTTCACCTTTTATTATTTAAACGAATATCACTTTTAAATAGAACAATTGCAACTAAAAACTTGTCTTTCTTGAGGAATAATGCTATGAAATATATGTTCATTTTTAGCATTATCAAATATTCCCACACTTGAGCGTTGCTTGTCCTCAAGCAATATAGTCTTGAAATACTAGAATCACTTCTTTATTCTTCACACTTTGTACATCAGTGATTTCTTTACGGCGGTATAAACAATGGTAGTAACGATATGGTTTACAGTCCCACATGACTATAAAAATTTAGATCCATTAAGGAAATTGGATCTTTATGAAAACATTTGATCTTTTGAAAATTAAATCTAGTTTTTACCCTAGATAAGTTTTTCGGAATAACCCTTTACCGGTGTTTGCAAATTCTTTTTGTGGGTTTGGTGGGTTTCAGATTTGAAAATTTTAGCTCAAAACTTGCGGTTTTGTGTCACCCACTTGCTAACCTTGTATTTGGAAAGCAACACGTCCAGTTTACTTGTCCCGTATATTACCTTTCGGTAAACTACCGTCCGGTTGTAAAGGAAAGCGTTGAACAAGCAACTGTTAAGGCAATGTCCCCTGACATACTTTTAATTATGGTCTATAATGTGTCGGACGCAATTACTATCCTTGGTAGGAGCAATAGTAAAGCTCACCCTTATGATTTTTCGGTCTGGCACAAGGTCCTGTCTTTGACCACTATGCAACCACCGTTCTTACGGTTGACACCCGATTTAGTTCAGGTGACCTAATGAATTCCAGGTGAATTCCTAGGATTTTACGTTCAATGGTAATGAACGCATTGAAAATAGGGTTTTCAGAAAACAAATCGGTTTGTAATTTTGATCAAAATATTTTTCTCGTTCAAGCTCGAGTTTAGATATCATTGAATTCCATGAGTTTGTAATTATCAATCTTTAAGGTCAATCTCAAGGATTGAGTAATATCAGGCTTAAAAGCTGATTTTTGATCTTTTAAGGAGATTATCCTTTCTGGGGATTTGATTCATTAGTCTTATCTAGCTAATTTGCATGGTGCCCCCCATTTTACGAGATAAATCCTTCTCATGGTTAGGATAAATCTGACCACTTGGCGACCCTGTTTAATGCTGAGGTCCGTGGATTTCCTGCTGATTTTAGTGATGACTTTTCTAGATTTTTCGTCAACCTACAGCTGGTCTGGACGACAACTTCTTGACCTAAATCAAGAAGCGCGTGTCTTTTTCGGAAGACTTTACTTCCTTTTAATGATGGAATTGATTCATCGTGTAGATCCATCTTTCTTACAGTAAATCAGGTAAAACTTTTTAGTTTAGTCCAAAGCAAAAGTATTTTCAGTTATTTGTACAAAAATATGTGAAACTTGGAGAATTTTCCCACACTTGGCTTTTATTTTCCTTCTTATTGTCCTCTATTCCATTTTAAATGAATTTTAACATTTTGATTTGTTTCTCAATTTATGTCCTTTTCGAGGTTACAATAATTTCGGTGTTAAAACCTAGTTTTATCGTTCATAAATATGTATAAACATGATTTTGAGTTCATTTAATTGAAAATTTTGAAAAATTTTACTAGAATTGGGTAGTCAGTATATAAGACTAGGGGTGTTCTTTATTATCAGAGAGCACTAGATTCTAATACAACTACTGCTTTACTAGTATTTTTAATGGTAACCCAGTGTTTAAGATAAAAATTTTAAAATCAGAAAGAATTTAACCCCTTCCCACACTTAAGATCTTGCAATGCCCTCATTTGCAAGAAATCAGTAACAATTTAAATTATTGAGGGTGATTTGTGTGAAAATGATTAAATTTTACCAAAGTTTCCAAACATATTGGCGTTTGTTTGCTGAATGATAAATGGTGCACATCATTTGTTCATTCCGTCTTGTTGTTATTTCACATATATTTTGCATCTTGTCGTCAAAATTAGTTGCTTTTGCTGAACTTAATGCCAGTCTTTGAAAATACGTTGTTTTACCCTGTTGTGTACATAAGATAAACTGCAAACATATATACATATTTTTGAAGTTTGGTATATTACCCCACATTCAAAAATTATTAAAATCTAAGAATAAAAGTTAGAAAATTATAAAAACTATTACAATATTAACATAAGTATTAAACGTATCAACATTACAAATTACAAAATAAATAAAACTAAGTAGACTAGGGATGATACTGATACCAATAGGGGTTCCATGCATAACCATAGGTGCTATAAAATGCTTCGGCAGGGTTATACGTAGGATACGGTGGTTGCATCTCTATAGACCAGGGAGGGAATATGGGTTTTGGAGTAGGAATATAGTTTCTACCTATATGTTGGCAATGAGCTATGATTTGGTTTTGATGAACTTGCCAATCTTCAAATGCTCTCTGTCTAGCATTTTTGTACTCCTGTGAAGCTATAAACCTTTGCATTTCTTGCATTTCATTTTCCCCTCCTACATTACCTTGTTGTTGGTTTCTCTCAACCTGTGGATGTCTACCATGGTATTGTACTGCGGCGTTATTTCGCCTCTTCAAAACTTTCGCACCATGGTGTACATTTAAACCTATTGTATCGCGGGGTTCTGGTTCTTCGACTAATAATCCCCCCCGACTTATATCCACACCGAGATATTCAGCAATCAAAGTAATAAAAATACCACCTCCTATTATGCTATGCGGTCTCATCCCCCTAACCATAGCTGATAAATAATAACCCACACAATAAGGTATACTTACAGTGCTTTGTGGGTCTCGAATACACATATGGTAAAACAAATCCTGTTCATTTACCTTTTCCTTGTTCTTACCTCTTTGTGTAATCGAATTAGCTAAAAACCTATGAATCACTCTTAATTCAGCTCTATCTATATCCAAATAAGAGTAATTTCCCCCTTTGAATCGGTGATGGCTTATCATTTGACTCCATACACCATGTGTATCAAAATTTTCATCTATCTTTCTACCATTTAGTATCAACCCTCTACAATCGGCAGATGCTAACTCCTTAGGCGTATATATACGTAAAGCCTGAGCCATGTCTAGTAAAGACATGTGGCGCATCGAACCTCCTAACAAAAATCTAATAAAAGATCGATCGGTTAAACTAGCTACCCGATCATTTAATTCTATACTACACAACAATTCTTCACACCATACTTTATATACAGGTCTACGCATGGTGAATAAACGTACCCAGTCATTAAAAGTAGAATTACCATACCTCTGTGCAAGTAATTCCCTAATTGGCCCGGCCAATTCTACAGCTTCTAATGGTCCCCATTCTATAACCCTCGGTACCTCAACAACTTTGGAATGAAGAGTATGCAAACCCCTTTGGTATTTTGGATAATCTATCCAAAGTCTGTCAAATCTCAGGTTCGGGTGCAAATCTTCCAAGTGCATATCAGAAAATGTCATGACTGGATGAGCTATATCTTGCTTGTAGTAGTTATCCACCTCCTGTTGTTCCGCATTCTCAGCAGGAGCATTGCGAGCTTGGGATGAAAATTCACCCCTTTCAGTCTGCAAAACACATCAAACACAATTTTTGTGCATCCAAATATGCATTAGTGTCAGCAAAATCATCAATCAAAATAATTATAATGACATGATCAATTTATATCAAACTTAAGCTCATTTTCATATTTTTATCAAATCGACACTTTTTCAAATAAGCATATACGAAAATGTTCGCCAATTTCATAAGTATTTTACTCAAATAACATATCAAAATAATCATTACTAGCAATTAAACAAGTTTCAAATGGCATTATCTCTCAAAAATCAAGTTCATGAATTTTTATACTTGAAAAAGTCCACTTTAATTCTCAAAATTATGTTTAGGCTCAAAGTTTGGATCATTTAACTACCTAAACATGTTACACTACTTAATTTAGCAACAATTCATGACAAAAATCGGCCATAACCTGTTTATATCAAAAAGCCCTAAATTTGCTCAAGAACACAAACCCTAGATTACTCAAAATTTGAAGTTTAAGGCTTCTAATCATGTTAAATAGCATCAATCTAGGTTATACAAGCATAATACATAAATAATTTAAGCGTAATTACACTAAAAAGCATCAAAATCAAATTGGGGAAAAAATTGCTCAATGAACACTAATTTTCGGATTAAATATTGTTTAGGTGTAGAAATTTACCGTTTTTCTTGAGTAATTCCTTGATAGCATCCTTCTCAACATGATTTTAGTAAAAGATTTGATGATTAACGGTTAAAAATTGTGATTTTGGAGGTGTTTTTGCGGGTTTTTTCGGAGTATTTTCGCTGTATGTTTGAGTTGTGGTGTGGACTGATCAGTTCTTTGCGTTTTATTTTTTTTCCTGTATTTCGGTCCCTCCGCGAGTCGCGAGGTTTAAACCTACAAACTCCGCGAGTCGCGGAGTTTGTTTTTTTTTTTTTTTTTTATCATCTTATACTAATTGAAACAATTAAGTAATTAATTTTAAAATTTTGTTTCCCTTGTTATTTAGGACGAGGTCGTTTCGGATCGATGTCCTAGTCCGTCCTTCGACAAAATTTTAAAATTTGTCTTTTTGTAGCGATTGTTTTAAAAGCTAAGATTTTTGGGTTTTTTAATGTTTTTGGCATACTTTAATTCAATAAGATTAAAAATAATGATAATAAAAGTTCTCGTCCCTCCCTCGGGTAAAGCAATTTCGGTTCAAAGACCTAGTCTTCAACTCACGACGAATTTTAAAAATCATATTTTTAACTTAATGAGATAAAGTAAATTTTCGTTTTTAAATTCACACAATTTAAATATAAAATTCAAAATTAATATTAAAAATTCGCACCAAACTTAAAATTTGAAATGCATAAAAATAAAATTCATATTTTAAAAATTAAAAATTCACACCAAACTTAATTTAAAAATTCATATTATAAATTCACACCAAACTTATATTAATTTTTCAAATATTTACAATTTTAAATATATTGTTTTTACAAAGTTTACAATATTAATTTAAGATTTATATATTAATTTTAAAAACATGGTAAAAATAAAATTAAAAATCTTTTTGGCTTTTTATCCTACTTTAATCAATCAAATATTATCAAAAATATGTGCCCCTCTTTTCGGTAAAGTAATTTCGGTTCCAAGACCTAATTTAACTCATGACGAATTTTTGAAATATTTTGGGTTGATTGATTAAAGATATTTATACCTTAAGAATAAACGTTAAACTTCGCAGTGATGTAATAAATTTTTGAATGATATCAATAATTTCGGTCGCCAAACCTAATTTTATTCAATACCAATTTAATACTTTATAGCGAACAAATTAGCGTTTATTATCAAAAGGTTAAAAATAAAAATAAAGACTGTACAGGCTTACCTGTGAAATAGATTTCTTAGTTATATGATCTATCCCATTCATAAGATAGTCGGTTTAATTGGTTTTCCATGGCTACATAGGCATAACCTCGAGCATTCAGTGTTTTTTATTCTAAACATACGAACGGTCCGTCTCTGCATAAAGTAACAAATTCGGTATTTGGTTTGATTATTTGAACATTTACCTCCATGTGATCATTTTCCGCATTTGTGACATCTTTCTAGGTGTCGAGCTCTTCTTTTCGCTGCGGATTTTGATTTTCCTTTACCAAATTTTAACTTATTATCTTCGCATCTGGATTCTTTTCTAACTCCGTCCAATCTTTCTCTGATTACTGATACTATTTCACTCGGAAGTGTGTCATTATTACGTTCAGTGATCAAAGCATGTAGCATTAGACCATGGTTTAGTTCACAGACAGTCTTCATTTTGTAAAAACCTAAAAAAAATAAAAATTCAGAATGGGAGGAGAAGACTAGTTCTTTAGGGTCTGCTAGGGAAAGACCATTCGGGTTCCATTTTCGAGAACTACATGAAAACAGACAATCTAACTCTAACAGAAATACATATTATCCTTTAAAGACTTGATTCTCCCCACACTTAGTTAGCTGTGGTGTCGAAATTGTGATTAACTTCATCATCGAATTCCATTGGACTATCTATGTAGTGTTTAACTCTGTGACCATTAACTTTAAATTCAATCCCATTTGAATTTATTAATTCTATCGTTCCGTATGGGAAAACTCTTTTGACTATGAATGGTCCAGACCATCTTGATTTCAATTTTCCAGGAAATAGCTTGAATCGTGAATTGAAAAGAAGAACTCTGTCTCCTTCTTTAAATTCTTTTGAACTTCTGATTCTTTTATCATGCCATTTCTTCGTTCTTTCTTTATAGATTAACGAATTTTCGTATGCTTCATGTCTTAATTCTTCTAATTCATTTAGTTGACTTAATCGTAGACGTCCGGCTTCATGTAAATCAAGATTACATGTCTTCAAAGCCCAAAATGCTTTGTGTTCAATTTCTACTGGAAGATGACATGCTTTTCCATAAACAAGTCTAAAAGGTGTGGTTCCAATTGGAGTTTTGTAGGCTGTTCTAAAAGCCCAGAGTGCATCCTCCAATTTAATGGACCATTCCTTCGGATTTGATCCTACAGTTTTCTCTAGAATACGTTTTAAAGCTCGGTTTGTATTTTCAACTTGTCCACTTGTTTGTGGATGATATGCGGTGGAGATTTTATGAGTTACTCCATATCTTTTAAGAACTTTCTCAAGTTGATTATTACAAAAATGAGTACCCCGATCACTTATTAAAGCTTTCGGTGTTCCAAACCTTGCAAAAAGACGTTTTAAAAAGTTGACTACAACTCGTGCATCGTTAGTTGGGAGAGCTTGTGCTTCCGCCCATTTAGATACATAATCAATGGCTACGAGTATATATAGATTATTATGAGATTTTGGAAATGGACCCATAAAGTCAATACCCCAAATGTCAAATACTTCACATACTTGGATGACATTTTGTAGCATTTCATCACGTTGACTTATTTTTTCGGCCCTTTGACAAGCATCACAGGATTTGCAAAGAAGGTGTGCGTCTTTGTAAATTGTAGGCCAATAGAATCCAGCATCATAAACTTTTCTTGCTGTTAGTTGAGGCCCATAATGCCCTCCTGTTGGTCCTGTGTGACAATGGTTTAATATTTTACTAGCTTCATCTCCAAATACACATCGGCGTATTATTCCATCGGGACAACTTTTAAACAGATGTGGATCTTCCCAAAAATAGTGTTTTATATCACTGAAGAATTTCTTTCGTCTTTGGTACGATAATCCTTTTTCAAGGAATCCACAAACTAAGTAGTTTGCATAATCTGCAAACCATGGAATTTCTTTATAATCTATCTTTAATAGATATTCATCAGGAAAGTTGTCTTGTATGGCCGATTCATTTAGAACTTCTAATTCAGGATTTTCAAGATGAGAAAGATGATCAGCGGCGATATTTTCTGCTCCTCTTTTATCTCAGATTTCAATATCAAACTCTTGTAAGAGTAAGATCCAACGGATTAATCTTGGTTTAGCATCTTGTTTTGAAAATAGGTATCTAAGAGCAGAATGGTCGGTATAGACCACCGTTTTTGCTAGAACGAGATATGATCGAAATTTGTCAAAAGAAAAGACAATAGCAAGGAGTTCTTTTTCAGTAGTTGTATAGTTCGTTTGTGCTCCTTGTAACGTCTTACTAGCATAATATATAGGTTGAAATCGTTTTTCAATCCTTTGTCCTAAAATGGCTCCCATTGCAAAATCACTTGCATCGCACATTAGTTCAAATGGTAGATTCCAATTTGGTGTTATCATGATCGGCGCATTAGTGAGTTTCTCTTTAAGAATATTAAAAGATTTGATACACTCATCTGAAAAGATGAATGGAGCATCCTTTTCTAGGAGTTTATTCATAGGAGTGGCAATTTTAGAAAAATCTTTTATGAAACGTCGGTAAAAACCGGCATGCCCTAGAAAACTCCTAACTCCTCTAACATTGGTGGAATGTGGAAGTTTAGCAATTACATCTACTTTAGCTCTATCCACTTCAATTCCTTCTTTTGAAATTTTATGACCAAGAACGATGCCTTCTTTAACCATGAAATGGCATTTCTCCCAATTAAGTACTAGATTTGATTGTTCGCATCTAATAAGCATTCGTTCCAGATTAACTAGACATGATTCAAATGTATCACCGAAGACTGAAAAGTCATCCATGAAAACTTCCATGCATTCTTCTATCATGTCGTGAAAAATCGCCATCATACACCTTTAAAAGGTTGCAGGGGCGTTGCAAAGTCCAAATGGCATGCGTTTGTAAGCAAAAGTACCATAAGGGCACGTGAATGTGGTTTTCTCTTGATCTTCGGGTGCTATTGAAATTTGAAAATATCCGGAAAATCCATCTAGAAAACAATAGTAACTATTTCCGGCTAATCTTTCCAACATTTGATCAATGAAAGGTAAGGGAAAGTGATCTTTTCTGGTGGCGTCATTTAATTTTCTATAATCAATACACACACGCCATCCTGTTACAGTCTTAGTAGGAATAAGCTCATTTTTCTCATTTGTAATGACAGTCATGCCACCCTTCTTAGGCACGCATTGAACCGGGCTTACCCATGGACTATCAGAGATTGGATAAATTAGACCTGCATCTAGCAGTTTAATAATCTCTTTCTTAACTACATCTTGCATATTAGGATTTAGTCTTCGTTGGCATTGCACATACGTTTTATGACCTTCTTTCATAAGGATTTTATGTGTGCAATACGAAGGACTTATTCCTTTAATATCATGAATCTTCCATGCGGTTTATGGGCTTTCAACACAGAAATGAGTTGTGATTTCTCATTTTCAGTAAGAGAAGACGATATTATTACAGGTAATTCAGATTCACCATGTAAATAAGCGTATTCCAAATGGTTTGGAAGTGGCTTTAACTCTAATTTCGGAGGTTCTTCTATCGATGATTTGTATCGATATCTGTCTTCTTCTTTTAGCATTTGAATTTCTTCTGTTGTTGGTTCATATCCATTAGCTATAAGTGTAGCTAACATTTCAGCTTCATCAATTGGTTCATTACCTTCTCCTAAAGAACATTCTCCTGTTCCTTGTAATTCTGGAAATTCTTCTAATAATTCTGCATGTGCATCTATAGTTTGAATATAATAACATGTATCATCTGCAGATTGCGGTTGTTGCATTGCTCTATCAACTGAAAAGGTAACACTCTCGTCCTCTATACTTAGGGTCAGTTTCTTACCGAACACGTCTATCATTGCTTTAGCCGTATTTAAGAATGGTCTTCCTAATATGAGAGGAACTTGAGAATCTTCTTCCATGTCCAGAACAACAAAATCTACTGGAAATACTAAAGTACCAACTTTAACTAGCATGTTCTCCATTATCCCTCTAGGATATTTTATTGATCTATCGGCTAGTTGTATGCTTATTCTGGTTGGTTTCAATTCTCCAAGGTCTAGTTTAGTGTATAGTGAATACGGCATTAGATTTATACTAGCACCTAAGTCTGCCAATGCTTCTATTGAACTAAGACTACCCAGAAAATATGGAATTGTGAAACTTCCTGGATCAGATAATTTTTCTGGTATCTTATTCAACAGTACTGCTGAACAATTAGCATTCATGGTAACAGCCGAGAGTTCTTCCATTTTCTTTCTATTTGAGATTAGATCTTTCAAGAATTTAGCATATCTAGGCATTCCTGAAATTACATCAATGAAAGGAAGATTTACATTTATCTGTTTAAACATATCCAAGAATTTGGATTGCTCGGCTTCAAGTTTCTCTTTCTTCATTTTACTCGGGTAAGGAAGTGGTGGTTGGTATGGTTTAACATAAGGTTTATCCTTAGCTGTGTTATCTTCATTAACCTTTTCAACTACCGGTTCTTTTTCCTTATCTTTATTAGGTTGAGGTTCTTGTGGAGTAGGAATAGCTTCATCAGAAGTTACAGGTATTTCAGGTGGTTTAAGTGTTGTACCACTTCTTGTGGTAATGGCTTTAGCTGTTTCATTCCGGGGGTTAGCATTTGTATCACTAGGTAGACTTCCCGGTTTTCTTTCACCTATTAACCTTGCTAGGTTACTTACTTCTTGTTCCAGATTTTGAATAGAAGCTTGTTGATTTCTAAATACTTGAGCATTTTGTTCATTAGTTTGTTTCTGAGATGTGAAAAACTGCGTTTGAGTTTCAACTAGCTTCGTCATCATATCTTCTAAATTCAGCTTTTTATCATCGGTTTGTTGTGGTGGTTTGTTTTGAAAATTAGGTCTTTGCTGATTGTAATTATTATTGGATACTTGTTGATTGCTAGGACCTTGTTGGTTGTTGTATGGAATATTTCGGTTATAGTTCTGGTTTTGATTGTAAATCGGTCTTGGCGGTTGATAATTATTCTGATAATTATTTCCAGGCCTTTGGTTTATGTATGAAATATTCTCTCTTTGTTCCATTGTTAATTCAATACTGAGACAATCTTTTGTCAAATGTGGTCCTCCACACTGCTCACAACTAATTCGTATTGAGTGAATATCTTTAGTCATCTTTTCCATTCGTCTCTCGACAGCATCTATCTTTGCGGAAATGGAATCTAAGTCATGGCTAGAATCGGCTCTAGCTGCTTTAGATGATCTAACGATATCTTTTTCTTGGTGCTACTCATGTGAGTGGGAAGCAGTGTTATCAATAATTTTGTAACCATCAGTTTCGGTTTTCTTCATAATAGAACCACCGGCTGCTATATCTATGTCTTTCCTTGTAGTGATGTCGCATCCTTGGTAGAATATTTGTACTATTTGACAGGTGTCTAAACCATGTTGTGGACATCCTCTCAACAACTTTCCAAATCTTGTCCACGCCTCATATAGAGTTTCATTTGGCTTCTGTGTAAACGTAACAATTTCTGCTTGAAGTCTTACGGCTTTAGATGCCGGAAAGAATTGTTTAAGAAATTTTTCAACTAAAACGACCCATGTATCAATCGCCCCTTCAGGTAACGATTCCAACCAATCTTTGGCTTCTCCATTTAAAGTCCAGGGAAATAACATGGGATATATCTGTTCATCCTCAACTTCTCTTATTTTAAATAGAGTGCAGATCCTATTAAAGGTACGAAGATGTTCATTTGGATCTTCCTTCGGCGCACCACTAAATTGGCATTGATTAGTCACCATGTGTAGAATTTGTCCTTTGATTTCATAATCTGGCGCATTAATGTCTGGATGAGTAATTGCGTGACCTTGGCCAGTGCGTGTAGTGACCCGAACTTTTCCATGTTTATATATATTAATTGAGATTGATATTTACATGATTAAATGTTTCCAACATGTTAAGCAATCAAACTTGTTAAGACTTGATTAATTGAAATATGTTTCATATAGACAATTGACCACCCAAGTTGACCGGTGATTCACGAACGTTAAAACTTGTAAAAACTATATGATGACATATATATGGATATATATATAGTTAACATGATACTATGATAAGTAAACATATCATTAAGTATATTAACAATGAACTACATATGTAAAAACAAGACTACTAACTTAATGATTTTTAAACGAGACATATATGTAACGATTATCGTTGTAAAGACATTAATGTATATATATCATATTAAGAGATATTCATACATGATAATATCATGATAATATAATAATTTAAAATCTCATTTGATATTATAAACATTGGGTTAACAACATTTAACAAGATCGTTAACCTAAAGGTTTCAAAACAACACTTACATGTAACGACTAACGATGACTTAAAGACTCAGTTAAAATGTATATACATGTAGTGTTTTAATATGTATTTATACACTTTTGAAAGACTTCAATACACTTATCAAAATACTTCTACTTAAAAAAATGCTTACAATTACATCCTCGTTCAGTTTCATCAACAATTCTACTCGTATGCACCCGTATTCGTACTCGTACAATACACAGCTTTTAGATGTATGTACTATTGGTATATACACTCCAATGATCAGCTCTTAGCAGCCCATGTGAGTCACCTAACACATGTGGGAACCATCATTTGGCAACTAGCATGAAATATCTCATAAAATTACAAAAATATGAGTAATCATTCATGACTTATTTACATGAAAACAAAATTACATATCCTTTATATCTAATCCATACACCAACGACCAAAAACACCTACAAACACTTTCATTCTTCAATTTTCTTCATATAATTGATCTCTCTCAAGTTCTATCTTCAAGTTCTAAGTGTTCTTCATATATTCTACAAGTTCTAGTTACATAAAATCAAGAATACTTTCAAGTTTGCTAGCTCACTTCCAATCTTGTAAGGTGATCATCCAACCTAAAGAAATCTTTGTTTCTTATAGTAGGTTATCATTATAATACAAGGTAATAATCATATTCAAACTTTGGTTCAATTTCTATAACTATAACAATCTTATTTCAAGTGATGATCTTACTTGAACTTGTTTTCGTGTCATGATTCTGCTTCAAGAACTTCGAGCCATCCAAGGATCCGTTGAAGCTAGATCCATTTTTCTCTTTTCCAGTAGGTTTATCCAAGGAACTTAAGGTAGTAATGATGTTCATAACATCATTCGATTCATACATATAAAACTATCTTATTCGAAGGTTTAAACTTGTAATCACTAGAACATAGTTTAGTTAATTCTAAACTTGTTCGCAAACAAAAGTTAATCCTTCTAACTTGACTTTTAAAATCAACTAAACACATGTTCTATATCTATATGATATGCTAACTTAATGATTTAAAACCTGGAAACGCAAAAAACACCGTAAAACCGGATTTACGCCGTCGTAGTAACACCGCGGGCTGTTTTGGGTTAGTTAATTAAAAACTATGATAAACTTTGATTTAAAAGTTTTTATTCTGAGAAAATGATTGTTATTATGAACATGAAACTATATCCAAAAATTATGGTTAAACTCAAAGTGGAAGTATGTTTTCTAAAATGATCATCTAGACGTCGTTCTTTCGACTGAAATGACTACCTTTACAAAAATGACTTGTAACTTATTTTTCCGACTATAAACCTATAATTTTTCTGTTTAGATTCATAAAATAGAGTTCAATATGAAACCATAGCAATTTGATTCACTCAAAACGGATTTAAAATGAAGAAGTTATGGGTAAAACAAGATTGGATAATTTTTCTCATTTTAGCTACGTGAAAATTGGTAACAAATCTATTCCAACCATAACTTAATCAACTTGTATTGTATATTATGTAATCTTGAGATACCATAGACACGTATACAATGTTTCGACCTATCATGTCGACACATCTATATATATTTCGGAACAACCATAGACACTCTATATGTGAATGTTGGAGTTAGCTATACAGGGTTGAGGTTGATTCCAAAATATATATAGTTTGAGTTGTGATCAATACTGAGATACGTATACACTGGGTCATGGATTGATTCAAGATAATATTTATCCATTTATTTCTGTACATCTAACTGTGGACAATTAGTTGTAGGTTACTAACGAGGACAGCTGACTTAATAAACTTAAAATATCAAAATATATTAAAAGTGTTGTAAATATATTTTGAACATACTTTGATATATATGTATATATTGTTATAGGTTCGTGAATCAACCAGTGGCCAAGTCTTACTTCCTGACGAAGTAAAAATCTGTGAAAGTGAGTTATAGTCCCACTTTTAAAATCTAATATTTTTGGGATGAGGATACATGCAGGTTTTATAAATGATTTACAAAATAGACACAAGTACGTAAAACTAAATTCTATGGTTGAATTATCGAAATCGAATATGCCCCTTTTATAAAGTCTGGTAATCTGAGAATTAGGGAACAGACACCCTAATTGACGCGAATCCTAAAGATAGATCTATTGGGCCTAACAAACCCCATCCAAAGTACCGGATGCTTTAGTACTTCGAAATTTATATCATATACGAAGGGTGTCCCGGAATGATGGGGATATTCTTATATATGCATCTTGTTAATGTCGGTTACCAGGTGTTCACCATATGAATGATTTTTATCTCTATGTATGGGATGTGTATTGAAATATGAAATCTTGTGGTCTATTATTATGATTTGATATATATAGGTTAAACCTATAACTCACCAACATTTTTGTTGACGTTTTAAGCATGTTTATTCTCAGGTGATTATTAAGAGCTTCCGCTGTCGCATACTTAAATAAGGACGAGATTTGGAGTCCATGCTTGTATGATATTGTGTAAAAACTGCATTCAAGAAACTTATTTTGTTGTAACATATTTGTATTGTAAACCATTATGTAATGGTCGTGTGTAAACAGGATATTTTAGATTATCATTATTTGATAATCTACGTAAAGCTTTTTAAACCTTTATTAATGAAATAAAGGTTATGGTTTGTTTTAAAATGAATGCAGTCTTTGAAAAACGTCTCATATAGAGGTCAAAACCTCGCAACGAAATCAATTAATATGGAACGTTTTTAATCAATAAGAACGGGACATTTCAGTTGGTATCCGAGCGTTGGTCTTAGAGAACCAGAATTTTGCATTAGTGTGTCTTATCGAGTTTGTTAGGATGCATTAGTGAGTCTGGACTTCGACCGTGTTTACTTGAAAAATGATTGCTTAACAAATTTTGTTGGAAACTATATATTTTTAACATGTGGATATTATGTGATATATTAATCTCTTAACGCGTTTGATATTATGTGATAGATGTCTACCTCTAGAACAAGTCCCATTGACTCACCTAATAATAATGAAGAGTCAAATGTAAATTGGAATGATTCGTGGACTGATTCACAAGTTCCCGAAGAGGAACCGGAAGAAGAGTCGGAACCGGAAGAAAAATCGGAACCGGAAGAAGAATCGGAACCGGATGAAGAAATAGAACCGGTGGGGGAAATAATAAAACGGTTAAGTAAAAGAAAATCCTCAACCAACCGACCAAGGTTAATTATGGTCAATGGTGTTTCCGCCAAGGAAGTAAAATATTGGGAGGATTACCAATTCTCCGATGAATCGGATTCCGACGAGAATTCCGATGATGTTATAGAAATTACCCCAACTGAATTTAAAAAGGCAAAAGAAAATAATAAGGGAAAGGGCATAAAAATAGAGAAATCTAATTCTAACCCCGATGAACTTTATATGTATCGTCAACCCCCGAAGTCCTTAAGTTGTAACAATGACCCGGGAACCTCTAAACCACCAGGTTTTTCTAAACCAATGTGGAAAACGACGGCTCGTATTAGGGGAACATCATATATCCCTAGAAACTTGGCAAAACAAACCAAAACCAAAGAAGAAGAAACAAGTGAGTCGGAATAAGATAGTTGTATTCGTGTGGTGTAATATATGTAATATAGTGTGCTTATGCTTTATGATATATGTAAAAATTGCTTGTATTAATAAGTATTTTTTTTATGAATCTAACTCTTGTCTATTTTACAGTATAAAAACACAAAATGGATAGACAACCCAATATTTTAAGAGACCTACCCGGAGACATGATTGATGAAATCTTGTCTAGAGTCGGTCAGAATTCTTCGGCACAACTATTTAAGGCGAGATCAGTTTGTAAGACATTCGAAGAACGTTCCAAGAATGCCTTGGTTTATAAAAGGCTTTCGTTCGAAAGATGGGGGATATCACATTGGGAAATCCATAAGTTACGATGTGTTTACTTTGACGCATATATTGCGGGGAACCCAAATGCTATTTTACGCAATGGGTTAAGAAATTATTTTGACTCAATATATCCGAATATTGGACTTCGTGATTTAGAAAAAGCGGCTAACATGCAACATAAAGAAGCATGTTATGCTTACGGATTAGTAATGTTCACTTCTCACCAAAGTGAGAACAAGAACATCGGGCTACAACTATTAAACAAAACGTTCCCACAAGTGACGGAGTCGGTAATTGGGGTAAGAAATGAGGTTTTTAGATTGTTACAGGACTGTTGGACATTACGTAACCCTCATCCCTTTGACGACGTTACAACACGTTGTCTTATCAATAGCCATAACGGTTATGTTCCACAAGACCAAGGATGGGAAGTAATCCTAGTAAAACCAGAATGCATGACTTGTTTCTGGACGTATGAATTACGTGTCTTTATTGCCTTTGCTGAACGACTTGTGTACTAGCTAGAATTATCTTCACAACCATCTTGTATCAAATTTATTGTGTGCTATATTTCATGCTATATGTAAAATAAGCGGTATTGTAAGTTTGTAAAATATTGTGTAAAAGTTTGAACGCGAAATATTATTATAATCAGTTTTTCATATAGAATTGTAGTAGTTGAATTGTATATTAGCTACTAAGTATGAACTTAACGGGTAGGCACTACCCGAATTTAAACTTATAAAACGCTAATATGAAGAAAAAGCTTTTATAAATGAGTTCATATTATGCTACGAAATACTATTAACTACTCTTAATATTCTGTATGATTAACTTGTTCCATTTGACTATTTTGAAGGAAATGGCACCGACTACTCGACACACTGTGAATATGAATGAAGAGGAATTCCGTACTTTTCTAGCTTCAAACATAGCCGCAGTACAGGCTGCGCTACATACCAACAATAACCTTGGATCTAGCAGTACAGGAAATCGTGTAGGATGCACCTACAAAGAATTCACTGCCTGCAAACCTTTGGAATTTGATGGAACCGAAGGACCGATCGGATTGAAACGGTGGACCGAGAAGGTCGAATCGGTGTTTGCCATAAGTAAGTGTACTGAAGAGGACAAAGTGAAGTACGCTACGCATACCTTCACAGGTTCTGCGTTAACATGGTGGAATACCTATCTAGAGCAAGTGGGACAAGACGATGCGTACGCACTACCGTGGTCAGCATTCAAGCACTTGATGAACGAGAAGTACCGTCCCAGAACCGAGGTCAATAAGCTCAAGACAGAACTTAGAGGGTTACGAACCCAAGGATTTGATATTACCACGTACGAAAGACGATTCACAGAATTGTGCCTATTGTGTCCGGGAGCATTCGAAGATGAGGAAGAGAAGATCGACGCGTTTGTGAAAGGATTACCGGAAAGAATCCAAGAAGATATAAGTTCACACGAGCCCGCCTCCATACAACAGGCATGTAGAATGGCTCACAAACTAGTGAACCAGATTGAAGAAAGAATTAAAGAACAGACTGCTGAAGAGGCCAATGTGAAGCAAGTCAAAAGAAAGTGGGAGGAAAACGGTGATAAGAATCACCAATACAACAACAACAGCAATTACAACAATAATCGCAACAATTATCCCAACAATCGCAACATCAATCGCAACTACAACAAACGGCCCAACAACAACAACAACAACAACAACAATAACAACTACAACAATCATCCCAATAACAATAATAACCGCAACAACAACAACAATCAGAAGCAGCTATGCCAAAGGTGTGAAAAGTATCACTCGGGGTTCTGCACCAAATTGTGCAACAAGTGTAAAAGAAATGGTCATAGCGCGGCGAAGTGTGAGGTCTACGGACCAGGGGTTAATAGAACGAAAGGAACAAATGGTGTCGGAACGAGTAATGGCGGAGCAAGTAGTGTCGGAGCAAGTTATGCCAATGTAGTTTGTTATAAATGTGGAAAACTGGGCCACATTATTAGAAATTGCCCGAACCAGGAGAACACGAATGGACAAGGCCGCGGAAGAGTTTTCAATATTAATGCGGCAGAGGCACAGGAAGACCCGGAGCTTGTTACGGGTACGTTTCTTATTGACAATAAATCTGCTTACGTTTTATTTGATTCGGGTGCGGATAGAAGCTATATGAGTAGAGATTTTTGTGCTAAATTAAGTTGTCCATTGACGCCTTTGGATAGTAAATTTTTACTCGAATTAGCAAATGGTAAATTAATTTCAGCAGATAATATATGTCGGAATCGAGAAATTAAACTGGTTAGTGAAACATTTAAGATTGATTTGATACCAGTAGAGTTAGGGAGTTTTGATGTGATAATCGGTATGGACTGGTTGAAAGAAGTGAAAGCAGAGATCGTTTGTTACAAAAATGCAATTCGCATTATACAAGAAAAAGGAAAACCCTTAATGGTGTACGGAGAAAAGGGCAACACGAAGCTACATCTTATTAGTAATTTGAAGGCACAAAAACTAATAAGAAAAGGTTGCTATGCTGTTCTAGCACACGTCGAGAAAGTACAAACTGAAGAAAAGAGCATCAATGATGTTCCCATTGCAAAAGAATTTCCCGATGTATTTCCGAAAGAATTACCGGGATTACCCCCACATCGATCCGTTGAATTTCAAATAGATCTTATACCAGGAGCTGCACCAATAGCTCGTGCTCCTTACAAACTCGCACCCAGCGAGATGAAAGGACTGCAAAGCCAATTACAAGAACTTTTAGAGCGTGGTTTCATTCGACCAAGCACATCACCGTGGGGAGCTCCTGTTTTGTTTGTCAAGAAGAAAGATGGTACATTCAGGTTGTGTATCGACTACCGAGAGTTGAACAAACTTACCATCAAGAACTGCTACCCACTACCGAGAATCGATGACTTATTTGATCAACTACAAGGCTCGTCTGTTTATTCAAAGATTGACTTACGTTCCGGGTATCATCAAATGCGGGTGAAAGAAGATGATATTCCAAAGAATGCTTTCAGAACACGTTACGGTCATTACGAGTTTATGGTCATGCCGTTTGGTTTAACTAATGCACCAGCTGTGTTCATGGACCTTATGAACCGAGTGTGTGGACCATACCTTGACAAGTTTGTCATTGTTTTCATTGATGACATACTTATTTACTCAAAGAATGACCAAGAACACGGTGAACATTTGAGAAAGGTGTTAGAAGTATTGAGGAAGGAAGAATTATACGCTAAGTTTTCAAAGTGTGCATTTTGGTTGGAAGAAGTTCAAAAAGATAGAAACTGTTGAAAAGTGGGAAACCCCAAAAACTCCGAAACACATACGCCAGTTTTTAGGACTAGCTGGTTACTACAGAAGGTTCATGCAAGACTTTTCCAGAATAGCAAAACCCTTGACTGCATTAACGCATAAAGGGAAGAAATTTGAATGGAATAATGAACAAGAGAAAGCGTTTCAGTTATTGAAGAAAAAGCTAACTACGGCACCTATATTGTCATTGCCTGAAGGGAATGATGATTTTGTGATTTATTGTGACGTATCAAAGCAAGGTCTCGGTTGTGTATTAATGCAACGAACGAAGGTGATTGCTTATGCGTCTAGACAATTGAAGATTCACGAACAAAATTATACGACGCATGATTTGGAATTAGGCGCGGTTGTTTTTGCATTAAATACTTGGAGGCACTACTTATATGGGGTCAAAAGTATTATATATACCGACCACAAAAGTCTTCAACACATATTTAATCAGAAACAACTGAATATGAGGCAGCGTAGGTGGATTGAATTATTGAATGATTACGACTTTGAGATTCGTTACCACCTGGGGAAGGCAAATGTGGTAGCCGATGCCTTGAGCAGGAAGGACAGAGAACCCATTCGAGTAAAATCTATGAATATAATGATTCATAATAACCTTACTACTCAAATAAAGGAGGCGCAACAAGGAGTTTTAAAAGAGGGAAATTTAAAGGATGAAATACCCAAAGGATTAGAGAAGCATCTTAATATTCGGGAAGACGGAACCCGGTATAGGGCTGAAAGGATTTGGGTACCAAAATTTGGAGATATGAGAGAAATGGTACTTAGAGAAGCTCATAAAACCAGATACTCAATACATCCTGGAACGGGGACGATGTACAAGGATCTCAAGAAACATTTTTGGTGGCCAGATATGAAAGCCGATGTTGCTAAATATGTAGGAGAATGTTTGACGTGTTCTAAGGTCAAAGCTGAGCATCAGAAACCATCAGGTCTACTTCAACAACCCGAAATCCCGGAATGGAAATGGGAAAACATTACCATGGATTTCATCACTAAATTGCCAAGGACTGCAAGTGGTTTTGATACTATTTGGGTAATAGTTGATCGTCTCACCAAATCAGCACATTTCCTGCCAATAAGAGAAGATGACAAGATGGAGAAGTTAGCACGACTGTATTTGAAGGAAGTCGTCTCCAGACATGGAATACCAATCTCTATTATCTCTGATAGGGATGGCAGATTTATTTCAAGATTCTGGCAGACATTACAGCAAGCATTAGGAACTCGTCTAGACATGAGTACTGCCTATCATCCACAAACTGATGGGCAGAGCGAAAGGACAATACAAATGCTTGAAGACATGCTACGAGCATGTGTTATTGACTTCGGAAATAGTTGAGATCAACATCTACCGTTAGCAGAATTTTCCTACAACAACAGCTACCATTCAAGCATTGAGATGGCGCCG
Source organism: Rutidosis leptorrhynchoides (assembly GCF_046630445.1). NCBI lineage: Eukaryota > Viridiplantae > Streptophyta > Magnoliopsida > Asterales > Asteraceae > Rutidosis > Rutidosis leptorrhynchoides. Next base: position 116,540,270 of record NC_092338.1, read on the forward strand.
TTTGAAGCACTTTATGGTAGAAAGTGCAGGTCTCCAATTTGTTGGAGTGAAGTGGGGGATAGACAGATTACGGGTCCGGAGATTATACAAGAAACTACCGAGAAGATCATCCAAATTCAACAACGGTTGAAAACCGCCCAAAGTCGACAAAAGAGCTACGCTGACATTAAAAGAAAAGATATAGAATTTGAAATTGTAGAGATGGCCATGCTTAAAGTTGCACCTTGGAAAGGCGTTGTTCGATTTGGTAAACGAGGGAAATTAAATCCAAGGTATATTGGACCATTCAAGATTATTGATCGTGTCGGACCAGTAGCTTACCGACTTGATTTACCTCAACAACTCGCGGCTGTACATAACACTTTCCACGTCTCGAATTTGAAGAAATGTTTTGCTAAAGAAGATCTCACTATTCCGTTAGATGAAATCCAAATCAACGAAAAACTTCAATTCATCGAAGAACCCGTCGAAATAATGGATCGTGAGGTTAAAAGACTTAAGCAAAACAAGATACAAATTGTTAAGGTTCGATGGAATGCTCGTAGAGGACCCAAGTTCACCTGGGAGCGTGAAGATCAGATGAAGAAGAAATACCCGCATCTATTTCCAGAAGATTCGTCAACACCTTCAACAACTTAAAATTTCGGGACGAAATTTATTTAACGGGTAGGTACTGTAGTGACCCGAACTTTTCCATGTTTATATATATTAATTGAGATTGATATTTACATGATTAAATGTTTCCAACATGTTAAGCAATCAAACTTGTTAAGACTTGATTAATTGAAATATGTTTCATATAGACAATTGACCACCCAAGTTGACCGGTGATTCACGAACGTTAAAACTTGTAAAAACTATATGATGACATATATATGGATATATATATAGTTAACATGATACTATGATAAGTAAACATATCATTAAGTATATTAACAATGAACTACATATGTAAAAACAAGACTACTAACTTAATGATTTTTAAACGAGACATATATGTAACGATTATCGTTGTAAAGACATTAATGTATATATATCATATTAAGAGATATTCATACATGATAATATCATGATAATATAATAATTTAAAATCTCATTTGATATTATAAACATTGGGTTAACAACATTTAACAAGATCGTTAACCTAAAGGTTTCAAAACAACACTTACATGTAACGACTAACGATGACTTAACGACTCAGTTAAAATGTATATACATGTAGTGTTTTAATATGTATTTATATACTTTTGAAAGACTTCAATACACTTATCAAAATACTTCTACTTAAAAAAATGCTTACAATTACATCCTCGTTCAGTTTCATCAACAATTCTACTCGTATGCACCCGTATTCGTACTCGTACAATACACAGCTTTTAGATGTATGTACTATTGGTATATACACTCCAATGATCAGCTCTTAGCAGCCCATGTGAGTCACCTAACACATGTGGGAACCATCATTTGGCAACTAGCATGAAATATCTCATAAAATTACAAAAATATGAGTAATCATTCATGACTTATTTACATGAAAACAAAATTACATATCCTTTATATCTAATCCATACACCAACGACCAAAAACACCTACAAACACTTTCATTCTTCAATTTTCTTCATATAATTGATCTCTCTCATGTTCTATCTTCAAGTTCTAAGTGTTCTTCATATATTCTACAAGTTCTAGTTACATAAAATCAAGAATACTTTCAAGTTTGCTAGCTCACTTCCAATCTTGTAAGGTGATCATCCAACCTAAATAAATCTTTGTTTCTTATAGTAGGTTATCATTATAATACAAGGTAATAATCATATTCAAACTTTGGTTCAATTTCTATAACTATAACAATCTTATTTCAAGTGATGATCTTACTTGAACTTGTTTTCGTGTCATGATTCTGCTTCAAGAACTTCGAGCCATCCAAGGATCCGTTGAAGCTAGATCCATTTTTCTCTTTTCCAGTAGGTTTATCCAAGGAACTTAAGGTAGTAATGATGTTCATAACATCATTCAATTCATACATATAAAACTATCTTATTCGAAGGTTTAAACTTGTAATCACTAGAACATAGTTTAGTTAATTCTAAACTTGTTCGCAAACAAAAGTTAATCCTTTTAACTTGACTTTTAAAATCAACTAAACACATGTTCTATATCTATATGATATGCTAACTTAATGATTTAAAACCTGGAAACACGAAAAACACCGTAAAACCGGATTTACGCCGTCGTAGTAACACCGCGGGCTGTTTTGGGTTAGTTAATTAAAAACTATGATAAACTTTGATTTAAAAGTTGTTATTCTGAGAAAATGATTGTTATTATGAACATGAAACTATATCCAAAAATTATGGTTAAACTCAAAGTGGAAGTATGTTTTCTAAAATGATCATCTAGACGTCGTTCTTTCGACTGAAATGACTACCTTTACAAAAACGACTTGTAACTTATTTTTCCGACTATAAACCTATACTTTTTCTGTTTAGATTCATAAAATAGAGTTCAATATGAAACCATAGCAATTTGATTCACTCAAAACGGATTTAAAATGAAGAAGTTATGGGTAAAACAAGATTGGATAATTTTTCTCATTTTAGCTACGTGAAAATTGGTAACAAATCTATTCCAACCATAACTTAATCAACTTGTATTGTATATTATGTAATCTTGAGATACCATAGACACGTATACAATGTTTCGACCTATCATGTCGACACATCTATATATATTTCGGAACAACCATAGACACTCTATATGTGAATGTTGGAGTTAGCTATACAGGGTTGATGTTGATTCCAAAATATATATAGTTTGAGTTGTGATCAATACTGAGATACGTATACACTGGGTCGTGGATTGATTCAAGATAATATTTATCCATTTATTTCTGTACATCTAACTGTGGACAATTAGTTGTAGGTTACTAACGAGGACAGCTGACTTAATAAACTTAAAATATTAAAATATATTAAAAGTGTTGTAAATATATTTTGAACATACTTTGATATATATGTATATATTGTTATAGGTTCGTGAATCAACCAGTGGCCAAGTCTTACTTCCCGACGAAGTAAAAATCTGTGAAAGTGAGTTATAGTCTCACTTTTAAAATCTAATATTTTTGGGATGAGAATACATGCAGGTTTTATAAATGATTTACAAAATAGACACAAGTACGTAAAACTAAATTCTATGGTTGAATTATCGAAATCGAATATGCCCCTTTTATAAAGTCTGGTAATCTGAGAATTAGGGAACAGACACCCTAATTGACGCGAATCCTAAAGATAGATCTATTGGGCCTAACAAACCCCATCCAAAGTACCGGATGCTTTAGTACTTCGAAATTTATATCATGTCCGAAGGATTTTCCGGAATGATAGGGGATATTCTTATATGTATCTTGTTAATGGCGGTTACCAGGTGTTCACCATATGAATGATTTTTATCTCTATGTATGGGATGTGTATTGAAATATGAAATCTTGTGGTCTATTATTATGATTTGATATATATAGGTTAAACCTATAACTCACCAACATTTTTGTTGACGTTTTAAGCATGTTTATTCTCAGGTGATTATTAAGAGCATCCGCTGTCGCATACTTAAATAAGGACGAGATTTGGAGTCCATGCTTGTATGATATTGTGTAAAAACTGCATTCAAGAAACTTATTTTGTTGTAACATATTTGTATTGTAAACCATTATGTAATGGTCGTGTGTAAACAGGATATTTTAGATTATCATTATTTGATAATCTACGTAAAGCTTTTTAAACCTTTATTGATGAAATAAAGGTTATGGTTTGTTTTAAAATGAATGCAGTCTTTGAAAAACGTCTCATATAGAGGTCAAAACCTCGCAACGAAATCAATTAATATGGAACGTTTTTAATCAATAAGAACGGGACATTTCAGTGCGTTTAGCTCTCATTCGGTCTTCCATACTTAAAGGTTCCAGATTCTCCATAATTGAATTTGTTGAATCGGAATCACTAGAGGATTCTGATTTAATGGTTCGTTCCTCAACAATCTCTGTTTGAATGATTGGTGGATCCGGAGGAAAGTTTAGTGGTTCAGGATCTATGAATCATCCCTGAATATTCTCCGAATTCTCAATTGTGAGGTCGGGTTCAAAAAATGGATTATCGGAAATTTGAACTGGAGTACTTGGTCGACTGGATGACGATTCTAAAGAAAAATCAACGGCGGTAATATTTGCTAAATGTCTTGATCTAGTTACAGGTGGTGAACGTACAAAAGGTGGTGAACGTCTTGCTCGGTGCATTCACTGAATATCCTATTAGTTTTTTAAAAGGAAAGAAAAATTATAATAAGTTATCCAATCAATAGACTTTTCTGATTTTGCCCACGTTTCGAATAGCCAAAAGATGCAGAAGAGGGGCAGGATTCGTTTGGTCTCAATATAATTGAGGACTGTTTGGCTCCAATAACCTGGTCCACGTACAAATTCAACTATTACTACGAACCAGAAAATTTTGATGTCTATCAATTTAACCACTTAAAATAAATTTTCGTAATTTTAAGAAATTTAGATAAGAAGTAGAATAAAAATCTATGTCCTAAAACTAGAATAGCGAGAAATAAGAAAGAAAAAGAGTGTGTCGAAAAAGGGTCGAAAAAGAAAAATGGTTGAAAAATAAAAGGTGACGGAAAAATAAAAGAAACTTATAAAACTTAAAAACACTTGACTAACCTAACCTTATTACCACAACTAACTTAAAATTATAATCGCAAATTGAGATTACTAATTGGAATGATAATTGATACATAGGAAAAAGTCGTCTAAAAATATTAAAGCTTATAGGAAAAACTATATCCCAAATAGAAATAACTTAAAAAGAAACTAAAACTTAAAAAGGCGTCGCAAAATTCTAAAGTACCTAAATCTTAGTCTAAAGAAAAAGCACTTAAGGAATTCTACGGCAAAGCCTAAAAATCTAGAAGTAAAAATAACTATGGCAAAAACTAAGTTTAAAACTAAATATGAGCGAAAAATACAAAAGTTACGCTAAAACAATTAAAAAGGGACAAAATATAAAAATATACAAAAAGTTGTAAAAAGTACAATTTTTATAAAAATATTATTTTTATATTATTTATTTATTAAAACTATTAATTTTATATTTTATTTAAACTAATTTAACTAAATATATAAATTAAATAAAAAGAAACTTAAAATAAAACTAATTATAATAATAATAAGTAATTAGGGTTAATAATAATAATAATTATAAAATCCGTAATTAATGTGAAATTAGGGTTCTGTCACGTGTGTCAGAGTGTCTCCGCGAGTTGCGGTATTCCAAGCAGCAAATCTCGCGAGTCGCGGGGTTCCAAAATTCAACTCTGGTACAGTTTTAAATTTGACGCTTTTTTTTTATATTTTCTGTTTTAAAATCTAAATATTTATATAATAAAAACTTATATTTAAAAACTTAAATAAAAATAGAACTACTTTATAATTTTAAAAATATCTTAAAAATAGATTTATATATATTAAATTTTTTTTTTTTGGTTTTTTTTATGTTTTAAATAAAAACAAAATACTTAAATAAAACTTATATAAAAATAAAGAAACTTTATAAAACTTAAATATTTAACAAAATCTTAAAAATACTTATATTTTTGTTTTTCTTTTTATATTTTTGAATATTTAATACGTATTTTTATAAAAACGAATTTTAATAAAAGTAAACTAAAATTTTTTTTTTTTTTTTAGCGTAGCGCTTCCGGATTTTAAGCTAGATTTATCCCCGGCAGCGGCGCCAAAAATAACTTAATTTTTCGCGAGGTGTATATAAAATAGCTATTATATTTTAGCAGAAAATACTATTAAATACGATACAATTTTACACAAGATATTTATTTATTTAGAGAATGGATATACTTAAACCTTGCTACAACACTTATAGGCAGTGTACCTAATCGTACAGTAGTGTAGTTTTTAGTAAGTCCGGTTCGTTCCACAGGGAAAATCTTTAAACAAAGCTTAACGCTATATTAGTTTACTTTTATAAAAATACAAATATATATATAAGTAATATTATTATTATAAAGGGGGTTTTTTACCGTTTAATGACCGGTTTGTCGATTTTAAAACTTTAGTCGCAGTTAAAACCAAATGTAAAATATTAAAAATAAATACAAGACTTAAATTAAAGCGTAAAGTAAATAACGATAATGAAATTGCGAATAATAAAAGTGCGATAAAATAAACTTGCGATAATTAAAAAGTACGATAATTAAAAGTGCAATTAAATACAATAATAATAAAAATGCGATAATTAGAAGTGCAATTAAATATAAAATAAAGGAAATTAAATATGAAATAAAAGAATTATGCTTATTTAAACTTCCGTAATCATGATGGTTGACGTGTTGATTTTAGTTTTATGCCCATGGGTTAATTGTCCTTTGTCCTGGATTATTTAATATGTCCGTCTGGTTTTTATCCATAACAGTCCATCAGTCATAAATATAAAGTGCGAGTGTCCTCGTCAAATTATCCTTATACCCGAAGTTAAATATTCCAACTAATTGGGGACTTAAACTGTAACAAGATTTTAATACTTTGTTTAATAATTACACCAGGATGTCGACTGAGTGTAACCCAAGGTTTTAATATTTTGTTATCAATTATACCAAGTGTCCTTGTACATAATTTCACCCCTGTTTTAATTATTCTAGTGGCTATTAATCCATTCCCGTGTCCGGTTAAATGAACAATTATTCGTACATATAAATACCCCGCCCATCGTGTCCGATCGAGTGTATATGGTAATTTATAGGGACGCCCAATTGTAAATCTTTATATTAACATTAACAAACTATCATTTAGTTAAACAAATATAAAGCCCATTAATAGCCCATAGTCTAATTTCCACAAGTGTCGTTCTTTTGTCCAAACCCCAATTATGGTACAAAGCCCAATTACCCAATTTTAGTAATTAGCCCAACATCATGATTACTTCGGATTAAATAAGCATAATAATAACTTAGCCACGAGACATTAAATTAAAAAGGTTGAACATAACTTACAATGATTAAAAATAGCGTAGCGTTACACGGACAGAATTTCGACTTACACCCTTACAACATTCGCTAACATACCCTTATTATTAGGATTAAAATTAAAATATAAATATAAATATATACGTTTAGATAGATGGATGGATATATTGGATGATTTTTACGATCAGAATGCGCGAGCTTTATAGGCAGTTTCAAAATTAGGGGCTCCGCGACTCGCGTAGTTTTTGCACTGCAAACTCCGCAACTCGCGGAGTTTGCTTTTACAGCTCACACAAGTTTGGAGCCTTTCTTGCCGACGGTTTATAATATATTATATAATATATAAATAATTATAAGAATTATTTAAATATTATATTATATTTATGTGCATAGTTGACTTGTAATTTTTAGTCCGTTGTGTCGAGCGTTGAGAGTTGACTCATGTCCTGGTTCCGGATTTTCGAACGTCCTTGCGTACAATTTTATATTTTGTACTTTGCGTTTTGAATCTTGTACTCTTGTAATTTCGAGACGTTTCTTATCAATAATTGGAACCTCTTTGATTGTATTTTGTACTTTTGAGCTTTTTAGTCGTTTGCGTCTTCAATTCGTCGAATCTGTCTTTTGTCTTCACCTTTTATTATTTAAACGAATATCACTTTTAAATAGAACAATTGCAACTAAAAGCTTGTCTTTCTTGAGGAATAATGCTATGAAATATATGTTCGTTTTTAGCATTATCAAAACCACTAAGACTAGAAACATGTGATGTCCATAAATCAGAATGAATAATATCAAATGGGGAAGTAACATGCGAATTGGAACTACTAAATGGAAGTCTCACATGTTTGCCAAGTTGGCATGTATGACAAAACTAGGGAGACTTCGTGTTATTACAAGAAATATACTTATTAGAAACAAGACGACGAAATGAATCAATGTCGGGATGTCCTAAGCGTTGATGCCAGATGGTAGAGGTGGTGAGGAGAGCATGATGGGCTGGTGATGTCTGTTGAGTGGTGAATGGATAGAGATCTCCAGTGCTGTCACATCGGAGGAGCAGGCGGCGAGTCAAGTAATCCTTCTCAAAAAAACCAAACTCATCAAAACAAACGGAAACTTTATTGTCACGAGTAAAACGTCGAATAGAAATTAAATATTTTACGATATGAGGTGTAACAAGGACATTATTTAGGTGTAGGGGTCGATGGATATTGGGCAACACGCTATGGCCAATGTTGATGACAGGAATGGTTTTCCCATCACCAACGGCGACCGAAGGGTAAATGCAATGATTAAATATAGTACTTAAACGATTAATGCTGGAAGTAAGATGAGTAGTTGCACTTGTATCCATATGCCAACCTGTATTACCATAATCCTGTAAAGTCGTAGTGTTATATGCCTGAGGGAGTGTGGTTTCCTGAGTGGGTTGTGCAGCTGTCGGATATTGCCCAAAGGGAGCAGGCCTAATACCTAGTCCAGGATACGAGTAAACAGGCCCGAAAGAAGGTTATTGCATACCCGGTTGAAGTCCAAGTGCATGGGCAGAGGTCTGCTGGGGAGGAAGGCTAGCATGTTGTGCCACATAGTGGGCTTGTGGTGGCGGTCCAATAGCAGCACCTGTTGGGCTGATCGCAGGAAAACCAAAGCCAGGTGGGCTCATAGTTTGGGCCAGCGGAGTCCTAGGTCAGAACTGATATGTAGCAACAGTAGGTTGTTGGGATGAGTTGGCCTGGTACCCGCCTTGGTGGGCTATAATCTGCTGTTGGGCCGAAATAATTTCCAAAAGATGAGCCTGACTGTTACCGGTGGGTCTATTGTTATTAGGAGTACCTGAGCTAGTATGTGTGATGTTTCCAGTACGAGTACCATGATGTAAATAACGGCATCGATCGCCAAACCTGCAGTGCCCACGAGAGAAATTACGACAAACTTGTTGGCCTGAATTCGAACGATTGGTTCCAGTGTTGGTGCTCACAGTTTGTGCGACAAGTGCGATTGGTGCAGAAGGGTTTCCTTGAGATTCACTCGATGACCGATTCTTTCTTTGAAGCTGTATTTCTTCAAGAGTGATCATCGACCGAACAGTATTCATATCGAGAAACGGTTTGCTGTGCAAGATAATATGTGTGGCGAGTGGAAAACGGTCGTTGATCCCATTGATTGCGTATGTGACCAAGTCGTCCTCCTCAATTTTACGCCTAAATTAATGAGCATGGCAGAGATCGTATCAATTTTCTGAAAGTATTGTTCGACGGTTAAGTCACCCATGTCCAGGTTGCGTAGTTCCGCAGTAAGTTCAATGACTTTGGATCGTTTATTGTCTTGAAAGATTTGCTTCAAGAACTCCCGCGCAGCGTGAGCAGTCTTGGGTTGTAAGTTGAGCAGACGTTCTAGCAGCGGCTCGGATATAGTTAGGAAGATCCAGCCGAGTACAAAGGCATCAGCTTTTTTTGTTTCTTCGTCTGGGTATGAGGATGAAGGTGCCTCGAGAAAATTATGAACATTGAAAAATGCACAATGGTTACCGAACAAAGTACTCCAATGAGTGTAGTTTAATTTTGCGAGATCGAGCTTGATTGGAACTAGGTGAGTGACAGAAGTGACCGTGTATATCTTATCGTATTTGCCATTTGGAGCCATGGCAGTAAAGATCGAAAGGCAGGAAAGGTTGAAGAGAAGAAGTAGACGACTATAGATTTTAGGGTTAGGTATTTGTGTCGCGTGAGGCGTCTGATACCATGTTAGTTTGCAAAGTATCGATGTATCTCTTATTGATTGCCTCATACATACATAAAAGAGAGATATAAATAGTCCAATGATCTCAAGACCTAATGGGCTACATAAACAAGGCCCTAAACAATACAAGGCTAAACATAAGATATAAATAATATAGATATAATAATGATCCGTCTAACACTATCTAATAGTTTGAAGGTTGATGAGTGGTTGTCAAACCAATTATCAAGACTCGGAAAGGTAAATCAGTTTTCATGTAGTTGTTCGGGGTGTATTCGGATTTGTTTAGTTTGTATCTTTATGTACTTGTATCGATTTATTTAGGTGTTGCTTTTGTTCTTGTGTTTTGATTGTTGTTCGAGATTGTTTCATTAATCTGGTTGCTCACGGCTTGAATTTAGTTAGCTTTTGTAATGTGTTTACTCATAGTGTTTAGGGTTCATCTACTACTTCTAAGCCTAACAATACTTATGAATTTGTTGCATCTTTTTCATCTTTTTATCAAAAGACTTTATAGTGTTATCATTATTTTGGAAATATATATTTTACTATATACTAATTGGCGTAATTTTTCCAACCCTAAAATCCACTGTTCAACTGTAGCGGTAACTTTTTTTCTTTTTTTTTTGAGAGGAAGACTCTAGACATTAACAGGATCATACATCAACAAATAAAAAAAATAAAAAACAAAAAAAGATCAACCACCACCGGTAGCCACTTCCGGCAACAAACACCGTCAGCGATGATACCATCGGCTTCTTCATGAATCACATCCCTGCACTTTTTGTTTCTTTGCAAAAAAAGTTGTACATCATTCTTAAAGGGTTGTACACTGGTCAGATCTGAAATTTAGTAAAAAGTTGGTGGTGACTTTTGACGGAAAAATAGGTAACCAAACCATAACACATTTAATCTCCATCCACCGCCACCGTACCACCCGTCACCACCGTAGTTCAATTGTGATGATGACGGCGATACGGTGGTTATAACAAGTCACTACCAACGTCCGCAACGACTTTTGTCTACCACCACCACCACTGTCGACCTACCAAAACTCCGTCATTATCGCATCAACCATCGACCAGCACCACAAGCACCATACAACACCACTATTATCAACACACTGTAATATAAAAAAAACCCCCATAAAATCGAAATCAACATAAGCAAAAAAAAAAAAAAAAAAAAAAAAAAAAAAAAAAAAAAGGCCGAAAAATGATAGATTCAAAAATCGAAATAAAAAAACTAAAAATGGAAACGAAAATACTACTTACCTTTAGTATAGAGATTTAACAATGAGGAAGAAACATAATGAGAGACGATGACCTGAGCATGGATGATCTTTGAAGCCGGGCATAAACAGAATGGAGGAGGTTTAAAAGGAGTTCAGATCTGTGAGAGAGATGACATTTACCGATGATAGAAGGCAGTGGCACGGTGATTGTTGGCGGCTGAGGTTGGTGGGAATGGGCGGCGATGATATGAAGGGAGTGGGGGTTGAGAGGTTTTTTTTATATCTAGGGTTGAAAGAGAGAACTAAGATTGGGTTTAAGATGTTGTGATGGAATATGTGAGAGATAAAATATTACGGAGTAGATGCTACTTTGGAAACTGGAATAACATGTGGTGTGATTTCTTAAGCCCTTGGATGGAGCACTCCTAATTTACTCTTTAAGCCATTGAATGGAGCACTCTTAATTTACTCTTTTTATTTAGAATAAAATATATCGGGTACAACATACTCTGTAAAATTCTTACTATTAATCCGTACTATATACAGAGTGTCCATTCATATCTTAACTTAATTTTTATTTTTATACTATTTATATTTAGATTTCAATTTTATATTGAATAATTTGTGTAATCACTGTAACTCCATGTTACCTACTGTGCATTCCTTAACTACTTCTTTGTAAAAAGTTTAGTTCTAATATATCCTTTTTTACAGAAAAAAGAAAAATATAAAATTCAATATATTGTTCAATTGATAATTTTAATTATATATTGTTAATGTTATTATCTTATGATTTAGATAATTACACTGTAATGCTGAGTGAAATCATATTTTCATTGTCGTCCTGGAAAATAGCGTTGCCTGCCACAAATACCGACAAACATCCGCCGCGCGCGGACTTCCGCACTAGTTAGTACATTATTAATAAAATTGAATGTTGTTATATTTCAGTAGGCTTATAACTACCTTTAGTGGCCTGGTTCAATATATTCAAATTGAAAGAACCAATAAAAGAGAGATGTGTTGTAGAAGATATAGGAGAGAAAGAGGTTGAAGAGAGGTGTGATGTATTTAATGTATATGTGTGTTTTTGTAACTTACATTATGCACATATATATAGTACAAATTTTACTATCCATATTTGACTAATTATCATCCATATTTAACTACTAAATTTACAACACTCTCCCTTGGATGGTAATTTTTTTTAAAGAGCAATTAATACTGCCTCGTTAAAAACCTTGCTAAAGAAAACCCAGTGGGATAAAACTTTAGCTAAGGGAAAAAGAGTGCAGCATAGAGTTGACTCCCCCTCAAGTAGACAACGCTGAGTCGTCACATCTTTTGAACTTGCCTCATGCCAATATTGTGAACGTATGTTTTGAAAACAGCGATTGACAGTGCTTTGGTATAAAGATCAGCAGAGTTGTTGATTGAACGTATCTCATTTTAATCTGGTTTTCTTTTACGAGATCTTGAGTATATGAGAAGAATCTGAGGTTTTCATCTGAAACTGTATCATCTAAATCTTTTATGTACAAGTTTGACCCTTGTGATTTGTCTACAGTCTCCTTCATGGTTTGCTCAAACTGTTGTTTCAATTCCTATTCCCTTTCAGTCTTTTTCTGAGCCTTACCAATATACCATTCTTTTCCATCAAACTTATGACCGTTAAGACCGTTTATAGCTTTAGCGCCTCGTTAGCATTTATGTTTTGTTCTGTCATTTTTGATACTCTTCTTTCATTTGTACTATGTAAGCTGTATTATCTTCATAGATAGTTGTTGGGCTTTTATAGCGTTCTAGTCCACAAGAATCAATAATGATTTGTATCATTGATCTTAACTAAAATCATTCCCGAGTAGCTTCATGTAATGCAATCACTTCGGCATGATTTGATGATGTTGCAACAAGTGTTTGTTTTGAGAACGTCATGATATTGCGGTGCCTCCATTTAGGAATACATATCCAGTTTGAGATTTAGCTTTATGTAGATCAGATAAATAATCTGCATCTGTATAACCAAACAAATCTTGTTTCGAGTTGTTAGAATAAAATAATTATAAATCAGTAGTTCCCAGAAGGTATCAAACTATTTATTTGATCCCATTCCAATGTCTTTTGGTAGGGGCTGAGCTGAACCTTGTCAATAAATTAACTGCAAAAGAAATGTCAGATCTTGTATAATTTGTAAGATACATAAGAGCCCCAATTGCACTAAAATATGGAACTTCTGAACCAAGAAGATCTTCATGATCTTCTAGAGGATGAAATGGATTAGTATCAATATTAAGATCTAACAACCATATGAGTACTTAATGGTTTTTGTCTTGTCCGTATTAAAATATTTTAAAATCTTTTCGGTATAAGTTGTTTGATGTATAAGTAAGTCATTAGTTATATGCTCAATATGTAAATCAACGTAATACTTGATTTTTTTTATTTTAAAATCTTTCTTTAGAAGTTGAATGGCTTCATAGATTTCTTTATTTAAGATAATTGATATAAACAGCTATGATCACATATCCGAACATTGTTTTTATAAAACACACGTGCAAATAAGTTTATATGTAGACCCTTTTCTTATCAAGTAGTAATTTAATCGATTATACCACATACGTCCCGATTGTATAAACCCATTTAGAAATCTTTGTGATTTAATAGAATATATTCCCTTGAGTTTTGCATTAGATGCTTATGATACCTTAACCCTTCAGGTATATTCATATATATATCACTATTAAGTGATCCATACAGATAAGTAGTAACAACATCCATGAGATGCATTTAAATAACTACCAGGTTGATTAAGTATCTAATAAGTAATTATATTCATTATAGGAGGATAAGTTTTTCTCCTAATTCATTTATGGTCTTTGTGGGAAATCTTGAGTTACAAGTCTAGTTTTGCCTTGTAACTTCATTTGCACATTTCTTTTCGGATAAAAATTCATTTGTATCCCATTGTTTCACATCTTTAAAAGTGATAACGATTGATCCAAAAACTTTTCTTTTATTGAGCGATTCTAATTCAGCTCGTATTGCTCCTTTCCGTTGAGTTCAATCACGTCTATTTTGATATTCAATGACAGATTTTGGTTCCAAATCATCATCTTTATTCATGATGTCATTGTAACATTATATGAAAATATCTCATCAAGATTTTTCATTTCATTTCAGTTTCATAATATTGCATAATTTATTGCAATTTATGTATTTACATTTATCAATATCCTCTGCAGAAGGAGTATTGATTTGTGGTTCTTGTTGAACACTTTCTTTTACCTCATTATCAGCTGATTTTCTTTTTCGAGGATTTTTATCTTTGGAACCAATTAGTCTCCCACGTTTCTGCTGTAGCAAAGACTCATGAGTGACATTATTGCCAGCTTTTGTAATTTCAATTCTAGCTGAAGCATTTACTGCTGGTATATATGATTTAGTCACTTATTTTTTGTATCTTTAAATGCATAAAGTAATTAATTTGCAAGTTCTTGCATATGCATTATATTTGAACTTTCTTTTCGCATTCTTTTGTGCGATGATCAATATTCCTTAATTGATGTTCACACCATGAAACATCATTTTATTTATATTTTATTTCTCCCCCTAATATAGGGAACAATGTTTCATTAAAGTGACAATCGACAAAACTTGCTGTAAAAACATCACCCGTCATGGGTTCAATATATCTTATGATTGAAGATGTTTCATATCTAACATATATTTCAATCCTTCTTTGAGGAACCATTTATTGTGGTTGTTCAATTAAAAATACACTGCACAACCAAATGTTCTAAGATGGAAAATATTTGGTCTCCACCAAAATTAAGTTGGTAATGGAGAATATTTATAACTTGCACTTGATTTAATGCGAATTAATGTCACATCATGTAAATTTACATGTCCCCATATAAATATTGAGAGTTTTGTACTCATTTCTAATTGTCTAGTTATTAGCTGTAAGCGTTTATCTATTGATTCAGCTAAACCAATTTTGTGTATGCACATGAGCAACTGGATGTTCAACAACAATCCTTGTAGACATATAATAATCATTAAAAGCTTGAGATGTTAACTCACCAGCATTATCAAGTCTCATCCTTTTAATGGTGTAATCAGAATAATGTGTTCTTAATTTAATAATTTGTGCAATAAACTTTGCAAATGCCATATTATGGCTTGATAACACACAAACATGAGACCATGCGTTAGATGCGTCTATTAGAAAAATGGTCCACATGATGGATGAATTGGTCCATATATATACCCTTGAATTCTTTCAAGAAACATTGGTGATTATTTCTCAATGTGCTTTTCATTAATCGCCATATGTGATTTTCATTAATCACTATATGTGCTTTTCGTTAATCACTATATGTGCTTTTCATTAATCACCATATGTGATTTTCATTAATCACCATATGTGCTTTTCATCATATATCATTTTCACCATATGCGCTTTTAATCATATGTGCTGCGCTTTTCGTCATATGCACTTTTCATTATATGCGCTTTTAATTATATGCGATGCGCTTTTCATCATATGCGCTGCGCTTTTCATTATATGCGCTTTTTATCATATGCGCTTTTAATCCTATGCGCTTTTCGGTGCTACATAGATATTTCTCATTTTCGATTATCATTGACTGATAATCATATCCATTATGATATATATCAGAGAAACTTAACAAATTTCTCTTTGATTTGGGAGAAAACAAGACATTGTTTACCAAAAAATTCGTACCATTTGGTAATATGAAATTTTGCCTTTTTCATTTCTTATATCAAGTTTGCAAGAGCTGATATAATATTTATAATTCCTTCATTTGATTTAAATCAATGAAATATTTCTTAGATTTGATCATAGTGTGTATGTTACTACTATCTGCAATACATAGGTCTTTACCATTTAATTGATGTTGTATTTCTGCAGGATTCATACTAAAACTTCAAATAAGATAAGCAAATAATGAGTTATATTTCAGCAAGATAATCAAATTATATTACCTGCAAACAAGTTATAATCTGAAGTACATAAAAGATAACACTTAATAAAACATATGCGTTATGGTCTAAAACTATTTATTTATGAGTGATACATAAAAAAACTAGGCATCTTAGAAAATTCAAACCATTCAAGTCTCAAGATAGCTCAGGGTTAATTTAATCAAGATTTGTCAACAGATTCACTCTCGTTTTCTTTTCTTTTGGGACTTATTTGTAGAGCTAAACAAGATGTTCATATATTCAAGAAATACTAGACTGATGATCCACGTTACCAGATCATTAATAAGAATCTCCGGAATTCTTATAAGAGCGTCTACTAATATCTTTAATTTTATTCTTTCATGGATCACCGTTATTATTATTATTATTATTTTTTTTTTTTGATAACTAATATCGTATCTATCTTTGAGTATTTTCCATAATACACTTGGATTTTCGATCATATAATATGTAGATTCTAAGGACTCGTCAATATGTTTGCTAAGAAAAATACTTACTATTGCTTTCTCTTGTTCGGAATAATTGTTATTTTCATTCAGGGTTTCTAAAATACCGTTTGATTCGAGATGTTTTTCTACATTCATAACCCATGTTAAGTAGTTGTTCCCACTTGTTCTAAATGAGCAAATTTAAGCCTTTTCAAATTCGACATTTTCTATTATCAAAAAGATGAATAACATAAATCATAATCATAATCAACTTCTATTCATAGACAAATAATAAAATGAAATTAGAATCATTTTAAATTCATAAGTAGCAAACAACAGAATAATGGTATGATTACAAATAATAAAACCACAAGGGCAGGATAGAATATAGGTTCACCCGGTGGTATATTAGCAACAATGATGATAGTTAATATGACCAATACAATAGGAAAAATCATCCTTGTGTGAATCATTTTTACAAAAACTTTTTGAGAGTAGTAATCTGAAAAATGAAGATTGATTTGTGAAAATGTGAAAACGGAGATGTTTATTTTATATTTGAAAAATATAGTTGTTGTAACGTCGTCAGTTGACGTTAACAACCGTTATGTATATATGACCGTTGTAACGTCGTTAGTTGACGTTAACGAATAAAGTCACTATATCAAAACGCGTATGAGTAATATAAAGGACAAGATTTTTTTTCTTATTTTAACTTTTAAGATTTACTTTTAATAAAAATACAAACTACTTTTTTTTATTTTAACTTTTAAGATTTACTTTTAATAAAAATACAAACTACTTTTTCTTATTTTAACTTTTAAGATTTACTTTTAATAAAAATACAAACTACTTTTTCTTATTTTAACTTTTAAGATTTACTTTTAAGAATAAACATTAGTATGCATGAAATAAATAATGATTAATTGCATAAGTAGTCATAAATGTTAGATAACATATAAAGACCCCATCGTATTCGTATTGATCGGAATTAATCTCGACCCATGGTACCGTGTTGTCAAATGACGTGTTGCGTACATAAAGTACCGTGTTGTCAAATGACGTGTTGCGTACAATCATGAGGTCTTATTAACATAAATATAAATGTTAGTGAAGTTAATAAGAGTTAGATTACAGAAAATATAATTCATGCGGTATAACCGACCATATATAACTTAAATAACATAAATATAAATGTTAGTGAAGTTAATGAAAGTTAGATTACAGAAATATAATTCAGGCGGTATAACCGACCATATATAACTTAAATAACATAAATATAAATGTTAGTGAAGTTAATAAAAGTTAGATTACAGAAATATAATTCAGGCGGTATAACCGACCATATATAACTTAAATAACATAAATATAAATGTTAGTGAAGTTAATAAAAGTTAGATAATTTCTTACCTTGATTAGTGACGTGTGCTTGCTTAGATAAACCTTGATTATACGGAGTACTTCGTGCTGATAACGTGTTATATTTCAGTAGGCTTATAACTACCTTTAGTGGCCTGGTTCAATATATTCAAATTGAAAGAACCAATAAAAGAGAGATGTGTCGTAGAAGATATAGGAGAGAAAGAGGTTGAAGAGAGGTGTGATGTATTTAATGTATATGTGTGTTTTTGTAATTTACATTATACACATATATATTACAAATTTTACTATCCATATTTGACTAATTACCATCCATATTTAACTACTAAATTTACAACAAATGTTAAATATACACTGATTTATTACGGAGTATTAAGTTTGACTTTTCAGTCAAAGTCTCGTGTATATTCCGATCTGATCTTTAACTTCTAGGGTTTTTGATTTCACAATTTTTTACCTAACAAATGGAAATGTCTAAGGTTTCCGATCAAAACGATGACTCAAAAACCCATTTCGATTACCAAAAACTTGAATCCGAGACACCTCGATCATGGAACGCAGGCGATTTCGACCGCCGATTCGCCTATTCCCGCCAAAATTCATTCCAGCGTGAACAACCTCTTGCATCATCAATAATGTCCTCAAAGAAGCCTTTTTTGTCTCGTACTTCATCCAAAATCGATATATTTCCGTTTCCAAATCAACGGGAATATGTTAGCGATAAATTATGGACAGATGAAGAAAGTTTCAGTTCTTTCAGTAATAATAAAAAAGAAAAAATGTCAATTATAGCTTTTATATTTTATTTATTTAATAACGTGATTAGATCTGGAAATAAACAAATGAAGAGATTAGTTATGTTGATTTCACTTAATGTTGCTTGTTCAACTGCTGAATTGCTTATTGGCCTTATATCAGGTCAAGCAGGTATTTTTTTGCCCAACGCACTTGCTATAAACTTTTGTTTATATTTTTATGCAAAACATTTGGATTGTGGGATGATTTGTGGTTTATCTGAATGATTCTATCTTTAATATCTCTTGGAACACTCCCAAAAAAGATTGTGCTCTTGCTAATGTTAGGCAATAAACCAGAAACCTGCCCAAACTCTTCTAGAGCCTTTTTCACAACTCTAACAGAAGCAACATCATCATTACATAGGACTAAAAGATCATCTGCAAAACAAATGTGTGACAGTTTCATTTGTTTACATTTAGAATGATACTTGAATTCAGGGCTGTCTTTGATATTTCTGTTCATAATCAAAGAGAAAACTTCCATCACTAAGGTGAATAAGTAAGGAGATATAGGGTCCCCTTGCCTTAAACCCCTTCCACCTCTGAAATACCCTTTGATATCACCATTTATGCAGACTGAAAAAGAAGATTCAGTGACACAGGACATGATCCAATGCACCATCTTAGCATGAAAACCAAACTGAATCTACGTCTTTTAGGAATTTTCAGTTGACAGTGTCATATGCTTTTTGTATATCTATCTTGAGAACACGTCTTTTAACTCCATTAGCTCTATTATATCCCTTTAAAACCTCTTGAGCAACAAGAATATTGTCATGTATAGATCTCCCTGGAATAAATGCACATCTGATTGCAATTTACCAGCTTGTTCAAACCTCTTTTAATTCTGTTGGTAAGGATTTTACTTATGCATTTATATAGCACATTACATCATGCTATGGGCCTGAAGTCTGACACTTTATTAGGAGTATCAATCTTGGGAATTAGAGCTATTAGGGTAGCATTGATCTCTCTGAGCAGTCTGCCATTACTAAAAAACTCTCTAATAGCTTCACAGATATCCAAACCAATAATATTCCAAGCCTTTTTGAAAAAGTGGGAAGAATAACCATCTGGCCCAGATCTTTACTGTCATCAATATCAAACGTAGTAGATTTGATTTCCTCATCAGTGACATAGCCAGCCATCTCATTAGCTTCTGCAGAACTTATAACATTTGAAATTATGTCTCCAAGCTCCTCAATAGGCCTGCAGTCACCTTTATCTTTCAAGAAATTTTGAAAATGTGTAACAAACTGTTCTGCAGTCACCTTTATCACCATTAAATCTCACACCATTCTCATCACAGACACTGTCTATTCTGCTCTTTTGCTTTCTACTTTTCAATATACTATGGAAAAAATTAGTATTTTTGTCCCCTCAGCAAGCCAATGGATCTTTGCTTTTTGTTGTAACAAAATCAATTCATCTTTCTTAGCTTTTTTATAATCCATCAATGCTTTAGCAGCAGCATCTTTGAACTGATGATTATGAGGATTTTGTGTTACATCTTTTTGACACTTTTTCACTTTATCCCTCAAATCATGAACATTTTTGAAAACACTACCATTAGCCCAATTCAGCTTATTGAGCTCCTTTTTGAGGCTTTTAAGTTTAGAGACAACCTGAAACATCTTATACCCACCAATTTGTTTATTCCAACCTTCTTCAACAATGGACAAGAACTCCTCCTTCTCTGCTGTGTGATTCATGAACCTGAATCATTTCCTTGTTTTGATCAGTCCATTAGGAATATTAAGCACAGCAGGATTATGGTCTGACACTAAATAAGGCATAAAGATCCCAGAAGCTTGTGAATAGCTATTCAAAAAATCTTCATTGCACATAATTCTGTCCAGCTTTTTCAGAATATCACAGTTAGGATTTTTCAGAGATTTGGTCCATGTGAAATGAAACCCTGTACTCCCCAGATTATCCACTTCAATATCATTGATACAATCATTGAAATCCTTCATTTCCTCATTAATATGAGAACATCCAGAGCTATGTTCATTTATGCTTCTTGTTATGTTAAAGTCTCCCATTAGGATCCAAGGTATAGAATGAATTACTAACTCCTGCCATAGCTTCTTTCTTTCCCTACCATTATTGCTAGCATATATAAAGCTGCAATAGAACTTAGTCTTTTTATCGACAGATTCCACCAAACATAGCACAACTTGCCTATCAACCTGGATAACCATAACATTAACAATGTTACTGTTCCATCCCATTATAATTCTGCAACTGTTTGGACTTAAATCCACATTTGACATCCAATTCCAATGTTTGAATACATACCCACAAGCTTTATCAATACGGTTTATCTGTATGTCTAGGTTTGGTATCTGATGCATTTCATTTGACATTTGGTTGTGGTCTGTTGACGTTTTCTCTATTTGCAATGGCGGTTTCTAGGCGAAAGCCTGATCGAGTTTACACTTATGGGTAAGCTTTAAATATGTCATTTATGACTTATTATTGATGCAGTTTAGGCTAAATGGGTTGCTTATTGAACATCAGGTACAAAAGGCTAGAAGTTTTATCTGCTTTCACCAACTCTGTAAGTATGCACAGTTTATGCTTGATTTAAATTGCTGTTTTTGTATGCTTAGTTGAAAGTGTTAGTGATAGATATTTAATTATTTAAGTCGATGTATCCTGTATGAGTGCATTTGCTTGTGCTTATAGCTCACTGTTTGTATTCTTGGGGCTAATGCTGTGATGTTTGAATTGTGGTTCATGTTTAGACAGCTATTTCTTTTGTTCATGTCATTTTCGTTGGCTGTTGAAGCACTTCACGCTTTTGTACAAGATGAATCTGAGCACAAGTAAGTCATTTGTATTCATGTACTTTAGCAACGTACTTCTCTTAGATGATGGTTGATGGCATGTATAAAGGTGATCAACCTATTATGTATGATATAACAGCATGAAAAGTTTCTTTACTAAACGTGTCTTAGCTATTGTGCCCCTGGATATCTTTCAAGTAAAATCTGACTTTATTTATCTGTACCAACTGCTAACAGGACATTATAACTAATCAGTGATATATCATATGTTTTGGTTTTCTTATTGTTGGAGGGTGGTTTAGAAACTATGTACTTTTTCAGTATTTGGTGTTCAGTTGGATATTTATATGAATGATATCTTATTATTCTTTATTGTTCTCGTTTGCAGGCATTACTTAGTCATTTCTGCAGTGACAAACTTGTTAGTGAATCTCATTGGCATTTGGTTTTTCCGGAACTATGCCCGTGTTAGTCTTGGTATGTCTCACTCATATTATTAGCATGCTTATGCTTGTAACGATAAGATTTAGTATTTTTGTTTACATTTAATCATAGACTTGGTGTTTATAATGAGCCTTGTTTAATCTATAAGTTTTTTGTCTTTCAAATAGATTTGAACAAGGCTAAATGTTAATATCATATTGAAAGTACCAGATACATGACTTTTAATTCAAGTTATCTTTCTGATTATAGTTTACCGAAATGCGGAAGATATGAACTACCACTCGATTTGCTTGCATGTTGTTGCTGATTCTATTCGAAGGTATGAATCTGTCTCTTTGATGCGTATTGTTCCAATTCAATTTTCTTATGTCACGTTGGGTATTTATGTATTATTATTAGAAGGGCAATCACTCAATCAGAAAACTCCCAACTAAACATATAAATAGCATTGTTTTAGATTTAAATCTTATCGGGAAAAAAAAAAACTCTCTTCCACATAAGGTCTTTCAGAAGTATTATGGAGTAGTAGTATCACATATTAAGCTACACATCTTGTAATATTAGCCCTAAATCCCTAAACAGGTAGAATATGTAAAATAATGTTAAGAAAATGTACACTTAATGCACAGGAACATCTTCAAGAGGGAGAAGTTATAGTAGTGAGAAAGCGTACACTATATTGTTTGTAGCACTTAAATTGTGATGTTTTTTTAATACATCGGTCACATGTTGTTTATAGGTGAAGCGTTGCAATAGAAGTAGTAAATTTGATTCATTATGAATGAATCAAATTAGTTTATATTTTATCTCTACAGGGTCTCAACAAGGATAAATCAAAAAAGAATTTATTAAATTGGAAATAATTATCATTGAAATGCTGATAGTTGTTTTTGATACATTTATGAAACATGCATTCAACCTTGACGTGTCTACTCATAAATCTTACCTTAAAGCTGGTGCTGTGTCGTTTTTTACAGCGCAGGCTTGATTATGGCATCCTGGCTATTAAGCCTTGGGTAAGTTCTGTATGCATTTTATTAAATAGTAAAGAATAGGTTATTAATAAATCAACGTAACATTAGGGAGCACTAACACTTATAACATTGTTGGTTTTTCAGTGTCGACAACGCTGAAGTCTTGTGTTTGGGTCTAGTTTCGTTTACTGTATTCATGCTTGCTATGCCACTTTTTAAAACAAGTGGCGGTATCCTTCTTCAGAAAGCCCCACCTAGTATCCATTCATCAGCGTTGACCAAATGCTGGCGACAGGTATTAAATTGATCCCAACTTTGTGTCGCTTTATAATCTTGTAATCAAGGTTGCAAAAATCGCTACTCTGGTGTACTCGGTCGGGACTTTTCAGGGAGTACTCGGCTACTCGCCAACTCGGGGAGTACTTGGATGTTGACCAAGTTTGACTTTGACTGATTTTGGTTTAACCGATTTTTTGAGTAATCCCAAGTTATGGCCGAGTTTTGACCGATTTTCCAAGTAGTTCTGAGTTCTGCAACATTGCTTGTAATATATGTTTGTTAACGTATTCTCATTAGGTGGCTTCTCTTGAAGATGTTAATGAAGTATCCGAAGCTCGGTTCTGGGAATATGTTCCTGGCCATGTTGTGGGATCGGTTTCACTACAGGTATATTTTAAAAGAAAATAAGAAGTGCCAAAACACATACAATTGTGTGTGTGTGTGTGTGTGTGTGTTATATGTAATGTGTTTTCATTTCCTCTGAATTAACAGGTGAAGCAGGGGGTGAATGATCGAGCAGTTCTTGGTTTTGTACGAGATTTGTACCATGATATAGGTGTACAAGATTTTACAGCTCAATTAAACTTAACATGACCAACTGGAAACATTTGATGTTAAAGCATAGCAAATTTGAACACCAAAGTATAAGAACTTGACCTGTTTATACGACCTCAATCTATTTTATTTTCATGATTTACTTGTCAAACAATTTGAATATTCTGGAGTTGGTGTTTCATATCATTAATAGATTTAAAAGCTTATATGCATATGGGGCATCTGTATATGCTTCTAGTCTGGGTGTCAACAATACATATGCTTGGGTTAGATGTTGCAATTTTAAGTTGTTACCTACAAATGGGTTAATTCGTGTTATACTTTAACCCCCAATGGATAAAATGGATAAGTTTTTTAAGATTTTAAGAACTTAGTATAAATGCAGTGGGTCAAACAGGTCTGATGAGAAAATTTATTCGAAGTGTATTTTGATGTTCATTACTTCGTTGTAATCATGTTGCCCCATATATGAGTTGGCGGTTGTTTTGGACAACCTGTTTGTGTTCCTGCCATTTTCGCAGTGTCGAACATCAATATCTATTGTTGGAGAAGGATTCAAATGGGGCGTTGTTCATTGTTAATGAATTAATTGTAGTCTTTCTCTTGTGTGAGTATTTGTTCTACGTCTGTTTTTTGTTACTTTTTTTAGGCTAGAAGGAAGGGCTTTATCATACCTTTATCTACTGGGGTAAGTTAGTAAGGTTGTCAAGAGCTGATATGGTTTGTGCATGCTACGGAGTATATTGTTAATTAGGTTGTAAAAGTTGCTAGTTGGGTATTATCACTGTAAAATTGTACAGTTAATTATCTCGCTTCAGACTTTATACTTTGAAATTTTAAACAACTTAAAATACAAATGTTAGGTGGTTAAAGCAATGAATTTCTTATTTTCCCTTCATAATTTTCTTCTCTTGATTAGAGATGACTAAAAAATAACAATATATCACCATAATATTTTTTTCTATCAATCATCCTATTCGAATAGTCATTTTTAATTTATACATAAATTTTTTTTTTTTTTTTTTAAAAGCCAAAATTTTTATTAACACAAAACAACATGTACAAGGACTGCATATGACTACCAGTCAGTATGCATTTCACAGCTAATCTATTCTATGTATACCTCAACAAAACTATATAACTCAAACAATACATATAAACATCAATCAGTACATATCTATGCTATGTAACCCTACAGAGGACCCGAATTACTTGAGCATCCCGACGAAAGCTTCAACCTACGTCATCACGATTTGTCGATCCATTGACGTAATACGAAGGGGTTATGAGCCATTGTTGCCATTCGATGTTTAGCTTATTCGACCTTTTAGACAGTGGCGGAACTTGACCCCGACTCGGGAGGGGGCGAAACTAATCGAAGGGGGGTAAACACTCAAAAAAACCTTATTTTTTCGTAAATTTTTTTTTTAGTGTAATTTTTTTTTCTTTCCGAAATCGAGGGGGGCCGGATACCCCCTTTGGTCCCTTAAATGTTCCGCCCCTGCTTTTAGATACCCATTCAAAACTCTTAACTTGGATTTCATTCACAATGTTTGGGATAGCAGTATCTTTATTTTGAAAAACCTTTTGATTGCGGTATTTTCAAATTATGTACCCGCTAACCCATTCCACGGCTTGCCAAATCCTCTTCCCCTCCTCATCCCGAATGAAGTTTCCGACACCATTAAACATTTCTCCGGTACTAAGGTTTGTTGGAGTGCCAAGACCCCACCAGCGATACACTCTGACCCAAATTTCATAAGCAATTTTACACAAAATCAAAGCATGATCAATAGTTTCAAGCGAGTCATCACACATTGAACATCGAACCGAATCGAGATCGATGCCACGTTTATCCAATTCGACCCGTACCGGAATTCTTCTACGCTTGACCCTCCATGCGAACACATTCAAAGATTTCGGAACTAGTCTGTTAACATCAGTTACCCCAACCGAATTATTACCGTACATTTTTTCGTCGATTAAATGAGATAGAGTTTTAGTGCAATAGAACCCCTTTTCATGTAAATTCCATTTCCAAACGTCCCTCGAGCTGTTATTGAAGACTGAAGTAATGATGGCAGCCTTCATCTCAGCTAGTTCACTGTTTGCTCGGCCCGAGAGTGGTCTGGTCCAGGACCAATTGTGTGACACCACTGAACCGTCCCAATGAATTCTATCACTTACTCGCACATCCTTTGTAGTTTCTAACCTGTATAACCTCGCAAATTTGCCTTTGAAAGCTTTGTCACCTATCAGTCGGTCTTCCCAAAATAGAGTTTCCTTGCCTTCACCAAATGATTTCTCGAAAGACAGATTAAAATTAATATCACACTTTGCCAAGTCTTTGCCTACATTAACGATACATCTCCAAGGAGAAGAAATGTTATAGGTTCGGCTTTGACCCGACACACATAAACCCCCCATCCCGCCCGTAAATGCTCGAAATAATTTTGACCCAAAAGGTTTCGGTTTCGGTTTCGGTGAGAAACCTCCACCACCATTTCCCCAATAAAGCTAATTTTTTAGTTTTCAATGACCCGATGTTCAAACCCCCGTCCCCATAAGAAAGAATAATATTTTCTCATTTTACCCAAGACATTTTTTTAATTTCACCTCGCCCCAAAAACATTTACGACGCAAACCTTCGAGTAAATTGATGACACATGGAGGAGCTCGATATATAGAAAATTAGTACAACGGTAAGCTACTAAGGATCGATTTTATAAGGGTTAGTCTGTTAGATTATGGAGACATTTATACAAAACTAGAAGGAAAAAAAAAAAACTTGCACGGATTTTGCAGGTTTCGGGAAGCGTGAAGCAGTCAAATGCGGCGCATCTTGACATGGATGCGGCGCATTCATCGAGCAAAATAGTCCGAGATTTATTGATGCGGAGCATTGAGCTGATATGGCGCATCAGGGGTCAGATGCGGTGCATCGAGTGCTGGTACATGAATCTGGAACGTGAAAAGCAAGTGATGCGGCGCATCACACATCAGATGCGGCGCATCTGGTGTCTGACAGCAAGTTGGCAAGTTGGCAAGTTGCAACCTTTACATCCGAGCATGCTTTGGCCTCCTTTCACTTTAGGTGCAAAGTTAATCACTTTACACCTAAAATTAGGGCTGTGATCATGCCATTACAAGGTGGAAAGCATGGCTAGATGGTAAACAAGATGATTACTTGTCATGATGAAGATTCCTAGCTAGTTGTCATGGTGTTCTTGTTTCTCCTATATATAGAACTCATTGTATCATATTGTAACACACCAAATACAGATTCTCAGTAATAAACACTCTCTAGTTGGTCCGTGGACTAAAGCAATCACACCGATTGCATATAGCCACGTTATATCTTGTGTCGTTCTTACATTTTCGCATTTATTATCTTTCGTTCATTAAGTGGGTTTGAGTGATCTTGATAGAATCACTACTCGGCTAGTAGTCTTGTAGAATTACTAGTGTTGTTTGGGTCCTAATATCCTAACAACTGGTATCTAGAGCACAAGGTTTCGTTAAGGGAACGATGGCGGAAGATGGGAAGTTTAGAATCGACCGATTCGATGGGAGAGACTTTGGCTTTTGGAATATGCAAATTGAAGATTACTTGTATCAAAAGAAGCTACACCAACCCTTGTTAGAGACCAAGCCCGAAAGCATGGACGATGCCGATTGGACGCTTTTGGATCGTCAAGCTTTGGGTGCTATTCGTCTTTCACTTGCTAAGAACGTTGCATACAATGTTGTGAATGAGAAGACGACGTTTGCTTGCTTGAAAGCACTCTCTAACATGTATGAGAAACCTACAGCTGCAAATAAGGTATTTCTCATGCGTCAATTGTTTAATACTAAGATGAAGGAAGGTACGAGTGCAACGGATCATATCAATGAATTTAATAATATCGTTTCAAGACTTGAATCGGTAGAGATTAAGTTTGATGATGAACTAAAAGCACTTATCTTGCTTTCATCATTACCGGAAAGTTGGTCGGGTACGGTTACCGCGGTTAGTAGCTCTACGGGAACTACTAAGCTAGCGTTTGAAGCTATAAGGGATTTGATTCTTGGTGAAGATACTCGTAGAAGAAACTCGGGAGAATCGACATCCGGTTCTTTGTTAAGTACCGACAACCGTGGTAGAAAATTTTGAACGCGGTGAGAAGAAGGGTAGGAAGAAGTCTAAGAAGAGGTATCCATCGAAAGATAGAAGTGAAGTTACTTGTTGGGGTTGCAATCAAAAGGGGCACTTTCAAAGGAATTGCAAAAATGGTTCCGCGAAAGGTGTAAACTTAGCCGAAGGGGAAAGTGATGATGCACTTTTGTGTAGTGTTGAAAATTCTACGGAGTCTTGGATTTTGGATTCGGGAGCTTCGTTTCATGCTACTCATATCAAAAGCATGATGAAGAATTTTCGTTCATATCAAGGCAATGAGAGATTGGCGGACAACAAGCAACTCAACATAGACGGCATTGGAGATGTTGTTTTGAAGACTACCCTTGGTTCTAATTGGACTTTGAAGAACGTAAGGTACATTCCTAAATTGAAAAGGAAACTTATTTCGGTTGGTCAATTAGATGATGAAGGTAACGCGATTACTTTTGAAAACCGCCAATGGAAGGTGGTTAAGGGTAGTAGTTGAAATGACCCGTTCATATACATTATAAACGATTCACAATAGTTGATTACATTGCGAGGTATTTGACCTCTATATGATACATTTTACAAACATTGCATTCGTTTTTAAAAGACAAAATTTCCTTACATCGAAAATTGACAGGCATGCATACCATTTCATAATATCCACTATCCAACTATAAATTGATTTAATAATAATCTTTGATGAACTCAATGACTCGAATGCAACGTTCTTCGAAATATGCTATGAAAGACTCCAAGTAATATCTTTAAAATGAGCAAATGCACAGCGGAAGATTTCTTTAACACCTGAGAATAAACATGCTTTAAAGTGTCAACCAAAAGGTTGGTGAGTTCATTAGTTTATCATAATCATTTATTTCCATCATTTTAATAGACCACAAGAATTTCATTTCCAGTTCTCATAAATATACGTCCCATGCTGATAATGCTAAAAGCGAACATATATTTCATAGCATTATTCCTCAAGAAAGACAAGCTTTTAGTTGCAATTGTTCTATTTAAAAGTGATATTCGTTTAAATAATAAAAGGTGAAGACAAAAGACAGATTCGACGAATTGAAGACGCAAACGACCAAAAAGCTCAAAAGTACAAAAGACAATCAAAGAGGTTCCAATTATTGATAAGAAACGTCTCGAAATTACAAGAGTACAAGATTCAAAACGCAAAGTACAAAATATAAAATTGTACGCAAGGACGTTCGAAAATCCGGAACCGGGACCAGAGTCAACTCTCAACGCTCGACGCAACGGACTAAAAATTACAAGTTAACTATGTATATAAATATAATATAATATATAATTAATTATATTAATTATATATATATTATATATATATTATAAACCGTCGGCAAGAAAGACTCCAAAAGGGACTGAGCTGTAATTTCAAACTCCGCGACTCAAGGAGTTTGAAGGCAAAAATGCCGCGAGTCGCAGAGCCCCAAAAGTCGAAAATCCCTATAAAAGCAAACGAATTCTGATCACAAAAACCACAAAATATATCCATCTCTCTATCTATATCGTATATATTTATATTTTAATTTTAATTTTAATTTTAATTTTAATTTTAATTTTAATCCTAATAATAAGGGTATGTTAGCAAATGTTGTAAGAGTGTAAGTCGAAATTCTGTCCGTGTAACGCTACGCTATTTTTAATCATTGTAAGTTATGTTCAACCTTTTTATATTAATGTCTCGTAGCTAAGTTATTATTATGCTTATTTAATCCGAAGTAATCATGATGTTGGGCTAATTACTAAAATTGGGTAATTGGGCTTTGTACCATAATTGGGGTTTGGACAAAAGAACGACACTTGTGGAAATTAGAATATGGGCTATTAATGGGTTTTATATTAACTAAACAATACCTTGTTAATTTAATATACAAACTTATAATTTGACGTATTTATATATAACCACATACGCTTGACTGGGTACGGTGGGCGGGATATCTATAAATACCAATAATTATTCATTTTACCGGATACGGAACTGGATTAATAGTTAATAAACTTGTTGAAACAGGGGTGAATTACATTCAAGGGTAATTGGTGTAATTGTTAACAAAGTAGTAAAACCTTGGTTTACACGCAGTCGATAACCTGGTGTATTCATTAAACAAAGTATTAAAACCTTGTTACAATTCGAATCCCCAATTAGTTGGAATATTTGACTTCGGGAATAAGAATAATTTGACGAAGGCTTTCGCTCTTTATATTTATGACTGATGGACTATTATGGACAAATCCGTATGGACATATTAAATAATCCAGGACAAAGGACAATTAACCCATGGGCATAAAACTAAAATCAACACGTCAAACATCATGATTACGGAAGTTTAAATAAGCATAATTCTTTTATTTCATATTTAATTTCCTTTATTTTATATTTAATTGCACTTCTAATTATCGCACTTTTATTTATTGTTATTTAATCGCACTTTTAATTATCGTACTTTTTAATTATCGCAATTTTATTTTATCGCACTTTTATTTATTGCAATTTCATTATCGTTATTTATTTTACGCTTTAAATTAAGTCTTTTATTTATTTAATATTTTACATTAGGTTTTAACTGCTACTAAAGTTTTAAAATCGACAAACCGGTCATTAAACGGTAAAAACCCCCTTTATAATAATAATATTACTTATATATATATTTGTATTTTTATAAAAGTAAACTAATATAGCGTTGAGCTTTGTTTAAAAAAGATTCCCTGTGGAACGAACCGGACTTACTAAAAACTACACTACTTTACGATTAGGTACACTGCCTATAAGTGTTGTAGCAAGGTTTAAGTATATCCATTCTATAAATAAATAAATATCTTGTGTAAAATTGTATCGTATTTAATAGTATTTTCCTGCTAAAATTTAATAGTATTTTATACCCCTTAGCTTTGACATCACATGCATAGAGACAAAAATAATCATTCATATGGTGAACACCTGGTAACCGACATTAACTAGATCCATATAAGAATATCCCCTATCATTCCGGGATCCTCCTTCGGACATGATATAAATTTCGAAGTACTAAAGCATCCGGTACTTTGGATGGGGTTTGTTAGGCCCAATAGATCTATCTTTAGGATTCGCGTCAATTAGGGTGTTTGTTCCCTAATTCTTAGATTACCAGACTTTAATAAAAAGGGGCATATTCAATTTCGATAATTCAACCATAGAATGTAGTTTCAATTACTTGTGTCTATTTCGTCAAACATTTATAAAAGCGCATGTATTCTCAGTCCCAAAAATGTAAAGAGTAAAAAGGCAAATGAAACTCACGCATATAAATATTGTAAAACAGTTATTAAAACAGTGCATGTATTCTCAGCCCAAAAATATAAAGGATAAAAAGGCAAATGAAACTCACCACACTGTATTTCGTAGTAAAAATACATATAACGTCATTGAACAAGTGCAAGGTTGGCCTCGGATTCACGAACCTAAATTAATTATATATAATTATGTATTGGTCAATATTTGTCTAACAAATTAGGCCAAGTCAGAGTGTACCACAATCCTAATGCTCGAGACTAATATGCAAAAGTCAACAAAAGTAAATTTGACTCAAAATAATTTCCAAAAATCTATACATGATTAATATATAGTTTAAATATCGTCGTTTTATATTTTTAAATATTTTTAAAAGATTTATTAGAGTAAATAATATAATTTATTTATTAATAAATAAAATTTTATATTAAATTTATATAATATACTTTTATATATATTAAGTAATAAAATTTATAGGGTTCATTTAATATCATAAAGATAATATGATAGGTATTATTAAAGTAAGTTATTACACGTAGTAAAATATGTTTGTATCACATATTTATTTGATAAAATAATATCTATAATGATAGTAAGTAAAAGTTGTATTATTTTGTAATAATAATTATTATTATAAAAATATCAATATTTATAATTACTAAGATGACATTATGATAAAACGATAATTCTAATTATGATAACTTTAATATTTACGATAATTTTTAATATTATCTTTAAAATAATAATTCTATTTAAAATAATAATAATAACGATATTTTATAGTAACAATGACATTTCTATTAAAATGATAATTTTTGTTAAAATGATAGTTTTAATACTAACGATATTTTTAATAATAATAGTAATGATAAAAATAATAAGAACGATAATTTTATCTAAATCAATATCTTATAATATTTTAATTTCATCATGATACTCTTACTCATTATTTCCTAATCGTTTCGTTTAATAGCTTTTAATCGTCTTTTATATCGTGTTCATAATAATGATAATAATAGTAATCAAAATAATTAGGTGTTACAAATATTTGTTTTAATTACACTAATATTAATAATGATAGTTACTATAACATTTTTAACGATAATACTAATAATTATCTTAATGATAATATAGTAATAATAATAATAATAACAATGACAATATCCATTTTTAAATAATGATATATATATTAATAATGATAATAATAATAATAATAATAATACTAATAATAATAATAATAATAATAATAATAATAATAATAATTGGATAATAATAATAATAATAATAATAATAATAATAATAATAACTTTAACGATAATAACGATAGTAATAATAAATAAAATAACAATTTTTAATGATAAATCCCTTTTATTGATAAAGATAATAATAATGATAATAATAAGATAAAACTAGAACGACGATAAAAACGACGATAATAATAATCATTTTTAATAAAAATATAGAAAATTCAATTGATTATAACTTCTAATCCGTTCATCGAAACCATTCGATATCTAAAGGAAAAGTCCTTAATTTTTCGCTAGCTTTCCAAGGACATGCATATCTTATACCTTATCTCAACCGCAAGTGTAACTAATTCAATATTCAACCTAACCTGTCTAAGGGCAATATCAAAAGTACAAGCATGCATAATCCTAAATACTCGAGCACTAGTCAGGGATACACTATTAGTATGTAAAAGTTAAATTATGAGTACTCACGTATCAATATTGAGATTCAATATTGCAGGAAAGGTACGTAGACGCAACGGAAATGATAAACACTATATTGACCTCACGAGCATACCCATGAACCATACTCAATCACCTCCATAGCTATAACCCATAATTTCCTTAATCCTATCCTACTCGAAAAACAATTTCGAAATCACTCGGACAGCACTCCGTCGTAATATTTTATGTATACTAATAATATCTTGAAATAATACGGAGTAAATATATATATGTAAATCGATTGAGAGAGTTTAGAGAAAAATATTTTCAAGTTTCTATGAAATAATGAAACCTATTGAATTCTATTTATAATAGCTTTTTGAATTATTAAAGTGAATTATTAAAGTGAATTATTAAAGTGAATTATTAAAGTATGAATTATTAAAGTGAATTATTAAAGTATGAATTATTAAAGTGAATTATTAAAGTATGAATTATTTAAAGTGAATTATTAAAGTATGAATTATTAAAGTGAATTATTAAAGTTAAAGTAAAGTAAAAATAAAGTAAAGGTAAAGTTTAAGTATAGTAAAAGTATAAAACTATGTACGTATAATACGCGTATAAATATATATAATATTAATTTAAATCGTTATACATATTTAATAAAATAAAATATAAATATCGTTATCTTTATCGTACTAGTTAAGTAATGAGTTGTCAAAAGTGGTTCTAGATATTTATAAAAGTTATATACGTTTTAATAATAAAGTTCTTTTTAAACTGAAAACGTTTTTGTACGTTTGAAACTAAATAGATCAATCGAGTCTTTATGAGATTCAATCTTCCACTATCCTTTGTCTAGTTCTCAATGATTGACAATTTGTTCTTATTTATAAATCACTTTACCATTTTTCGAATATTGTTAAAACGGAAAGATTTCTCAAATCAACGTGGGCCTTTCAACAGAGACTTGTAATCATAATTCAATATATCTGATAATTCAATCATTTGATCTTATCTTCTAATTCCATTGATAAATATTTTGAAACAGATACAATCATATAAAGTATTTAATCTAATATTTTGTTTACGTTTCAAGTTATAATATATATACACATATACATATATAATCATATTCGTTTAATGGTTCGTGAATCGTTGGAACATGGTCGAGGTTGAATGAATGTATGAGCATAGTTTAAAATTCTTGCAATTTAACTTAACAAATATTGCTTATCGTGTCGGAAACATATAAAGATTAAAGTTTAAATTTGGTTGGAAATTTCCGGGTTGTCACAGTAGTATTGTGGCTCGCGGACATAAAAGGGGAACACTTTATATGGTTGAAGTGTTTGATGAAGACACGGTGGTTGCTACGGTTAATTTTGAGTCCGAATCAACTCTATGGCACCGAAGACTCGGGCATATGAGTGAGAAGGGTATGAAGATGCTTGTTTCGAGTGGGAGAATTCCGGATTTGAAGAAGGTAGAACTTGGGTTTTGCGAACCATGTGTTTACGGGAAGCAAAAGAAGGTGACTTTTGGGAAATCAGGGAATGCACCTAAGTTGGAGAAATTGGAGCTCGTTCATACGGATGTGTTTGGTCCAACTAATGTAGAATCACATGGAGGTTCTCGTTATTATGTCACCTTCATTGACGACTCCACTCGAAAGGTATGGGTTTATTTTCTTAAAGCTAAATCCGATGTATTTAATACTTTTGTGAAGTGGAAAGCTATGGTAGAAAATGAGACTAACTTGAAGGTTAAGTGCTTGAAGTCGGATAATGGAGGAGAATATGGTAGTCTTGAGTTTAAAGACCATTGTGCAAAGCTCGGTATTAGAATGTTGAAAACGGTACCGGAGACACCGCAACATAATGGGGTCGCCGAACGTATGAATCGTACGTTAAATGAAAGGGCTAAGAGTATGAGACTACATGCCGGTTTGCCTAAAATGTTTTGGGCGGATGCGGTTAACATGGCGGCTTATTTGATAAATAGGGGACCCTCAACACCGTTGGGTTTCCGAATTCCCGAGGAAGAATGGCAAGGTAAGAAGGTGAGTTATGGTCACCTTAGGATCTTTGGGTGTAATGCATATGTGAAGACCAAAGATGCGGATAAAGACAAGCTTGAAGCTAAGTCAAAGAAGTGTACTTTCATAGGCTACGGGTCGGATGAAATGGGCTATCGTTGTTGGGACAACGAAGCTAGAAAAGTAATTCGTTCGCGAGATGTTACTTTTGATGAAGATTCGGTCTATGGCAAACCGGAAATGGGGAGTCCTAAACCAAGTCAAGTTACTTTTGACGATGTTTCTATTGATGATCTTGCAGGTTCTAGTGGGAGTACGGGGAACAATGAATTGCCAAATAATGGTGAGGCGTTGGAAAATGCTAATGATGGGGATGATTCGGAAAGCGGTGATGATTCCGAACATAGTGCGAGTTCTAGTGATGAGGAGGACACAAATGAAACCGGTTCAACCATTCTGGTTACTCCTACACCAAGACACTCGACTAGAGTGCCCAAACCTAATCCCAGGTATTCTCCATCAGCAAACTACTTGCTCTATACCGAGAATGGTGAACCCGAAAGTTACTTTGAGGCAAGAAAAACAAAAGAATCCATACAATGGGAACTTGCTATGAAAGAAGAGATGGGATCACTTGAGAAGAACAAGACTTGGTCACTAGTGAAGTTACCTCATGATAAAAGGGCATTGCAAAGCAAATGGGTATATAGAATCAAGAATGAGATGGAAGGCAAGAAAAGGTACAAGGCTTTCAACAAAAGGAAGGGGTTGACTACAAAGAGATATTTTCACCGGTAGTTAAAATGACTACTATCCGTTTGGTACTTTCTATGGTTGCATCCGAAGACTTACATCTTGAGAAACTAGATGTAAAAACTGCATTCTTACATGGTGATATTGTTGAAGAGATCTACATGAGGCAACCCGAGGGCTTTGAGGTAAAGGGTAAAGAGAAGTGGGTTTGTAAGCTAAAGAAAAGTTTGTATGGGTTGAAGCAAGCACCTCGGCAATGGTACTTGAAGTTTGACGAGTTTATGAAGAAGATTGGTTTCTTAAGATGTGAAGCGGATTACTGTTGCTACTTGAAGAAATTCAAGTCTTCTTACATAATCTTATTGTTGTATGTTGATGACATGTTACTTGCAGGTTCAAACATGTCCGAAATTAACAAGTTGAAGGGATTACTTTCCCGAGAATTCGAGATGAAAGATATTGGCAGTGCTAGGCAAATACTTGGCATGAGTATTGTGCGTGATCGTTTGAAGGGTACTCTATACTTGTCTCAATCCAAATATATTGAGAAAGTAGTAGAGAGGTTCAACATGGAAGATTTAAAGGCCCGTTCTATGCCTTTGGGAAGCACCTTAAATTTATCGAAAAGTCAATCACCAAAGACGGAAAGAGACAAGAAGGATATGGAAAAGGTTCCATATGCATCGGCTGTGGGTAGTATTATGTATGCCATGGTTTGTACAAGACCCGATATTGCTCAAGCAGTGGGAGTTATAAGTCGTTATATGTCTAATCCTGGAAAAGAGCATTGGAAAGCGGTCAAATGGTTGCTTCGTTATTTGAAAGGTACTTCTAATATGGGATTGTGTTTCTCCAAAAAAAATCTCATACTTAGAGGTTATGCGGATGCTAATTTGGGTGGATGTGATGATTCGGGGAAAAGCACTACGGGTTATGTTTTCACAATGGGGAAGACGACGATTAGTTGGTTATCTCGATTGCAAAAGAGTGTTGGTTTGTCAACCACCGAAGCCGAATACATGGCTATTGCGGAAGCTTCTAAAGAGCTAGTGTGGTTGAAGAACTTCTTAGGTGAGTTGGGTAAAAGACAAGACTATTGCGTCTTGTATTGTGATAATCAAAATGCGGTTCATCTTGGGAAGAATCCAGTGTTTCATAGTCGAACGAAACACATCAAGATAAGGTATCATTTTATTCGACAACATATAAATGATCGCACTTTATTCTTGGAGAAAATCCTTGGTAAGAAGAATCCTGCCGATATGTTTACTAAGGTGGTTACGACGGAGAAATTGAGGTTTTGCATTACCTCAATTGGTCTTCTCATGAATTGATGAGAGAAGACCCCAGCTAGAGATGTGAATGGTGTTACAAGTTTAACAAGTAGTATTGAAGACCTTTTATCGAAAGTCTACTCATTCGAAGAATGTGTTGAGCGTGCGTGTCCCAAATGGTATTTGGCGGTAATCGAAGGTGGTTTAATGTTCTTGGTTAATTCATTGATATGATTGGAGTTTTGTTCAAAGTCTCCAAGTGGGAGATTTGTTAGATTATGGAGACATTTATACAAAAAAAAAAAAAACTTGCACGGATTTTGCAGATTTCGGGAAGCGTGAAGCAGTCAAACGCGGCGCATCTTGACATGGATGCGGCGCATTCATCGAGCAAAATAGTCCGAGATTTATTGATGCGGAGCATTGAGCTGATATGGTGCATCAGGGGTCAGATGCGGCGCATCACCATCTCGATGCGGCGCATCGAGTGCTGGTACATGAATCTGGAACGTGAAAAGCAAGTGATGCGGCGCATCACACATCAGATGCGGCGCATCTGGTGTCTGGCAGCAAGTTGGCAAGTTGCAACCTTTACATCCGAGCATGCTTTGGCCTCCTTTCACTTTAGGTGCAAAGTTAATCACTTTACACCTAAAATTAGGGTTGTGATCATGCCATTACAAGGTGGAAAGCATGGCTAGATGGTAAACAAGATGATTACTTGTCATGATGAAGATTCCTAGCTAGTTGTCATGGTGTTCTTGTTTCTCCTATATATAGAACTCATTGTATCATATTGTAACACACCAAATACAGATTCTCAGTAATAAACACTCTCTAGTTGGTCCGTGGACTAAAGCAATCACACCGATTGCATATAACCACGTTATATCTTGAGTCGTTCTTACATTTTCGCATTTATTATCTTTCGTTCATTAAGTGAGTTTGAGTGATCTTGATAGAATCACTACTCGGCTAGTAGTCTTGTAGAATTACTAGTGTGGTTTGGGTCCTAATATCCTAACATAGTCGCCCCCCGAATGACAACGTTTTTGCTTTCCAATCCGAGAACCTTTTTTGAAATTTCGCAACAATTGGATTCCAATCCTCTAATTTATTCATCTTCGAGCCCACCGGTAATCCCAGGTACATGAAAGGAATGGAGCCACTTTTACAACCAAGATGACAAGCCAGATTATTAATATCTACTGTCGGAACATTGATGCCATAAAGACTACTTTTTCCCAGATTAATCCTTAAACCCAAGATGTCTTCAAAACAATTGAGGAGTTTCATTGTGCTCTTTATATTCTTTTTAGACCATTCGCCCACGAATATTGTATCGTCCGCATATTGTAAGTGGGATATGATCACTTTATTTTTACCCACCTCGACTCCTTTTAAGAGACCATTATCAATCGCGGTTTGTGTTAAAAGATTCAGGCCTTCACCGGCAATGATAAACAAGAAAGGGGATAGAGGGTCCCCTTGTCTAATACCCCGCTCGAATTTGAACTCTTTGGTTGGAGATTCATTCACCAGGACGGAAACCGAGGTTGAGTTAAAGGAAGCCTTAATCCACCCGATCCACTTTGTCCCAAAACCCATACGCATCATGAATTTAATGAATTTTTAAAATTATTTATAAACAACTAGGCGTGTTTTCATTAAAAAAAATCATATCCATTTTTATATTCTGAAGGAATTTTAAAAATGAAACAGTAATATTTCATTATCTATCTAAATATAAACGTGGACAAAAGATGAATATAGAGAAATAAACAAACGTAGCAAAATATCATACTACTCCGTTGGGGCCCTTATCACAAATAAAGTCAAAATTAATAATTAAGATTCTTTATCCATCTATATCGCACCTTGAGCTCTACTGAATCAAGCAATCAATTTCAGTTTATTTTTAATAATCAATTGCGAGATAGAGACCACAAGTGTTGTACTCTGTCCACTCAAGTAAGCTCAAGGTCTCGATCTCATTTACTTTTTTAGTTAAAACCCTAATTTGATTCCTTTTTTTATCTTAGGGTTTAGTTTGTTAATTTTCACTCGCTCTTAGCTTTCATCTTTTTAATTTTGACTTTAATTGCAAAAAGCCTAGGGCTTTCCTCACTATTGATTAGAAACAATTGAGGTTTCATAAGAAATTAGTCTTCATAGCATTTAGAACTCTTATGAAAGATTATGGTGATTCTATATGTTAATTAGGCTAATCGCTATAAATTATTGATTTTTAAGTTGGGTTAATCATTTGAAGTGAAACAATTTTGGGGTTGGATTGTTGGTCTGCAATGGGAGACGAAACACCACAAAATGTAATGAATCTTGACCTAAATTTGGGACCTATTGAGACTGAGCACAGGGGTTTAAACTTGGAAGGTAGGTTAGATGGGCGGGACTCAACCGGAAACCGTGCTTTGGCTAGGCAACGGTGGCGGTCAATATGGAGACCCATTCTTTTTCATATGGAAAGTTTAGAAACCGGTGAGGCAAGCATGGCGGCTGCTGACGAAACTCCGCCGGAAGTGACCAAAACGTGTGATAATGTTAACGGGCATCTAGAAACCGACGTTTTGGGAGATAAAGATGTTAAAAGTAATGAAAGCGAAGGTAGTTTTTTTGATTGTAATATATGTTTGGATATGGCTAGTGAACCTGTTGTGACGTGTTGTGGACATTTGTTCTGTTGGCCGTGTCTTTATCGGTGGTTGCAGATTCATGCTGATGTAAAAGAATGTCCTATTTGCAAAGGCGAAATGACTACTAAAATGGTAACTCCAATTTATGGACGTGGGAACCCGACCCGTGTGGTTGAGGAAGATTTGGGTCTCAAGATTCCCGATCGCCCCAAAGCAAAGCGAGTCGAAAGCTGGAGGCAAACTATTCAACGAAACGTGTTTAGTATGCCAATGGATGAAATGATTCGCAGACTCGGTAGTAGATTTGATCTGACTCGTGATTTGGTTCAGGGCATTTCGTCTCATTCTAATAATCCGCATGAAAACTCGGAGAGAAACAGCTCGTTAGTAAATCGGTATTTGACTTCTAGAGGATTACGAGCTGATTCAAGTCTTACATTGGTTCGGCCGCTTCAAAATCATCAAGAACAGACTCCATTAATGGAGGATCGGGATTCAGTATCGAGTATTGATGCTGTCATACAATCTGAGAGTCAGACAGTAGATACTGCAGTCGAAATCGATTCACGTGTGTCGTTATCTACTTCATCATCAAGAAGAAGGAGTGAATCTTCACGGGTCTTGGATGTCGATAGTGGCGATTCTCGGGCACCTATAAGACGACGATTGCGCTAAAAACGAGACTTTTGTTGACGGTTGTCGTGCAACTCAAGACCTCACTACCTCAATGAGTTCTCAGTCTAACTAGGTTTGAGTTTGTGTATATAATCATTGTAGCTTTACTTCGTATAATGTCTTTTTTGTGCTAAATAATGTATGATCTTGTTTCATATTATGAGAAAGATGTTTCTGTTTCCAATTTTGTGTTCCATAATACAGTAGCTTACTAAGTTGATGAATTTGTCTTTTTACCTTTAAGCAGGTGGATTAGTGTTGGACTCATTTATCGTAAAAGGTAAAAGGTTTTTTTCTGTCCGGTCTACGCGGTGGGCGAGTAATCCGACCTCATAACTTCATGTACGCAACCACGCAGGATTATTCTCTGGCCACCACAAGATATTCATTTTAGACAGCCCAACCATTAGGCTTATTTATCGTCTAAACAAAAGATTTAAACAAAAAATATGTAATAATTAAGAATACAAAGAAGATTTTTTTTTTTTTTTTTTTTTTTTTTTTTTTTTGGGAAAAAAAGATATATTATAAACCAAAACATACAAACCAAGGCTGGACATACCCAAGCCAAATCAAGACAAGAAGTCACCCAATACAAAGCATCAATAAGTAAAACCTACCCAAATCAAGCCGTCTCATCTTTCACGACGCGCTAACATTGGGATCTAAAAACATCAACAAACAATTACATTGTTAAAGAAATTCCATTCCATTTCAAGTTCCAAACCTTTGCTACTGCAGCAACATTCTTTGTATTCTTTACTTTAAGACTAGTAAGATTTTTTAAGTTATATATGCATTATTAATAATAATGACACATACGTACAAATACTTGGGGAGACAATCTTAATTATGATATCAGTGTTAAACACACCTAATATTTCACAAGAACTTTTTATTTTAAAACTATAAAATTAACCATGGAGTTAATGAGAAACTATAAAGTTAACGTTATAATTTAGTAGAGAAATGATCATTTTAAAACACTTGTAGCCATGGAGTTGCTATAATAATAAAATTAAAATAACAATAAACTTAATTTTATTAATTTAATCAGGATCCTAATGAAGGCACATAGGCATCCGTTTTTGGCGGTTGAATAAAACAATAGAATCATAAGAAAATTGTCATTTTGATCAGATAATAGCAAAATCAAGAATTACAACCTAATTAGAAAAAGTTTGTGACATTAGTTACTGGTAATAATCCGGCAAGATTGAGAAGGAGAGATAAACAGAAAAAAGGATCCATTGATCTTCTTTTTCTGCTTTATTTCTCTGATCTCATCTTCCAGCCTCAACCAACCTTAAGCATCATCGGATTATTATCTTCATTATCGTATTGTACTCGGCATCAATGTATTATTTATGATTATGATTATATATATCATGGGGTACGTTGTGTTAATCTTATCCTTTTCTGTCTAATCAAGAATATGATTTTATATGAAGTAATTGATTTCATGATCATATATATGTTCCCATGCAGGAATCTCATACGATAACATTGTAAACAAAACCTACAACGGAGAAAGGATATTGATATTGTGGCGGGATCATGCCGTGTTGCTGTCGTAGGAAGAAGAAACAAAACAAGGATAATAAACATGAAACAACAAACAACAATTGTAATACAGCTCCACCTCGAGCACCAATTAAAAGCGGTATATATGTTTTAATCTTTAATCACGTACTTATATCCTAATTCTTTTCATCTATAACGTCTATAAACAGTCATGGAATAATTGGGTACTTTGCATACATCTGAGTCTGAGGTGTAAAAGTGAATTAGGAAAACCGAATCTTGTTTACCCTGTTTATTACATTATTTATGCATTTTTTCCTTTTTTAAGCTAAAAATGTGCGAAAAATCTAGGTAGTATGAGAGAGCCAAGGACGGGTGGAGCTGCGAAAAATGGGGTCCCACAGAAACGTTTGACGATTGAAGTACCATCATTGTCACTGGATGAGCTAAACAAGTTAACACATAATTTTAATTCAAAATATATAATTGGCGAAGGCTCTAATTGCCGAGTTTTTCATGGAAAGCTAAGCAGTGGAGAAGAAGTAATTATAAAGAAGTTGGATTCCTTCTCAATACAAGATTCCGAATCAGAGTTTAAAGACAAGGTGACAACGTCTTTATCTGTTTAGTCATACTCCCAAATTTGGGTCAATTGGATCTTGAAAAAAATGAGTAAACCCCAAACCTAAAAAAGAAGTTACAATGGGTTTTCCTCCAACCTATTGGGTCCTACACAAAATATAAAGAAACATGTATTATGGGTATCAATTTCAAAAGCTCAATAAATAGAGATAGGTTTAATGGGTCTTGTGAAAGGGTCAAATGAGTCGAGCATAAAGA
Source organism: Rutidosis leptorrhynchoides (assembly GCF_046630445.1). Taxonomy (NCBI): domain Eukaryota; kingdom Viridiplantae; phylum Streptophyta; class Magnoliopsida; order Asterales; family Asteraceae; genus Rutidosis; species Rutidosis leptorrhynchoides. The sequence continues at coordinate 116,582,819 of NC_092338.1, forward strand.
TCATAATAAGTTTCATCCGTCAAACATTTATGAAAACATTCATGGTTATATCATTTATTATATGTATATTAATTACGGAGTAATATTTTCTGTATATTAATTACGGAGTAATATTTTCTTATATGTAATAAATATAAATTATATATGATAAATAATAATAACAAAAATAGTTTAATTGACCCATGACCCGTTTTGACCCTTTACCCAGCTCGACCCAGCCCGACCCATTTGAACCCATTTAAAAATCTGACCCGTATTACGCATAACCCATTCCAACCCAAACCGTTTTGACTCGTTACCCAAACCTACCCAACCGGGCCCGTTTGCACAATTGTACTAATAGGAACCCCATGAGGTGTATTGTGTTATTAAGCCACTATTTATCGATTACAAATGAAACCCTAAACCCACAAACGGGCCGGACTTTACTAATATAACCCTACTCTAACATAACTAACAAGCATACTTTAACTGTTCTTGACATTGTTTAATTGGGATATATGTATACATGCAGTTATCCATGGTTTCAAGCCTTAAGAACGAGTATTTTTCGCAATTGTGTGGTTATTGTTTGGAGAAAAAGAACCGAATCTTGGTATATCAGTATGCAACCATGGGTTGTTTGCACCAGATATTACACGGTAACCAAAAACTAAAATAATTTACTGATAAATTTCTTTTTGACTAGATTATAAATTTTTATGGTTTGGGTTTAGGGAGAAAGGGCGGTGATGATAGTGACGAACGTGGTGCGGTTTTGAATTGGGTACAGAGAGTAAAAATCGCTTACGGTGCAGCAAGAGGTCTTCAATATCTACATGAAAAGGTGGACCCGCCCATAGTACATTGTGATGTAAGATCAAGCAATGTCCTTGTGTTTGAAAATTATGAGTCGAAAATAGCCGATTTCAGCTTTAGCAATTTGTCTTCTGACACCGCAGCTCGGCTGCAGTCAACTAGAGTGTTGGGAACTTTTGGTTACCATGCTCCTGAGTAAGTGTTAGTAACAAATCGTTTTAGTTATATTTCTCAAAATGGCAATATCAATGTAGTAATATTTTATTTATTTTAACGAAATTTTGAAAACAGATATGCAATGACAGGGCAGATAACTCAGAAGAGTGACGTGTACAGTTTTGGGGTTGTTCTATTAGAACTTTTAACAGGAAGGAAACCGGTAGATCACACAATGCCTAAAGGACAACAAAGTCTTGTTACATGGGTGAGTCCATAAATTTCTTTTTAAAAGGGTCGGGAACAGTTACTGGATAACCCGGTTAGTCTGGGTAAAAATATCCATCCTCGCTAGATAACGTGAACAGGATTATCATCCCCAATTTATTAGAAAAGATAAAGATATATACAGATTTTGGTCAAATGGCTTATGATTTGTTTACTCGTAACAACAGGCGACTCCAAGATTGAGTGAGGACAAAGTAAAACAATGTGTCGATCCTGAGTTAAACAACGATTACCCGCCAAAGGCAGTTGCTAAGGTCCACTTCATACCTCTAATTTTATTCCACTTTTATAGTGTTACTGTTTACTTTCTTTTCACATAGTAAATGGGACCTACTATTAAGACCCATGCACTTCAGAATAGAACGATTTGAGCTTGTGTTCTATCTCAAACGGGTCAAGAGATTTGAAAGCCATTCCAAGTCCTGTTAAAAGATATACATACAACCTACTCAACTCTTTTTTCAAAAGATTCAGATCATAGTTTTTTCTTGATTGTTATTGTTATATAATCTGTTTATATGATGATCGTTTATGAAAGAGGACAAAAGTGTTTGAGGTTCAAAATGACCTGGCGACCCGTCTTCACCCATACCTTGTTAGCCAATATTTCAATCCCAAAGTGTTTTCACTTGAACATGTACCAACTCTGTTTATGATATTCAGTTAGCAGCAGTTGCAGCACTGTGTGTCCAATATGAGGCAGATTTTCGACCAAGTATGACGATTGTGGTCAAGGCACTACAACCACTTCTCAACTCAAAACCAACAGCAGCTTCAGAGTTATAGCCCTAGCTAGTCAACATTATTCGCCTAGTTTTGAGTCACCAACCTGCTCTGAATTCTTAACCAGATTCAGTTGAGACATAAACACACGGTTTTTGGGCTTAGAGGGACCAAATATTCAGCTACAAGCTCCGTATGGTTCAGGATCCGTATCATATTGATTCATCGTTTACCTTAATAACTTTATTTTCATGAACTGTGAAGTGTTGGTGTAAGAAAATGTATTCAAACTACCATTTAATGGCCACAAATGTCCTTAAAGGATTCGCGCAATGACCCAAGATTCTACAAGTGTCAACGATTGTGTATATATACATTTTTTTACAAGTTGTACCTACTCTCTAACACTAAAACAAGCGCATTATCTGAGAAATAGTATGGCCAAATCGAAGTGATTGATCATTTTCACTAGAATATCGAAGAGTAGAAATACAAGACACATAGACAAAATCCTTATCAACGGAAGTTATGTTTGCGAAGAACTAGTACAACAACAACTAAGTTACACTGCTGGAACTGACTCAGCAATTTTCATACATGTGCACGAAAGAAGAGTAAATAACAGAAGTCCATACATTTTCGTATTTGATTCAAATCATTCTCAATTCCATGAGTGCTATCTACGTCACCAATCTGAATGAATAATCACTTGGGATTAATAGGTCGGTAAAAACTTGTTCAAAACTTGGAAATTATTCATACTCGGTCATAATTGGTCAAAATTTAACAAAAACTCAGTCAAAAGTGGTCAAAAGTCAAACTTTGTCAACATTCGAGTACTCTCCAAATACTCTCCGAGTTGCCTACTCCCTGACCGAGTACTCCTCGAGTACCAAGTTTTGCAACCTTGGTTGTAGTTGAACCTGAGGGGGGATTTTTGATCACTGGTATCACAAAATAAAAATTAAATTTGTTCATCAAGTAAGAACGAAAGATATTAAACAGAAAGATCAAGTAAACTTCAAACAAAAATGCCCCATAACAAAATAAGTGCATCACTCACATCTTGTTTTTCAACTTGATCTCTAATTAATTAACATCACAAACAATTTTTTTTCCGGAATAAATGGAAACGTGGAACTTGATTTAATGAACCAAATTATTATTATTAATGAACCAACTTATTATTATTATAAAATATTACTTTTTGCCAAAAAAACAAACTTATTATTATTATTATTATTATTATTATTATTATTATTATTATTATTATTATTATTATTATTATTATTATTATTATTATTATTATTATTATTATTATATTATATAAGATAATAAAATTAATAAATTCCAGATACTAGTCAAAATAAAATATAAAACATTTATTCTTTGCTTAAGCATGCCCTCACATGCTAGTTTGTATCCTACTTATATTAATGAAAGTTGGTTGCCTTTCAAAAAAAAAAAAAAAAATATATAAAACATTTATCTCCTTTTTCTTATTATAAGAAAGTCATAATCTATCTATAGATTCTATTATAATGCTAAAATGATGATGTCATAAAAAAGCTATTTCCCTTCATTAAAAAAAATCAAAAATAAAAAGAAAAATTTGAGAGCCTCTTGATGATGTCATTAACACTAATTAATTTTATTTAAAAAAAATATAAACCTCACAAGTAAAGAATTACTCCATATACTTTAAATTAGGGATTTTTTTATCTTTTATCGTAATCACACAAACCCTTCGACGTCTCTCTTATCCCTTGCCGCCATCATCTCTGCTGTTCGCCGTCCCTAACCATTCGCCGGTAGGTAATTCAGGAAATATATTAGGGTTACGAGTTTATCAAACACAAAATTCATTTTTTTACCGGATGTATTTGAACAAGTTTTTCAATTAAATTTCGACATTGATTTTTTTTTCTGAATTGGATGAAATCAATTTGTTAAAATGTACTTATATTCACTCTCATTATTTTATTGAATTATATGTAATCGCCATTTAAAATTACTCAACTGATGTTCCAAGATTATTCTGTTAGGTCATAAAAAAACACCTAAATTGTATAATGGTTAAAGCATACTCACAAGAACACATTTACGAGCACCCATGGGAAAGAGTCACATCTGCATCTTGGCGCAAGTTTGCTGACCCAGAGAACAAACGCACCTTAACTCACATGTTTTTCACATGTATTTTGTCTTGAATTTATGCAGGTTACTCTTTCAATGCTTTATAATGTTTTTGATTAGTTGTTGCTGATATGTATTTGAATAATTTGAGTCATATTTTACTAAAAAAGTTTTTTTTTTTTTAGTTTCGTTGATAAATATAAGCATTACGCACACAACATGTTTGATGGAATGTCAAATAAGAAAAGAGATTCTCATGTGTTTACAGTTCGCTATTTTTTTATTTGAGTTACTTATTTTAGATTCTAATTTGTTTGTAGTTGTAATATTTAGTCAGTCACGAGTTCATAATTATTGATTTTTTTAAATGGGTAATTGGTAATATTTACTTCGTGGCTCCGTGCTTCTTTCAGGTCTACGTGTTGGCCATAATTTAGCCCTATTCACATTGATTTTTTTCTGAATTGGATGAAATCAATTTGTTAAAATGTACTTATATTCACTCTTATTATTTTATTGAATTATATGTAATCGCCATTTAAAATTACTCATCTGATGTTCCAAGATTATTCTGTTAGGTCATAAAAAAACACCTAAATTGTATAATGGTTAAAGCATACTCACAAGAACACATTTACAAGCACCTATGGGAAAGAGTCACATCTGCATCTTGGCGCAAGTTTGCTGACCCGGAGAACAAACGCACCTTAACTCACATGTTTTTCGTATTGAATTTATGCATGTTACACTCTTTTAATGCTTTATAATGTTTTTGATTAGTTGTTGCTGATATGTATTTGAATAATTTGAGTCATATTTTACTAAAAAAGTTTTTTTTAGTTTCGTTGATAAACACAAGCATTACGCACACAACATGTTTGATGGAATGTCAAATAAGAAAAGAGATTCTCATGTGTTTACAGTTCGCTATTTTTTTTATTTGAGTTACTTATTTTAGATTCTAATTTGTTTGTAATTGTAATATTTAGTCAGTCACGAGTTCCTAATTATTGATATTTTTTTTAAATGGATAATTGGTAATATTTACTTCATGGCTCCATGCTTCTTTGCAGGGTCTACGTGTTGGCCACAATTTAGCCCTATCCACCGCTTTGCACAACATTCCAGAGGTTAGCAATTGTTCATTTATTCTTTAATGATTAGTAGGAGCTTTAACTGATCTCTTTATATAGATGGTTGAATTTAATATAATTCACGGTCTTACTTTGACATGGTGTTGTTGTTCCACTTCATGGTTTTTTTTCCTACACAAAGGTGAGGCGCCTTAAAAAGTATAATAAATAAATTATACATGATGTTTATGTTTTTTTATGTTTGCATATTGTTTTTGCTTCAGCAAATGGCATACATTTAAGCTAGCAACAGTTTCTGGGCTTGCTGAACCTTTGGGTGTCATTATTGTAGGTATGTAACTTTTGCCTTTATAAGCATTTAATATTCGCCTATCTACATGTCAAAAAGTATTTTTAAATTATAAAGTTTAGAAGTTATATGTTTATGGAGTATGTTCAGTCGCGACCAAGCAAAAGTAGAAATATGGTGAAATCAACCTTCCTGATTTAATGATTTTTTTTTTAAAAAATGGTAATATTTTTGATCCTACTTGCAAAAATGGAAAGAAAAAAAAAAGTAATTTTTGGTGCAAAAATGGTAAAACCGAAGTTTGGAACTTCGGTTTTGCCACTTCCGAAGTTTCAAACTTCAGTTTTGCCACTTCCGAAGTTTCAAACTTCTGTTTTGGGTGGTCTGTCAGCAGAAACCCTAATCTGAAGGTTGAAAGTTCGGTTTTGACCAAAACCGAAGTTTACTTCGGTTTTGGTTTATCAATTTTTTTTATACACCAATTTTAATAAATAACTTGAATTTAATAGTTAATTACAGTTATATACGCTAATATTACTTTAAAAATATATAATAACATTACAAACAATAAAATATTAATAGTAGTAAGATGCAAATACAAATTTTTTGAACAACACTTTTATTAATATCAGAATCACGGTTACATTTTTTTGAAAATAAAAATACATAATTTAAAACAACACATAGAAATTTAACACATAATTAAATTAGATGCAATGGAAGAGGTTGGTTTTTCACAATTGCTTCGTTTTTGATCATAATCCATTAATCTTCGTCACAAAGGTGCTCGAATTTTCCTTTACATTCATTCCAAAACATCACGCTCGAGTGTTCAACTGTAATGTTTTCTTTGAGCCACTCAAACACCTTTGAAATTGTTGTCATCTGACTAACATCCACATTTTGAAAGTACTTATATTTGTACCCATAGTAAAACTTGAATTGTGTTAAAAACTGTCCATTCCAATAGACATTAATTTGAACAGAAATTGGTGACATGTTTACAAAATTAAAATTTATGTTTGGAGAAGGGAGAAGAGAGTGATGCACATCCGTTTGTTGTAATAGATGTCGGTTTATATAGTGTAGTTATAATTGAAAAACCGGCATTTCAAAATTCGGTTTTAGTAAAAGCTGCCGCACAGTAAAAGGTAACAGTAACATATCTTTAATTGCTTTTTATGACATGTCTAGTACCTGACAAACCGAAGTTGCAAACATCGGTTTTGCATGCTTTTTCTGATAGGTCTGAAACCGAACTTTAAAACTCTGGTTATTTGTAGATTCGGGCTTATAAAAGTGATTTTTGATTGTTTCTTAAATACATAACAAAAAATGAATCCGAAATACGTATCAATTGACGTGTATCATGGTTGTGATTTTGAATGAAATGATGGTAAAACGGAACTCTCTAAAGGGCCTAAAATGACGTTTGATAACGTAGATGTTCGGGGCTTTAATATGGAGAAGTTTAATGAGTTTCTTCGAGAAAAGCTACCAAAGAATCCACGTTCAGTGGACATATACTACTACAAACCAGGTGTTGCTGAACCCGAAGCAATGTGCTATGATGAAGAATGGTATACATTAGTAAGGAAAGCAATTATACTTTCAGAAAATATCGAGTTGTATGTTTTATTTGGAGTTTTTGAAGACGCACTAGAGTTCGATACGATGTATGATAGTCATGGTGAATACTATTATGCACCTAGACCTTTTATAAATTAAAGTTACTTGTAATAGATTAGTAACTTGAATAAGATTAGTAACATGCAATTTCATTATTTCAACAACATTTTTTTATTCATAAACAGAATTAGTGATTACAACAGACAAAGTACAAGAAATAAAGTACAACAAACTAAATACAACGAATTACTAATGAAAACCTATGGCATTCTAGTAGTTGGACAGGTGTTCCTGTTGTGACCTTCAACCCTGCATATACCACACTTTGGTTTTTGCTTTTCACGTTCATCCATCTGGTTCTTCATACGTTTTGATTGCTTCCGCCCCCTGTGCTTAATCAATCTTGATGAATCGGCTATAATTTTCCATTTTATATGTGTCCAGTAGCTCGCATCTCTTAGTGGATTAAAATGATCGCTGTATTGCTTTCTCCATGTAGAAGTTGTATACTTTTTACTGATGCATTTATTTATATCCTCGTTTAGATGGCTACAGACGGAAATGGCATGAGAGCAAGGTAATCTTTGGTGTTGCCAAATTTCACATGAACACCTTTTCTCTTTAAACTCCACTGTGTAATCGGTGCCACCTTCACCACTTCTTTGATAAGTTGAATGAACCTTGAAGATACCTTGTTGTTCGTGATAACATGTTGTTTGTAACGTTGAGCTCTTTTTGCCCGTTCGTTAAAGACATTAAACATGTTTTTGGAAAGTGGTGAATTACATAGCCTTGCATCTCGACTTTGATCGTAGAAGTGTTGTCTGGTGTAATCAAATGTATATTCGATACACGCTTTGATCGGCATCATACGGGCATGATGAAACACATTGTTGAGGGACTCAGCAATATTTGTCGTTGTGTTACCCCAACGACTCCTCTGTCTGTCCCTATACACAGTCCATTTGCCTACATCAGCATCTTGCAAATATTGCCAAGCCTCAATACTAGCTTGTTTGATGGCTCTGAAGGCATTCTTGTACAATATTTGATTTGTTGTTGAACCGACTGTCCAACACAAGTGTTTGAGCGATTTCACTTTAGTGTATTTGCTCAGCAAGTTGCTACGAATGTGGCGCAAGCAGTACCTATGTTCCCAACCATATCTTTGAGCACCCATTGCATGTAAGATACCTGGGTGTCGATCAGAGATGACACACAACTTTTTATTTCTAATAACATTTTCTTGGAGCATTTGCAAAAACTAAACCTAACTTTCGTCACTTTCTTCATCAACTAGTGCAAAGGCAATGGGTATAATTTGATTGTTAGTATTTTTGCCAACCGCTGTTAACAACTTACCCTTATAACTACCTTTCAAATGGGTGCCATCAATGCAAATCATTGGAATACACGATTTAAATGCTTTAATGGCTGGACCGAATGCCCAAAACACAAATTTAAAGGTGTCGAAACCTTCTTCAATTCAGGTCCATTTTCCAACACAACAATTGTGTCTGGATTGGTAGTAACTAATTCATTTATATAATTTAGTAAATGAATAAAATTACTTTCCCAAGTTCCAAACAATCGTTCGATTGCAATACGCCTAGCATTCCATGCTTTGGCGTAACGGACATCCACATGCCATGTATTTTTTATTTGGGCTTGGATGTTTTTAACAGGATAAGCAACGTTTAAACATATTTGATGCTCAATTTCACTAGCAATTAAGCTAGAGGTTAAACAACGATTGTTGTTTTCCGATACGTGTCCATAACACGTGTGTTCATCTTTCCATTTTGTAATTTTCCATACCTTCGATCGATTGTGAGACGAACCACTAACACTCCAGCAACAATGGTATCTTTCTTGTGGACCCTTGTAACTTGAGCTAGTTGTTCTACAATGGGCTTGCCAATAACCCGGCTTGCTTTGTGTAACAACTACTGTAGTGACCCGAACTTTTCCATGTTTATATATATTAATTGAGATTGATATTTACATGATTAAATGTTTCCAACATGTTAAGCAATCAAACTTGTTAAGACTTGATTAATTGAAATATGTTTCATATAGACAATTGACCACCCAAGTTGACCGGTGATTCACGAACGTTAAAACTTGTAAAAACTATATGATGACATATATATGGATATATATATAGTTAACATGATACTATGATAAGTAAACATATCATTAAGTATATTAACAATGAACTACATATGTAAAAACGAGACTACTAACTTAATGATTTTTAAACGAGACATATATGTAACGATTATCGTTGTAAAGACATTTAATGTATATATATATATCATATTAAGAGATATTCATACATGATAATATCATGATAATATAATAATTTAAAATCTCATTTGATATTATAAACATTGGGTTAACAACATTTAACAAGATCGTTAACCTAAAGGTTTCAAAACAACACTTACATGTAACGACTAACGATGACTTAACGACTCAGTTAAAATGTATATACATGTAGTGTTTTAATATGTATTTATACACTTTTGAAAGACTTCAATACACTTATCAAAATACTTCTACTTAACAAAAATGCTTACTATTACATCCTCGTTCAGTTTCATCAACAATTCTACTCGTATGCACCCGTATTCGTACTCGTACAATACACAGCTTTTAGATGTATGTACTATTGGTATATACACTCCAATGATCAGCTCTTAGCAGCCCATGTGAGTCACCTAACACATGTGGGAACCATCATTTGGCAACTTGTAATGACCCGCACTTTTTCGATCGTTCTATACTTATAAGATTAATATTTACATAAATTAAACCTTACCAACATGATAAGCAATCCAAATTGTTGAGATTTATGTTTTTGAAAAGAGTTTTACACAATGTTTGACCGTCTAGTTTGACCGATGATATCACGAACTATATAACATATGATAATTATACGTTTGTGTATATATATGTATATATACATATTTAACATGATCTAAGAATGTTTTAATACCTCATTTTTTTATTAATAACAATAAGTTATAAGTATATTTTGAAACTACTAACTTAAGTTTTCAAAACGATAACCATACGTAACGTCATTTGACATAAATACTTATGACCTATAATGTTTATACATATATCGTATATATAATGTATTTAATCACTTTTTAAGGACTTAAATACATAAAACCATATAAGTATATTCACAAAAGATAGCTATATTTGAATCCTCATTCCGTTTTCACAAGATTTCTATACGTATATCTGGAGTATATGTACCCGTATCATACCTAGCTTCTATACGTATTTACTATTGGTATATACACATCAAATCACCACCAACCAGCCCTTGTTCATGCCTTATGTATAAGGTAACTCTCTTGTTCATGCCTTATGTATAAGGTAACTACTTTTGATGTTTAGTATGACTAATTACATAAAAATACAACATGAAATTTTGTCCATGTTTTTCCATTAATCATGTTTTTATGGCCTTAAATACATCTTCCATTTTCAAATTTTATTACCTCATTTCTTTAACCAAAAACACACTCTTAAGAAACTTCATAACCATTCAGCTAGTATCCATGAAGATCTAGCCATAAAAACATCACTTAAACACCATAAGAAAAACCTTACAAAAACACTTCAAGAATCCTTTCAAGAACACAAGTTTACTTCCAATCTTTCATCCAACTCCATCACTCTTTTGGTTCTAGATTTTTACTTCTCTTTTACAGCAATCTTGTCCAAGTAACTTGAGGTAATAACTTTGTTCATAACCTTATTCGATTCATATATATATAGCTATCTTATTTTGTGGTATAAAATTTTAACAACAAGAACATAGTTTGAATGTTTTCAAACTTGTTTGCAAACTAAATAGATCCTTCTCACTTAACTTTTAAAATACTTCAAGACCTGTAATATATCATAAATATATGCTAATTTAACAAGGTATAACTTGGTTTTTCAAAGAACACCTTAAAAACTGAATTTACGACGTCGGAGTGCAACCGGGGGCTGTTTTGGGTTGGATAATTAAAAACCATCTTAAACTTTGAATTGGAGGTTTATTTTCTGGAAAAATGATTTTTACTATGAATATGATAACACATAAAAATTTCATGATTTAACTCAAAGTATAAGTATTTTTAGAAAAATAATCATTTAAGGTTGTTTACATGATGGAAAATGATTAACTTCATAAGTTTCACTAAAGTTTGACCTATGACCTGTGATTTCGAATACAAACTAAGGTATTTACAGTTCATAGTCTTAAAGAGGGACTCGATCCAAGGAAGTGGCAAGTTGAATCAACGAAAACGGAGTTGTAACGAAGAAACTATGACCAAAACGAGATCGGATATCTAAGACTAGTTTAGCTACGAAAATAATTGGAGAAAATTAAATAAATCACATCTTTTTAAAATAACATGATATTTTATATATATGTACTCATAATTTAATTTTATATGGTTCAGGATCACCCGTAAACAATACGAGAAGATTAATCATAAGATCCCATGATTGTACGCAACACGTCATTTGACAACACCGGTACTTTATGTACGCAACACGTCATTTGACAACACCGGTACCGTGGGTCAAGATTAATCTCGACCAATACATATACGATGGGGGTTTTTATTTATTTCATTGGGGGTTTATTAAACACCTAAAAATGAACCATTAAAATTGAATTACTAACATCGGACTGCTAACTACGGACTAAGGAATTATTAAAAGTATTATAAGTATATATATGTGACGTTTGTTTAAAAAGAAAAGGTATTGATATATTATATATGGATAGGTTCGTGATATCAATCGGAGACCAAGTCAAAATTACATATCTTCAAGACGAAAGTGAGTATATAGTCCCACTTTTAAACTCTAAGTATTTCGGGATGAGAATACATGTATTTTATGTTTTACGTTATGGACACAAGTAACTGAAAAATATATTCTACGTTGAGTTGTACCACTGGCATACTTCCCTGTAGCTTGGTAACTGTTATTTACAGCGGTATTGTAAACGCGAATCCTGTTGATAGATCTATCGGGCCTGACAACCCCAACCGGACTGGACGACCAGTATTCAACGGTTGCACAGTACTTCGTTTTGTGACTACACTTGGTACGGTGTAGTAAGATTTCATAATAAAGGGAATATGCGACGTGATTAAATGTTAAGTATGGTTACCAAGTGCTCAACCACTTAGAATATTTTTATTAAAATGTTTATATATGAAATCTTGTGGTCTATATATATATATTGCTGCCGGCATTAAACCTATATCTCACCAACTTTATGTTGACGTTTTAAGCATGTCTATTCTCAGGTGATAATTAGAATCTTCCGCTGCAACATGTTGAATTTAAGCAGGATCTTGCGTACTCATATTTGTGTCAAAAATAAAACTGCATATCCGAGGATTTGTATTGTAAAATATGCTAGAAATCGTGTTGTTATCATCATTTGTAAAGTTTGTAAGTCTAAGATTATCGCTAAACGATAATCATCTTTATTTTGTCTAAAGCTTGTATCAAAATAAGAATTATGGTTTGTAATGTAAAATATATGCAGTTGTTCTTTTAAAAATGTCGCATATAGAGGTCAATACCTCGCAATGAAATCATACGTTATCTAACACGTTCTTATGGTTAAGGACGGGTTATGACATGTGGTATCAGAGCGGTGGTCTTAGCGAACCAGGTTTGCATTAGTGTGTCTAACTGATAAGTCGTTAGGATACATTAGTAAGTCTGGACTTTGACCGGGTCTGATTTAAAAACCATTGCTTATCATTGTTGGTTAAAATTTATATGTAAATATTATGTAGTACTAATGGGTTAGTTGTTGTGTGATAGATGTCGGGCTCAAAACTTGTTATCACATTCAGCGACTCCGAACCAGAATCTTCAGATGGTGTTCCAGTCATTAACCTATCCGATGACGAAAATAATATCTTTGGGGAAGACTCACAAATTCCGGATGAACCAACTATAGGGAACCCGGAAAGTGAACCCGAGGAGGAAAGTGAACCCGAGGAGGAAAGTGAACCCGAGGAGGAAAGTGAACCCGAGGAAGAAATACAGGAAATTACGAAAGACAAGTTCGAATTAGGAAAGAAACGAAAGGCTAATGAATTAGAAAATTCAAATTCCGAGTTTAGTGAGGATGATGTGGCACCAACTCCACTAGACACTACCACCCCTATTCCCGCTATTCCTATTCGTTCTATCCCGGCATCCAGTTCTTCAGCCCCACAGCCAAAATATAGGCAGACAGCCAGGATAAGCGTTAAGCGATTCTTTGAACCTAAACGTCCTAGAAAATAGACCAAACGATGCGCTGCCGTATTAAACCATGGGATCATATAATGTTTTGTATAATATTATTAGTGTGGTTTGCTTAATGTTCGATGTAAGATAAGCATATGTAAAATAGTGAAGTATGAAATGCAATAATTTTCCATGGTTAAGTATTATTTAGATGGTAGTAATTGGTTCTGTACTAAGCTATTAAGTATGGACATTAACGGGTAGGTACTACCCTAGATATAAATATAAAACGCTAATAAGAAGAAAAGGCTTTTATAATAATACCTAGTTCATATTATTAACAAGCTATAATGTACTATAAATACACACTACATCTATAATATTCCATGTGAATAATTATTTTCTTTCATTAGGAAATGGCGCGATTGAATCGAATGACGGAACAAGAAGTCGAGGAATTCATCAACCAGCGAGTCAATGACAGAATGTTATGGGTCGAAGCTGCAAGAGCTGCTGCAGTTAACCCAAATCCTCGTGTAGGATGCACCTACAAAACTTTTCAAGCTTGCAAGCCCTCATCATTCAGTGGAACAGAAGGACCGATCGGTTTAACCCGGTGGATAGAAAAGATGGAGACTGTGTTTAAAATCAGTGGTTGTGTTGAAAAGGACATGACCAAGTATGCATCGTGCACTTTACAAGATAGTGCACTCACGTGGTGGAAAAATTATGTGAAGGCTGTAGGAGGAGATGTAGCTTATGATACTCCATGGGAAGAATTCAAAACAATGTTAATCAACGAATATTGTCCAAGGAACGAGGTTAGGAAGTTGGAAGATGAATTACGAAGCCTGAAGGTTGTTGGTACTGAAATCACCAACTACAATCAGCGATTCATGGAATTAGTTTTGCTATGTCCTGAATTGGTTCCAACCGAGGAACGGAAGATTGAAATGTACAAAGATGGTTTGCCCAAAAAGGTCAAGGCAAACGTTACAGCATCGAAACCTAAGACAATTCATGAAGCTATAACCATGGCAAACGAGCTAATGGATCAGGTCATCATGGATAAGAAAGCATCCAATACTGATGTGAAGGTATCAGGTAACAAAAGAAAGTGGAATGGAAATTATGATCGAGGTAACCAACAACAATCTTTTAAGAAACAAGAAACCACGAAAGGTGCGGGTAGTGGTTCAGGTTTTGGTTACAAAGGACAAAGTCCTTTATGCAACCGATGCCACAAACATCATTTTGGTTACTGTAGTGTGGTATGCAACAAGTGTAATCGACAGGGTCATCTTGCTGAAGATTGTAGGGCTCTCGTTACAAATACAAATGGTACCAAGACTCCTGCCACCAATGCAAATAGAACTGCTTTGGCTACCGTTACTTGTTTTGGGTGTGGAAAACAAGGTCACTATAAGAGCCTGTGCCCGAATCCAGAGAAGAATGTCGGACCTGCACGTGGGAGAGCATTTATTATTAATGCTAGAGAGGCACGTGAAGACCCGGAGCTTGTTACGGGTACGTTTACCATTAATAACTTATCAGCGTCTATTATATTTGATACTGGTGCCGATAGAAGTTACGTGTGTAGAAATTTTTACACTAAATTGAATTGTTCATCATTACCTCTAGATGCTAAGTACATGATTGAGTTAGCTAATGGTAAACTAATTAAAGCCGATAAAATTTGTCGTGATTGTGAAATAAATTTAGCCGGAGAAACGTTTAAAATTGACTTAATACCTGTAGAATTAGGAAGTTTTGATGTAATAGTCGGCATGGACTGGATGTCCAAAGTAGGAGCTGAAGTTGTGTGTGCCAAGAAGGCAATTCGCATTCCTAGTAAGGATAAAATGCCGGTGATGATTTATGGAGAGAAGGGTAATTCAAAGCTAAAACTCATTAGCTGTTTGAAAGCCAAGAAGTGTTTAGAAAAGGGATGTTATGCTATTCTAGCACATGTTAATAAAGTCGAAAAGAAAGAAAAAGAGAAGTGCATCAACGATGTGCCTGTGGCAAGAGATTTTCCTGAAGTTTTTCCGGAAGAGTTGCCGGGATTACCTCCATTTAGATCTGTAGAATTTCAAATAGATTTAGTACCAGGAGCTGCACCAGTGGCTCGTGCTCCATATAGACTTGCACCGTCCGAATTAAAAGAACTTCAAAGTCAGTTAAAAGAATTACTAGACCGTGGATTCATACGACCAAGCACTTCACCGTGGGGAGCTCCAATTTTGTTTGTTAAGAAGAAAGATGGATCTTTTAGGATGTGTATAGATTATCGTGAATTAAATAAGTTAACTATCAAGAATCGATATCCACTACCGAGAATTGATGACTTATTTGATCAACTGCAAGGATCATGTGTTTATTCGAAAATCGACCTAAGATCGGGTTATCATCAATTACGCGTCAAAGAAGAAGATATACCGAAAACTGCTTTTCGGACACGTTATGGTCATTACGAATTTTTGGTCATACCGTTTGGGTTGATAAATGCGCCAGCTGTATTCATGGACCTCATGAATCGAGTTTGTAGTCCGTATTTAGATAAGTTTGTTATCATTTTCATTGATGATATTCTTATCTATTCCAAGAGTGAGCAAGAGCATGAGCAGCATTTAAGGTTGATATTAGAGTTGTTGAGAAAAGAACAGCTATACGCTAAATTTTCTAAGTGTGCTTTCTGGTTGAAAGAAGTGCAATTTCTTGGCCACGTTGTTAGTAGCAAAGGAATTCAGGTTGATCCAGCAAAAATTGAAGCCATTGAAAAATGGGAGACTCCTAAGACACCAACGCAGATACGCCAATTTTTGGGTTTAGCCGGTTATTATAGAAGGTTTATTCAAGATTTTTCCCGAATAGCTAAGCCGTTGACAGTGTTAACGCAAAAAGGGAAGAAATATGAATGGACCTCTGAGCAGCAGAGTGCATTTCAATTACTGAAGAAGAAGTTAACTACGGCGCCTATTTTATCGTTACCAGAAGGGAACGATGATTTTGAAATATATTGTGACGCTTCGCGACAAGGTTTTGGTTGCGTTCTTATGCAACGGAAGAAAGTTATTGCATACGCATCCCGACAATTTAAGATTCATGAGCGGAATTATACGACTCATGATCTAGAACTGGGAGCAGTCGTGTTTGCATTGAAGATATGGAGACACTACTTGTATGGGGTTAAATGCACTGTGTTTACTGATCATAAAAGCCTTCAACATATTTTTGATCAGAAACAGCTGAACATGAGGCAACGTAGGTGGGTCGAGTTAATAAATGACTATGATTGTGAAATTCGTTATCATCCCGGGAAAGCGAATGTGGTGGCTGACGCACTAAGCAGAAAGGAACGAGAACCAATTCGAGTACAAGCAATGAACATAAAAATTCGCATGAATCTCAACTCACAAATCAAAGAGGCTCAACGAGAAGCTCTTACTAAAGAAAACATAGGAAATGAAATAA
Source organism: Rutidosis leptorrhynchoides (assembly GCF_046630445.1). Taxonomy (NCBI): domain Eukaryota; kingdom Viridiplantae; phylum Streptophyta; class Magnoliopsida; order Asterales; family Asteraceae; genus Rutidosis; species Rutidosis leptorrhynchoides. The sequence goes on from NC_092338.1 coordinate 116,599,685, forward strand.
TGAAGAAGTATGTGAAACAACTCATTATGCGGGAAGATGGAATTCGATATTTTGCAAATCGTATTTGGGTACCGAAGTTGGGTGGATTAAGGAAGTTGATATTGAACGAGGCACATAAGACAAGATACTCGATACATCCTGGAGTTGGAAAGATGTACCAAGATCTTAAGACACATTATTGGTGGCCTAATTTAAAGACAGACGTTGCAACATATGTTGGGGAGTGTTTAACTTGTTCCAAAGTCAAAGCAGAACACCAAAAGCCGTCAGGGTTACTTCAACAACCAGAAATCCCAGAATGGAAATGGGATGGTATTACCATGGATTTCATCACGAAGTTACCAAAGACTGCCTGGGGATACGACACCATTTGGGTGATTGTTGATCGTCTTACCAAATCTGCACATTTCTTGCCTATAAAGGAAACAGATAGAATGGAGAAATTATTACGATTATATATAAAGGAAATAGTTTCAAGGCATGGAATACCTATTTCTATTATATCTGATCGTGATAGTAGATTTACCTCAAAGTTCTGGCAATCACTACAGGAGGCACTAGGAACTCGTTTGGATATGAGTACCACATATCATCCGCAAACCGACGGGCAGAGTGAAAGAACAATTCAGACTCTTGAAGACATGCTCAGGGCATGTGTGATCGATTTTGGAAACGGATGGGATAAGTATTTACCGTTAGCAGAATTCTCGTATAATAATAGTTATCATGCGAGCATTAAAGCTGCGCCATTCGAAGCATTGTACGGAAGGAAGTGTAGATCTCCTATTTGTTGGAATGAAGTAGGAGATCGACAATTAACTGGTCCCGAGATCATACACGAAACGACTGAGAAGATAGTACAAATCAAGGAGAGATTGAAAACAGCCCGTAGTTGCCAAAAGAGCTACGCCGATGTCCGAAGGAAACCATTAGAGTTTCAGATCGGTGACATGGTTATGTTAAAGGTGTCACCATGGAAAGGTGTAATACGTTTTGGAAAAAGGGGTAAACTGAACCCAAGATATGTAGGCCCGTTCAAGATCATCGAACGCATTGGACCGGTAGCTTATCGACTCGAGTTACCGCAACAACTCGCCGGAGTACATAATACCTTTCACGTCTCAAACCTTAAGAAGTGTCTTGCAAAGGAAGATTTCACCATTCCTCTTGAAGAAATCCATGTCGACGAGAAACTACAATTCGTCGAAGAACCAATCGAAATCATGGACCGTGAAGTTAAACAGCTCAAGCAGAGCAACATACCGATCGTTAAGGTTCGTTGGAATGCTCGAAGGGGTCCCGAGTTTACTTGGGAACGAGAGGATCAGATGAAACAAAAGTATCCACACTTGTTTCTCGATGACGTAAAATAGGTACAATTTTAAAATTTCGGGACGAAATTTATTTAACGGGTAGGTACTGTAATGACCCGCACTTTTTCGATCGTTCTATACTTATAAGATTAATATTTACATAAATTAAACCTTACCAACATGATAAGCAATCCAAATTGTTGAGATTTATGTTTTTGAAAAGAGTTTTACACAACGTTTGACCGTCTAGTTTGACCGATGATATCACGAACTATATAACATATGATAATTATACGTTTGTGTATATATATGTATATATACATATTTAACATGATCTAAGAATGTTTTAATACCTCATTTTTTTATTAATAACAATAAGTTATAAGTATATTTTGAAACTACTAACTTAAGTTTTCAAAACGATAACCATACGTAACGTCATTTGACATAAATACTTATGACCTATAATGTTTATACATATATCGTATATATAATGTATTTAATCACTTTTTAAGGACTTAAATACATAAAACCATATAAGTATATTCACAAAAGATAGCTATATTTGAATCCTCATTCCGTTTTCACAAGATTTCTATACGTATATCTGGAGTATATGTACCCGTATCATACCTAGCTTCTATACGTATTTACTATTGGTATATACACATCAAATCACCACCAACCAGCCCTTGTTCATGCCTTATGTATAAGGTAACTCTCTTGTTCATGCCTTATGTATAAGTTAACTACTTTTGATGTTTAGTATGACTAATTACATAAAAATACAACATGAAATTTTGTCCATGTTTTTCCATTAATCATGTTTTTATGGCCTTAAATACATCTTCCATTTTCAAATTTTATTACCTCATTTCTTTAACCAAAAACACACTCTTAAGAAACTTCATAACCATTCAGCTAGTATCCATGAAGATCTAGCCATAAAAACATCACTTAAACACCATAAGAAAAACCTTACAAAAACGCTTCAAGAATCCTTTCAAGAACACAAGTTTACTTCCAATCTTTCATCCAACTCCATCACTCTTTTGGTTCTAGATTTTTACTTCTATTTTACAGCAATCTTGTCCAAGTAACTTGAGGTAGTAACTTTGTTCATAACCTTATTCGATTCATATATATATAGCTATCTTATTTTGTGGTATAAAATTTTAACAACAAGAACATAGTTTGAATGTTTTCAAACTTGTTTGCAAACTAAATAGATCCTTCTCACTTAACTTTTAAAATACTTCAAGACCTGTAATATATCATAAATATATGCTAATTTAACAAGGTATAACTTGGTTTTTCAAAGAACACCTTAAAAACTGAATTTACGACGTCGGAGTGCAACCGGGGGCTGTTTTGGGTTGGATAATTAAAAACCATCTTAAACTTTGAATTGGAGGTTTATTTTCTGGAAAAATGATTTTTACTATGAATATGATAACACATAAAAATTTCATGATTTAACTCAAAGTATAAGTATTTTTAAAAAAATAATCATTTAAGGTTGTTTACATGATGGAAAATGATTAACTTCATAAGTTTCACTAAAGTTTGACCTATGACCTGTGATTTCGAATACAAACTAAGGTATTTACAGTTCATAGTCTTAAAGAGGGACTCGATCCAAGGAAGTGGCAAGTTGAATCAACGAAAACGGAGTTGTAACGAAGAAACTATGACCAAAACGAGATCGGATATCTAAGACTAGTTTAGCTACGAAAATAATTGGAGAAAATTAAATAAATCACATCTTTTTAAAATAACATGATATTTTATATATATGTACTCATAATTTAATTTTATATGGTTCAGGATCACCCGTAAACAATACGAGAAGATTAATCATAAGATCCCATGATTGTACGCAACACGTCATTTGACAACACCGGTACTTTATGTACGCAACACGTCATTTGACAACACCGGTACCGTGGGTCAAGATTAATCTCGACCAATACATATACGATGGGGGTTTTTATTTATTTCATTGGGGGTTTATTAAACACCTAAAAATGAACCATTAAAATTGAATTACTAACATCGGACTGCTAACTACGGACTAAGGAATTATTAAAAGTATTATAAGTATATATATGTGACGTTTGTTTAAAAAGAAAAGGTATTGATATATTATATATGGATAGGTTCGTGATATCAATCGGAGACCAAGTCAAAATTACATATCTTCAAGACGAAAGTGAGTATATAGTCCCACTTTTAAACTCTAAGTATTTCGGGATGAGAATACATGTATTTTATGTTTTACGTTATGGACACAAGTAACTGAAAAATATATTCTACGTTGAGTTGTACCACTGGCATACTTCCCTGTAGCTTGGTAACTGTTATTTACAGCGGTATTGTAAATGCGAATCCTGTTGATAGATCTATCGGGCCTGACAACCCCAACCGGACTGGACGACCAGTATTCAACGGTTGCACAGTACTTCGTTTTGTGACTACACTTGGTACGGTGTAGTAAGATTTCATAATAAAGGGAATATGCGACGTGATTAAATGTTAAGTATGGTTACCAAGTGCTCAACCACTTAGAATATTTTTATTAAAACGTTTATATATGAAATCTTGTGGTCTATATATATATATTGCTGCCGGCATTAAACCTATATCTCACCAACTTTATGTTGACGTTTTAAGCATGTCTATTCTCAGGTGATAATTAGAAGCTTCCGCTGCAACATGTTGAATTTAAGCAGGATCTTGCGTACTCATATTTGTGTCAAAAATAAAACTGCATATCCGAGGATTTGTATTGTAAAATATGCTAGAAATCGTGTTGTTATCATCATTTGTAAAGTTTGTAAGTCTAAGATTATCGCTAAACGATAATCATCTTTATTTTGTCTAAAGCTTGTATCAAAATAAGAATTATGGTTTGTAATGTAAAATATATGCAGTTGTTCTTTTAAAAATGTCGCATATAGAGGTCAATACCTCGCAATGAAATCATACGTTATCTAACACGTTCTTATGGTTAAGGACGGGTTATGACACAACTAGCATGAAATATCTCATAAAATTACAAAAATATGAGTAATCATTCATGACTTATTTACATGAAAACAAAATTACATATCCTTTATATCTAATCCATACACCAACGACCAAAAACACCTACAAACACTTTCATTCTTCAATTTTATTCATCTAATTGATCTCTCTCAAGTTCTATCTTCAAGTTCTTAGTGTTCTTTATAAATTCTACAAGTTCTAGTTACATAAAATCAAGAATACTTTCAAGTTTGCTAGCTCACTTCCAATCTTGTAAGGTGATCATCCAACCTCAAGAAATCTTTGTTTCTTATAGTAGGTTATCATTCTAATACAAGGTAATAATCATATTCAAACTTTGGTTCAATTTCTATAACTATAACAATCTTATTTCAAGTGATGATCTTACTTGAACTTGTTTTCGTGTCATGATTCTGCTTCAAGAACTTCGAGCCATCCAAGGATCCGTTGAAGCTAGATCCATTTTTTCTCTTTTCCAGTAGGTTTATCCAAGGAACTTAAGGTAGTAATGATGTTCATAATATCATTCGATTCATACATATAAAGCTATCTTATTCGAAGGTTTAAACTTGTAATCACTAGAACATAGTTTAGTTAATTCTAAACTTGTTCGCAAACAAAAGTTAATCCTTCTAACTTGACTTTTAAAATCAACTAAACACATGTTCTATATCTATATGATATGCTAACTTAGTGATTTAAAACCTGGAAACACGAAAAACACCGTAAAATCGGATTTACGCCGTCGTAGTAACACCGCGGGCTGGTTTGGGTTAGTTAATTAAAAACTATGATAAACTTTGATTTAAAAGTTGTTATTCTGAGAAAATGATTTTTATTATGAACATGAAACTATATCCAAAAATTATGGTTAAACTCAAAGTGGAAGTATGTTTTCTAAAATGGTCATCTAGACGTCGTTCTTTCGACTGAAATGACTACCTTTACAAAAATGACTTGTAACTTATTTTTACGACTATAAACCTATACTTTTTATGTTTAGATTCATAAAATAGAGTTCAATATGAAACCATAGCAATTTGATTCACTCAAAACGAATTTAAAATGAAGAAGTTATGGGTAAAACAAGATTAGATAATTTTTCTCATTTTAGCTACGTGAAAATTGGTAACAAATCTATTCCAACCATAACTTAATCAACTTGTATTATATATTATGTAATCTTGAGATACCATAGACACGTATACAATGTTTCGACCTATCATGTCGACACATCTATATATATTTCGGAACAACCATAGACACTCTATATGTGAATGTTGGAGTTAGCTATACAGGGTTGAGGTTGATTTCAAAATATATATAGTTTGAGTTGTGATCAATACTGAGATACGTATACACTGGGTCGTGGATTGATTTAAGATAATATTTATCGATTTATTTCTGTACATCTAACTGTGGATAACTAGTTGTAGGTTACTAACGAGGACAGCTGACTTAATAAACTTAAAACATCAAAATATATTAAAAGTGTTGTAAATATATTTTGAACATACTTTGATATATATGTATATATTGTTATAGGTTCGTGAATCAACCAGTGGCCAAGTCTTACTTCTCGACGAAGTAAAAATCTGTGAAAGTGAGTTATAGTCCCACTTTTAAAATCTAATATTTTTGGGATGAGAATACATGCAGGTTTTATAAATGATTTACAAAATAGACACAAGTACGTGAAACTACATTCTATGGTTGAATTATCGAAATCGAATATGCCCCTTTTTATTAAGTCTGGTAATCTAAGAATTAGGGAACAGACACCCTAATTGACGCGAATCCTAAAGATAGATCTATTGGGCCTAACAAACCCCATCCAAAGTACCAGATACTTTAGTACTTCGAAATTTATATCATATCCGAAGGGTGTCCCGGAATGATGGGGATATTCTTATATATGCATCTTGTTAATGTCGGTTACCAGGTGTTCACCATATGAATGATTTTTATCTCTATGTATGGGATGTGTATTGAAATATGAAATCTTGTGGTCTATTATTATGATTTGATATATATAGGTTAAACCTATAACTCACCAACATTTTTGTTGACGTTTTAAGCATGTTTATTCTCAGGTGATTATTAAGAGCTTCCGCTGTCGCATACTTAAATAAGGACGAGATTTGGAGTCCATGCTTGTATGAAATTTTGTAAAAACTGCATTCAAGAAACTTATTGTGAAGACCCGTCCTAATCCATCCGGACAGAGTCCACATCGATTACAAACGATTCACAATAATTGGTTACATCGCGAGGTAATTGACCTCTATATGATACATTTTACAAACATTGCATTCATTTTGAAAAGACAAACTTCCTTTCATCGAAAATTGACGATATGCATACCATTTCATAATATATCAAATTATAATTATCTTAATAATAATCTTGATGAACTCGACGACTCGAATGCAACGTCTTTTGAAATATGTCATGAATGACTCCAAGTAATATCTTTAAAGTGAGCAAATGCACAGCGGAAAATTTCTTTCATACCTGAGAATAAACATGCTTTAAAGTGTCAACCAAAAGGTTGGTGAGTTCATTAGTTTAACATAAATAATCATTTCATAATTTTAATAGACCACAAGATTTCATATTTTCATTTCACATAAACATACGTCCCATGCATAGAGACAAAAATCATTCATATGGATTGAACACCTGGTAACTGACATTCACAATATGCATATAAGAATATCCCCATCATTCCGGGATCCTCCTTCGGACATGATATAAATTTCGAAGTACTAAAGCATCCGGTACTTTGGATGGGGCTTGTTGGGCCCGATAGATCTATCTTTAGAGTTCGCGTCAATTAGGGTGTCTGTTCCCTAATTCTTAGATTACCAGACTTAATAAAAAGGGGCATATTCAGTTTCGATCATTCAACCATAGAACGTAATTTCGATTACTTGTGTCTATTTCGTAAAACAGTTATAAAAGTTGCGCATGTATTCTCAGTCCCAAAAATATATATTGCCAAAGCATTTAAAAAGGGAGCAAATGAAACTCACACATATAAATATTGTAAAACAGTTAATAAAGAATTTGCATGTATTCTCAGCCCCAAAAATGTACAGAGTAAAAGGGGATAAATGAAACTCACACATATAAATATTGTAAAACAGTTAATAAAGCATTTGCATGTATTCTCAGCCCCAAAAATGTACAGAGTAAAAGGGGATCAATGAAACTCACACATATAAATATTGTAAAACAGTTAATAAAGCATTTGCATGTATTCTCAGCCCCAAAAATGTACAGAGTAAAAGGGGATCAATGAAACTCACCATACTGTATTTTGTAGTAAAAATACATATAACGTCATTGAACAAGTATATGGTTGGCCTCGGATTCACGAACCTATATCATTTGTATATATATATTAAAACATATAATCGTAACCGAGCATAGTTATATATTACTAGTGATATAAATGTTATAGTAATAATTTATATGTTTATATATTAATATCATAGTATTTACATATTAAAAGTTTTGGTTATATAATATTTATTATATCATTATATTAATAATTTTAATAACGAATATTTATACTTGAGTTATCATAATACATTTATTAATAAGAATATAGTAAGTACCTGTAAAAATATTTTTAACACATAATTATATTAATATGTTTAATTATTCAAAATTTTAAATATGTTAATATTTTAAGTAATTACAAATTATATAGTTATATGAAAACGTAATGTATTATATTATTAATAAATATTTATATGCTTGTTAATATGTCATTTAAAAATATATGCTAATATGTATATATATATTCAGAAAATTATAACCAATATATATTGTATTTATTACTAATATCTATATATAACAAGTTATATACTTATTTTCTATTAAAAACCATGTTCATAGAGTTTACTTACTAATACTTATTTATAATAATAATAATTATAATCTTAATAATAATAAAACTAATAATAATGATAATAATAATAATAAGAATAATAAAAATGAAGCTACCTTCAATGAAATTCGGTCTAAAAAAGAAAACTGCCCCTCCAGGGACTCGAACCCGTGACCTCTCGAAACCCGACACCACTGCCTAACCATTCCCCTACTTAAACATTTCTGTTTTTAAAACGTATTCATATTTATTTAACCAATTCTGTATTCATCTTCATCCCATTCAAACAGAGATGAACACCTCGATCGACTAATTCAGTTTATTGCTCAGATTCTATTGAAACAATTTCCTTAAGTAACATCTATCCTTATCATTGAAGAAATTCGATTCTTAACAGCTTTAATTATTGAAACTAATCGTACCCAGTTCCTATCTTCATATATATGAACAAAAAATCAAATTTAAAATCTAAGAAGTTTTAGATCATAATGTCTTCTTGAGAATTGTTTTAAATCACCATTATAATACACGCGTATCATCAATTGAATCTAAACCATAACAGATTACCCAAATTTGTTCATAAAAGAATCGTTTGACTTTTTGTTCTTCAGGTTTGACTTCGAAATTAAAAATCAATAGAAGGAATAGATAACTGGAAACTTACAGATAACTTAAATACGTGATTCCTGACCTTCCTATATTCTTAGTTTGTGAGAATTGTTTTGGATTCGATCGATTAATTAAAACAGGTTACGAAAAAGAAGAACAGGGTTTGTTTCTTTGAATTTAGTTTTGATTTCTCGAATTAGCAGGAGTGGATAATTAACGTGCAGGTGCTCGATTAATGTAACAATAAGAATTGATATAAGATGTTTTGTAGAGTAGGTGGAGATCGACAGCAAGTCACGGGAGCATGAGGAAGGAAACAGTATTTGATTATGAAAGGAAATGAATCCAATGTATCTGCTATAAATCTTTTTAACCTTTAATCTAATTAATAAATAAATATAAATATATTAATATAGTTAATAATATTAAAACTAATGAAAATACTAATAATAATAATAATAGAATTAATAATAATAATAATATCATAATGATACTAAGGATAATACTAATAACAATGATATTTAATAATAATGATAATAATAATATTATTAATAATACTAATAAAAATACTAATTTTATCAATATTAACATTATTAGATGATAATAATAATATTATTAACAATGTTAATATAATAAGTTAAAAATATTAAATTTCATATTTATAACACAATATTATTATTACAGATATTAATATTAATATTTATTTTAATAATGAAAGTTATACAATAACTACTATATTTTAACTTGTTCAATATCAATCAAAACATCAAATGAGTATTACAATTATTTAAGTATTTATTTTTAAAATACTTTAATTATATATAGAGATATATTTTAAATAATAATAATTATTATTTTTACATAATTATTTTCTAACAATTACATCATAAATTATATTTCAAATCATATATATATATTTATATTTATTTAAATATATACATACCTATTTATAAATAGTTGTTCGTGAATCGTCAGAAAAAGTCAAGGTCAAATGCATTCATGAAAAATAGTTCCAACATTTTGAGACTCGGTTTAATAGACTTTGCTTATCGTGTCGAAATCAAATACGAATTAAGTTTAAATTTGGTCGGAAATTCCCGGGTCATCACAGTACCTACCCGTTAAAGAAATTTCGTCCCGAAATTTAAGTGAGGTCGTCATAGCTAACAATAAATATGTTTTCCTGACGAATATGAGCTGATAAATAGAGTTTTATCATTACAGAATAATACAGATAAAATAATTCGATTATTCGAAGAACACGAATGAAACTATCATGACAGAGATCCCAACGGGCATCGTCCACCTTCGCCCAAAAACTTGCCCAAAATTTTTTTTTTTAGCCGTTAGTAAAAAAAAAAAAAAAAAAAAAAATTTCAGCGGCTATCCCAACGGTCACTTTTACATTATAAAAACACCAACCATATACATCATTTTATACATTCAAACAAATATTTCTTTTATATTTCCACCTTTCTCAAAATCAAAATCAAACACTCCCAAACTGCAAAATGTTAACACTTCCCCCAATGATTGTTTCATTCGACGTTCATTACGGAGGTGATTTCCGTAATCAAATGAAGGAATATAAGTGGGGCGACAGTATTTCGTTTGAAGATATCGACATTCGTGATGTTGGTTTACAAGACTTGCTATCCTTTCTGAAGGAAAAAGTTCCGTGTGAATTCACGTCTGTGTTCTTTTATAAAGCAAGTTTTCTGTGTACCGATGATCAATGGTACTTTATAAAAGATACCATTGAAGATCGCGGTAAACGCATTTCTTTGTATGCGGTTCGTGAAGATGAAGAGACGTTGGGTTATCGTTACCTCGATGAATCAGTTGAAACAACAGTTGAGGCATCAAGAGAAATATCGATGTCTCCAGAGTACCTCACGGATGGTGAAATGACTGGTGAACGCTACTTTGCAGATGACAATTGATGACGACGAGTAGTTTGATTGTAATCTTTTAATTTTTAATTGTCGTGATGTTTTAAATTTTTAATTATTGTAATTTTGGTGTTGTTGTCGAGTTTTATATCTTCCTTTATGTTTCGAAGCTCTTCGTCTTTTTAATCTCCTCTCGATATCTAGTAAAACGAGTAATGGTCTAGAATTTGTAAGTATGGAGTTTCGAATGAATTTAATATTATAATCAAGAAAGAACGTAATAGCACGATTTGATTCGTCAAATTACTAGAATCATTGTGAATAGAGATATCAAGAATATACTTTCTTGATATGTTCAGAAGTTAATTAGAATGAAAGAGTTATGTAACATGACACATGATGGTGGTATGATCTACTGTGAACCATCATGTCCCATTAGAACTCAGCATGACTTACTGTAATATAATCACGTTGATCAAGTGTCATTATATTATACTAACTCATGCATCAGTTCCCAACATTACTTCGATAACATTCATATTTTAAGGTCGAAAGTTTACAGAATATAGAAACTAACAGTTTCTATATGATGTAACACTGATATCATGATGAGATTAATAATTTCAGATAAGAATAGTTATGAAAATATCTTCAGAAATATGGAGGGTATTTATAATGAAAGATACGATGATATCTTGAAATTTCTAATATCGATGGATGATAAAAAAAATTTATCCGTAAGGGTTTAGATTCGGAAGCAAGGTATTCAATAAAGATTTCATCAGAAACAGAATCATTTGGATTCTTTGAAGTCAAACTTATTATTTGTGATTTGTCCACGGCTTTCTTTCTAGTTTCGCATAATCTGCTTTTCGGTACTAAATTTTCTATTAAATGTTTCCAATATAATGATACACAGGAAGCATAAGGAGGTATATAATTTCGAACGAGAATATTTATGAAAATATCCTCAGAAATATCGAAGATATTGATGATGATATTTTGGAATTTCTAAGTTAGATGGTTAATGAGGAAGATTTTCCACAAGATTTTAACATGACTTCGGAGCAAGATATTCTCTAAAGATTTCAACGAATCCAGAATCATCTGGATTCTTTGAATATAGGGTTTGGTCCTTATATTTGTCCTTGGTCTTCTTCGTGGTTAGCTCAATCCGTTTTTCAGTTCCAACTTTTCTGAGCTTTTCCAACATACTATTCTTTGTCATCAAACTCTCAATGATTAAGGTCGTTTTACGGTTGTCTATGGTTTCTGCTGCTTCATTCAGCTTTTTCAACATTCAGAGTATTGATTTGTGACTGAGTACTTTTCAGAATGAAAGATCATAATTCTAAGAGATAAATGTTATATGGATACATATAACTGTTGATGTAGATATGCTGTGAGTTTTCAAAGTACTGATAGCTGATTCCTGGTAATTGGTATGGCAGTATTCGTTACAAGATGCGGATGGGTATATGATAGGGTTTCAATGAATAAATATAATGATTTATCAGAGAGATTTAAACCAAGAAGCAACGAGGCTGCTGGTACATCTGTTGGTAATATGGTAAAATGTGAAAGGTTCCTCGGTAACAATAAAAGAGCACGTATACATATCAAGGTTATAATAAGGTTGTTTCGAACGAAAAGTCGAAGTTGACTTGCTGGAGCTGTGACAAAATTGGCTAATTTGGAAAGAGATTGCAAATTTATCTTCGATAATAATAACGCTAAAGGAATTAGCACAGCTATGCGTTAAACGTTTACTCAAGTTCCGAGTGTTTTCAGGTGCATAATAATATGCATCGATCTTTTCTTCCATAGGAAATGTGCAGTTGGTTCATCCTCTCGATTGAAGTATTTTCAAGAATCATGAAGGATTTGAACGCAGATTTGTAATCGTAAAAATACGATTGAGGTTTAAGATGAAATTAAGTGGCAAACTTGAAGAATTGTTTAGTTTCATAGATTATAATTAATATTTTAATTCATTTTAATTGTCCAATGTTTTTAGTCCACAGTCGATAATTCATAGTTGACAGTCCAATAATTTATATATAGTTTAATATATTATATTCCAATTAATTAATACGTGTCGTGACCCGTATACGTCTCAGACTCGATCACAACTCAAAGTATATATATATTTTGGAATCAACCTCAACCCTGTATAGCTAACTCCAACATTTGCATATAGAGTGTCTATGGTTGTTCCGAAATATATATATAGATGGGTCGATATGATATGTCAAAACATTGTATATGTGTCCCGATAATTAAAATGAGTAAAATAAATAGCAGAAATTAAATGACGATAAATAAAATTGCGATAAATTAAAATGTAATCAGTTAGCTAGGAACAGTTAGCTAGGATTTTGTTAGCGTGGATTCTTAACAAAATTTTTCTCATAGTTTATTTGTTTGTTTCTAACAAATTTTATTCCGTCAAATGTTTTCTTCATTATGCCACTTGTTGGATTCTGATAGGTCAAAATCCAAATATGAAATTGAACTTGGATGAAAATAGTTGCTCTTTGGTGAACGGATACGTATATGCGTGAGTTTGAGCAGTGTTGTTAATGATTGCTGAATCTGAATTGAAGAATGTACAGTGTAACTTATTAATGTGAAATCTGTATATTCCTCAGGTATTACCTACCCGTTAAAATATTTTCACCATTAACAGTTTGTACAAGAGAATTTTTAATTACAATCTTTATGAAAACATATATACATATATATTTTCTTCAGATGTATTCATGGATTTAATGAGTTAATATGATATTAAACTCATTTGCTTTTCGGTTGGAACTAGAATACATAATCTCTAAAACATTAGAGATTACATAATTGCCATGAAGGACGAAGATAGTTTATGTAGAACGATTCGTAGAACGATGATTATGCTTGAGGTATAGATTACGAGATTGAGACGTGTGATGATGTTGTTGTTGTTGGTAGTGGTTATGCTGCTGGTGCTGCTGATGGTGGTACTGTTGCTGTCGGTGTTACAAGTGTTGTTGGTGCTGAGGTTGATGATGATGTTGGTGTAGTAAGTATAGCTTGTAATTCACGCACCATTCTTGTCAGGGTCTCTATCCTACCCTCTATCATTTCTATCCATCCACTCATCTGATTCGATAGATCTTGACTATCAATTCGAAATTCCCTAACTTCTTCTAATAGTCCCCTTTGATTGGTATTCGGAAGTAGAGGTTGAATATTTTCTGAGATTGCAGTAATGCGACCCTCGAGGCGGAATATTTTAGCAAGAAGAGTGAATACAGTGTTGCGCATAGGTTCACCGGTGAGTACATCGTTTTCTCCGATGTTAGGAGGTAAGTTTGATTCGCAGTAGGGCTCGCCTTCTTCATTTCTCCATCGAGTGAGTAAGTCTCGGACCCATCCCCATCTCCTCCAGAAAGAAAAATAATTACATTGTTGAGGCATTACTGGTTCATTGACTTCGGGGTCTGCTTCAATATACATCTCGAAATCGCTTCCGGAACTAATGGGATCCAAGCTAGGTGTAGGATCCATCTCTCACGATCAGTTAAAGGGTTTTGATATGAAATGATTTTTGAATATCGAATGATATTCTAATTATATGTAGAATATCTATACATACTTCCAACGATCCCGTGAATTACGGAGAAATTTAAGGAAACGTGTCAAATAAGGTCTACAGTGACAGATATGCTAAGATATGGATTTTGTCTATACACTATTCATGCAATCATTGCAGTAAGATGTGTCTAGACTAAAAATGATAAGCAAATGATTCCCTAAGGATGATAAGCAGGTAATTTTTTGACACGAATGATAAGCAAAACTTTTGACATGAAGACACGGTCGAAGTCCAGACTCACTAATGCATCTTAACGACTATCAGTTAGACATACTAATGCAAGACCTGGTTCGCTAAGACCACCGCTCTGATACCAACTGTGAAGACCCGTCCTAATCCATCCGGACAGAGTCCACATCGATTACAAACGATTCACAATAATTGGTTACATCGCGAGGTACTTGACCTCTATATGATACATTTTACAAACATTGCATTCATTTTGAAAAGACAAACTTCCTTTCATCGAAAATTGACGATATGCATACCATTTCATAATATATCAAATTATAATTATCTTAATAATAATCTTGATGAACTCGACGACTCGAATGCAACGTCTTTTGAAATATGTCATGAATGACTCCAAGTAATATCTTTAAAGTGAGCAAATGCACAGCGGAAAATTTCTTTCATACCTGAGAA
Source organism: Rutidosis leptorrhynchoides (assembly GCF_046630445.1). Classification (NCBI taxonomy): domain Eukaryota; kingdom Viridiplantae; phylum Streptophyta; class Magnoliopsida; order Asterales; family Asteraceae; genus Rutidosis; species Rutidosis leptorrhynchoides. The sequence continues at coordinate 116,614,721 of NC_092338.1, forward strand.
TAAACATGCTTTAAAGTGTCAACCAAAAGGTTGGTGAGTTCATTAGTTTAATATAAATAATCATTTCATAATTTTAATAGACCACAAGATTTCATATTTTCATTTCACATAAACATACGTCCCATGCATAGAGACAAAAATCATTCATATGGATTGAACACCTGGTAACCGACATTCACAATATGCATATAAAAGGGGATCAATGAAACTCACCATACTGTATTTTGTAGTAAAAATACATATAATGTCATTGAACAAGTATATGGTTGGCCTCGGATTCACGAACCTATATCATTTGTATATATATATTAAAACATATAATCGTAACCGAGCATAGTTATATGTTACTAGTGATATAAATGTTATAGTAATAATTTATATGTTTATATATTAATATCATAGTATTTACATATTAAAAGTTTTGGTTATATAATATTTATTATATCATTATATTAATAATTTTAATAACGAATATTTATACTTGAGTTATCATAATACATTTATTAATAAGAATATAGTAAGTACCTGTAAAAATATTTTTAACACATAATTATATTAATATGTTTAATTATTCAAAATTTTAAATATGTTAATATTTTAAGTAATTACAAATTATATAGTTATATGAAAACGTAATGTATTATATTATTAATAAATATTTATATGCTTGTTAATATGTAATTTAAAAATATATGCTAATATGTATATATATATTTAGAAAATTATAACCAATATATATTGTATTTATTACTAATATCTATATATAACAAGTTATATACTTATTTTCTATTAAAAACCATGTTCATAGAGTTTACTTACTAATACTTATTTATAATAATAATAATAATTATAATCTTAATAATAATAAAACTAATAATAATGATAATAATAATAATAAGAATAATAAAAATGAAGCTACCATCAATGAAATTCGGTCTAAAAAAGAAAACTGCCCCTCCAGGGACTCGAACCCGTGACCTCTCGAAACCCGACACCGCTGCCTAACCATTCCCCTACTTAAACATTTCTATTTTTAAAACGTATTCATATTTATTTAATCAATTCTGTATTCATCTTCATCCCATTCAAACAGAGATGAACACCTCGATCGACTAATTCAGTTTATTGCTCAGATTCTATTGAAACAATTTCCTTAAGTAACATCTATCCTTATCATTGAAGAAGTTCGATTCTTAACAGCTTTAATTATTGAAACTAATCGTACCCAGTTCCTATCTTCATATATATGAACAAAAAATCAAATTTAAAATCTAAGAAGTTTTAGATCATAATGTCTTCTTGAGAATTGTTTTAAATCACCATTATAATACACGCGTATCATCAATTGAATCTAAACCATAACAGATTACCCAAATTTGTTCATAAAAGAATCGTTTGACTTTTTATTCTTCAGGTTTGACTTCGAAATTAAAAATCAATAGAAGGAATAGATAACTGGAAACTTACAGATAACTTAAATACGTGATTCCTGACCTTCCTATATTCTTAGTTTGTGAGAATTGTTTTGGATTCGATCGATTGATTAAAACAGGTTACGAAAAAGAAGAACAGGGTTTGTTTCTTTGAATTTAGTTTTGATTTCTCGAATTAGCAGGAGTGGATAATTAACGTGCAGGTGCTCGATTAATGTAACAATAAGAATTGATATAAGATGTTTTGTAGAGTAGGTGGAGATCGACAGCAAGTCACGGGAGCATGAGGAAGGAAACAGTATTTGATTGTGAAAGGAAATGAATCCAATGTATCTGCTATAAATCTTTTTAACCTTTAATCTAATTAATTAATAAATATAAATATATTAATATAGTTAATAATATTAAAACTAATGAAAATACTAATAATAATAATAATAGAATTAATAATAATAATAATATCATAATGATACTAAGGATAATACTAATAACAATGATATTTAATAATAATGATAATAATAATATTATTAATAATACTAATAAAAATACTAATTTTATCAATATTAACATTATTAGATGATAATAATAATATTAATAACAATGTTAATATAATAAGTTAAAAATATTAAATTTCATATTTATAACACAATATTATTATTACAGATATTAATATTAATATTTATTTTAATAATGAAAGTTATACAATAACTACTATATTTTAACTTGTTCAATATCAATCAAAACATCAAATGACTATTACAATTATTTAAGTATTTATTTTTAAAATACTTTAATTATATATAGAGATATATTTTAAATAATAATTATTATTTTTTTTACATAATTATTTTCTAACAATTACATCATAAATTATATTTCAAATCATATATATATTTATATTTATTTAAATATATACATACCTATTTATAAATAGTTGTTCGTGAATCGTCAGAAAAAGTCAAGGTCAAATGCATTCATGAAAAATAGTTCCAACATTTTGAGACTCGGTTTAATAGACTTTGCTTATCGTGTCGAAATCAAATACGAATTAAGTTTAAATTTGGTCGGAAATTCCCGGGTCATCACACTTATTTTTTTGTAACATATTTGTATTGTAAACTATTATGTAATGGTCGTGTGTAAACAGGATATTTTAGATTATCATTATTTGATAATCTACGTACAGTTTTTTAAACCTTTATTGATGAAATAAAGGTTATGGTTTGTTTTAAAATGAATGCAGTCTTTGAAAAACATCTCATATAGAGGTCAAAACCTCGCAACGAAATCAATTAATATGAAACGTTTTTAATCAATAAGAACGGGACATTTCAGTTGGTATCAGAGCGTTGGTCTTAGAGAACCAGAATTTTGCATTAGTGTGTCTTATCGAGTTTGTTAGGATGCATTAGTGAGTCTGGACTTCGACCGTGTTTACTTGAAAAATGATTGCTTAACAAATTTTGTTGGAAACTATATATTTTTAACATGTGAATATTATGTGATATATTAATCTCTCAACGCGTTTGATATTATGTGATAGATGTCTACCTCTAGAACAAGTCCCATTGACTCACCTAATAATAATGAAGAGTCAAATGTAAATTGGAATGATTCGTGGACTGATTCACAAGTTCCCGAAGAGGAACCGGAAGAAGAGTCGGAACCGGAAGAAGAATCGGAACCGGAAGAAGAATCGGAACAGAATGAAGAAATAGAACCGGTGGGGGAAATAATAAAACGGTTAAGTAAAAGAAAATCCTCAACCAACCGACCAAGGTTAATTCTGGTCAATGGTGTTTCCGCCAAGGAAACAAAATATTGGGAGGATTACCAATTCTCCGATGAATCTGAAAGGACCCGTTCATATACATTATAAACGATTCACAATAGTTGATTATATCGCGAGGTATTTGACCTCTATATGATACATATTACAAACATTGCATTCGTTTTTAAAACGCAAACTTTCTTTACATCGAAAATTGACAGGCATGCATACCATTTCATAATATCCACTATCCAATTATAAATTAACTTAATAGTAATCTTTGATGAACTCAATGACTCGAATGCAATGTTCTTCAAAATATGCCATGAAATACTCCAAGTAATATCTTTAAAACAAGCAAATGCACAGCGGAAGATTTCTTTTATACCTGAGAATAAACATGCTTTAAAGTGTCAACCAAAAGGTTGGTGAGTTCATTAGTTTATCATAATCATTCATTTCCATCATTTTAATAGACCACAAGAATTTCATTTCCAGTTCTCATAAATATACGTCCCATGCATAGAGACAAAAAATAATCATTCATATGGATTGAACACCTGGTAACCGACATTAACAATATGCATATAAGAATATCCCCATCATTCCGGGATCCTCCTTCGGACATGATATAAATTTCGAAGTACTAAAGCATCCGGTACTTTGGATGGGGTTTGTTAGGCCCAATAGATCTATCTTTAGGATTCGCGTCAATTAGGGTGTCTGTTCCCTAATTCTTAGATTACCAGACTTAATAAAAAGGGGCATATTCAATTTCGATAATTCAACCATAGAATGTAGTTTCACGTACTTGTGTCTATTTTGTAAATCATTTATAAAAATTGCGCATGTATTCTCAGCCCAAAAATATAAAGGGTAAAAAGGCAAATGAAACTCACCATACTGTATTTCGTAGTAAAAATACATATAACGTCATTGAACAGGTGCAAGGTTGGCCTCGGATTCACGAACCTAAATTAATTATGTATATATATGTGCTGGTCAATATTTGTCTAACAAATTAGGTCAAGTCATAGTGTACCACAATCCTAATGCTCGAGACTAATATGCAAAGATCAACAAAAGTTAATTTGACTCAAAATGATTTCTAAAATTTATACATGATTATTATATAGTTTAAATATCGTCGTTTTATATTTTTAAATATTTTTAAAAGATTTAATAGAGTAAATAATATAATTTATTTATTAATAAATAAAATTTTATATAAAAATATACTTTTATATATCTTAAGTAATAAAATTTATAAAGTTAATTTAAAAAAAAAATATTATGATAAGTTTTATTAAGGTAATTATATTATTTGTATTACATATTTATTTGATAAAATAACATTGATAATAATAATAAGTAAAAGTTGTATTATTTTGCAATAATAATTATTATTATTCTTTTAAAAATATCAATATTTATATTTACTAATAATGATATTATAATAAAACGATAATTCTAATTATGATAACTTTAATATTTATGATAGTTTTTAATATTAACTTTAAAATAATAATTCTATTTAAAATGATAATAATAATGATATTTTATAATAACAATGACATTTCTATTAAAATGATGTTTTTTGTTAAAATGATAGTTTTAATACTAACGATACTTTTAATAATATTAATAATGATAAAAATAATAAGAATGATAATTTTATCTAGATCAATATCTTATAATATTTTAATTTCATCATGATACTCATACTCATTATTTCCTAATCGTTTCGTTTAATAGCTTTTAATCGTCTTTTATATTGTGTTTATAATACTAATAATAATAATACTAAAAAGAATTAGGTGTTACTAATATTAGTTTTAATTACAATAATACTAATAATGATAATTACTATGATATTATTAATAATACTAATAACTATTTTAATGATAATAATAATAATAATAACAATAACAATAATCATTTTTAAATAGTGATATATATTAATAATGATAATAATAATAATAATAATAATAATAATAATAATAATAATAATAATAAGATAATAATAATAATAATAATAATAATAATAATAATAATAATAATACTAATTATAACTTTAACGATGATAACAATAGTAATAATAATAAAAATAACAATTTTTAATGATAATTCCTTTTATTAATAATGATAATAATAAGATAAAACTTGAACGACGATAATAACGACGATAATAATAATCATTTTTATAAAAATTTAATTGACTATAACTTCTAATCCGTTCATCGAACCCATTCGATATCTAAATGAAAAGTTCTCAATTTTTCGCTAGCCTTCCAAGGACATGCATATCTTATACCTTATCTCAACCGCAAGTGTAACTAATTCAGGATTCAACATAACCTATCTAAGGGCAATATCAAAAGTACAAGCATGCATAATCCTATATTCTCGAGCACTAGTCCGGGATACACTATTAATATGTAAAAATAATTTACGAGTACTCACGTATCAATATTGAGATTCAATATTGCAGGAAAGGTACGTAGACGCAACGGAGACGATAAACACTAGATTGACCTCACAAGCATACCCATGAACCATACCCATCACCTCCATAGCTATAACCCATGTTTTCCTTAGCTCTATCCCGCTCGAAAAATCCATTTTGAAATAATACGCTCATGACCTCGTCGTAGTATTTTATGTATACTAATAATATCTTGAAATAATACTGAGTAAATATATATATGTAAGTCGATTGAGAGAGTTTAGAGAAATATATTTTAAGTTTCTATGAAATAATGAAACCTATTGAATTCTATTTATAATAGATTTTTGAATTATTAAAGTGAATTATTAAAGTATGAATTATTAAAGTGAATTATTAAAGTATGAATTATTAAAGTGAATTATTAAAGTATGAATTATTAAAGTGAATTATTAAAGTATGAATTATTAAAGTGAATTATTAAAGTTAAAGTAAAGTAAAAGTAAAGTAAAGGTAAAGTTAAAGTATAGTAAAAGTATAAAACTATGTACGTATAATACGCGTATAAATATATATAAAATTAATTTAAATCATTTTTTATATTTAATAAAATATAAATATCGTTATCTTTATCATACTGGTTAAGTAATGAGTTGTCAAAAGTGGTTCTAGATATTTATAAAAGTTATATACGTTTTAATAATAAAGTTCTTTTTAAACTAAAAACGTTTTTGTACGTTTGAAAATAAATCAAATAAATATGATAATTTTGTTTTCCAAAACTAAATATATTTAAGAATCATTTTGTTAAAAGGTTAAAATAATGGAAATCGTTATATCATAAAACGTTTTAGAAAAGTAGAATCATATATATTCATAATAGGTTTCAAGTTTTTAAATTACGGTCTGCTGGTGAAGCATGGGATAAAGTTCAAAGGTTAAATAAACGTATGAAAAATGTCGAGTTACTTAACTTGTCGATATCCAACATCTAAGTTATTTACACTCCACGTTCTTACTTATAAATCACTTTACCATTTTCCGAATGTTGTCAAAAAGAATAGATTTCTTAAATCACAGTGGACCTCATAACATAGACCCGTAATCATATCACAATGTATCTGATAAATTAATCATTTGATATTATCTTCTAATTCCATCGATAAACATATTGAAACAAATACGTTCGTGTAAAGTAATATACGTTTAATACTTTATTAATATTCTCAAGTTATAATACATATATATATATACATATATATACATATCTATTTATATATAACGGTTCATAAATCGTCGGAATTTGGTCGAGGTTATAATGAATGTATGAACACAGTTTAAAATTCTTGAGATTTAACTTAACAAACTTTGCTTATCGTGTCGGAATAATATAAAGATAAAGTTTAAATTTGATTGGAAATTTCCGGGTTGTCACAGTACCTACCCGTTAAAGAAATTTCGTCCCGAAATTTGAATGGAATGGTCATGGCTGACAATAAGTATGTTTTCATGACGTATACGAGTTGAAAATTAGAGTTTTATTATCATCAAGTAATATAGATAAAGTAATTTGATTTTTGTGAAGGGTACGAGTGAAGTTATCACAAAAGAATGAAATGAGTAAATGCACGTTCTTTTTAACCAATGACATAGTCACGGTTGATTTTCGAAATTCAAGGAATTTAGAGAAAATTTTCGTAATAAGATTTGGTTCTTCGAAAATTAAGGAAGTTAAGATCAGCTTTGATTAAATGCGATAATATGTTTTGATTGCTCTGTCGGATATTTTACTATATATCCACCCCCTTCGTTTCCTTATTTCCACAACTCACACCTTTTATTCACTAATATGCTCCATCCAGTTCTGATTCTTGATATACTCCTAACTTTCATATCTGTCATTCTTTTCTTTCATCTGCCACCGGAAGAATCTATTTACTTTTACTATACTCTTAGTTTTATAGTGTTTTTAGTTCTCCCATGTCTTTATATTGCTATATGCATCGATATATATGGTTTATAATTTCTGGTCGTCGTTGGGCTTTATATCCTCCTTTATATTTCGAAGTCCCTGCTTCTGTCTTCTATAATTATTGTCATCCACAGTTAATGCTCCCTTCTATTTGCTGCGATTTATACTCCTATTTCTATTTCGGAGCTTCATTCTTTCGTTTCCTCTTCTTGAGATTAAGCACCGTATGTAATGGTCCAGAATTCGTAGATATGAATTTCTGAATGAACATAGTTAATGTTCTAAGAAGAAAATTGTAATGGCACGATCTTGATTTGTTAAATTACCAGAATACCCTAGAAAAGACCGAATCATCAAGAAATATTTTCTTGATATTTTAGAGATTAAATAGAATATAGGAGTCGTGTAACATGGCACATGATGACGTTATGATCTGTGAATCATCACGTTCCATTTAGAAACTCGGCATGAATTACTGTAATATAATCACGTTGATCAAGTGTCATTATATTATACTAACTCATGCTTCAGCTCCCAACACTACTTCAAAAAAAATATTCCTATTTTAAACTCGAATGTTTCAGAATTTAGAAACTAAAATAGTTTCTTTTATGATGTAATACAGATAGCGCGAAGAGGTAAATGATTTCGGATAAGAATAATTAAGAAAATATCTTCAGAAATATGGAGGATATTTATAATGAAAGATATGATGATATCTTAGAATTTCTAATATCAGAGGATGATGAAGAATATTGTCCGCAGGGGTTTAGAGTTAAGAGCAAGGTATTCCTTTAATGACTTCAGCAGGTACTGAATCATTTAGATTCTTTGAAGGCACGTTTCGCCCTTGTGATTTGTCCACAGCCTCTTTCATACTTTGCTCAATCCGTTTTCCAGTTCCAAAACTTCTCTTTTTCTGAGCTTTGCCAATACACTATTCTTTATCATCAAACTTTTTACTGTTAAGATCATTTACAGTTGTTGCTGCTTCGTCAGCATTTCAAGAACTAGTTCACAGTTCAAGGTGTTTTTCAGAAACTTCACATTCAAAGTATGTAAGTCCGGGAGATAGACGTTGTACGTACACATATAACTGTTGGCGTAGACATGCTGCGAGATTTCAAATTAATGATTGCTAATTCCTGATGATTCGTATGGCAATTCTTGTTACAAGATGCGAATGAGTAAATGGTGGGGTTTCAATGAATAACTATAATGACTTTTTGGAGAGGTTAAAGTCAAAGGGTAATGAAGTTGTTGGTACATCTGCTAATAATGTGGTGGGATGTAAAAGGTTCCCTGGTAACGATGGTGTATATCTCAAGGTTATAATAAGGTTAGTCTGACTGAAAAGTCGAAGTTGACTTGCTGGAGCTGTGACAAAATTGGCTACTTTGAAAAGGAATTGCAAAGTTATTTTTGCTAATAAATGCCAAAGAATCTGACACAGATATGTGTGGAATTATGACTTTGGTTTCGAGTGCTTTTTAAGTACCTAACTGTGGGTAATATGTGGTTGGATCATCATCTCGATTGCTCATTATTTAAAGTGTCTTCAGATATTTTCGAAGGGTTTGAACACAGATTGTAATCGTTAATATACATTTGATGTTCTAACATAGTTTTGAAGTCAAAGTATAGCTTTGAAAGATGTAGGAATCTAAAAGTGATGATACCGGTTATATCTCGAATTGAATTCTGAGGTTTCAAAATCAAAATTTGTAATTGGGTTTGAATGAGTATGGTTGTTTTTATCTCTATGAAAGAATGTATATTATTGTGAAAGTAGGAAGTATAGTTGATAATTTGCTTGATCAGATTCGAAGAATGTAACATATTAATTGTGAATATATATATCTCTCGGGTATTACCTACCCGTTAAAAAATTTCACAATTAATATTTTGTACATAAGAATTTTATTACAGTCTTTGTGAAAATATATATGTATATATTCTCCTCAGACATAACATAAATTTTAATGAGTTAATACTAAATTAAACTCATTCGATTTACGGTTGAAACTAGAATTGAATAATCCCTTGAAGGCTTTAGAGATTACATAAGTATTTCTTCAATAATATTGAAACTACGAATCAATACTTCTTTATTTGTTGAGGCGTGATGTTGATTTTTGTTAAATTCTTGTGAACTTCGCAAAGTACGAGTGATGGTATCTGAGAAGTTTCGGTTACATCGATGATGAAAGTGTAAAATCAAATATATACTTGATTTATTATGAATTGGAATTTGTTGAATTGAGACAGAGATTGTAGTTAATGATGGTTAAGTTGCGGGTGAAGGACGTACATTATTGCATATTTGTAAGATGAATTAATCGAGTAGTTAAGATTCACACACAATAGCTTAGCACGGAAAGATTTATTTTTATTTCAAAATATGTATATATAAAATATACATATAATTTCTTCAGAAGGAATGAGTTAACTCTTCATAACTCCTTGATACAATATACGCGTTATTGATTCGTAATGATGTCCACAGTGATTCTTGAACTGACGGAGTTTGTGATGTTATAGGTGTTGTTGATTCTGATGTTGACTGTACTGACGATGCTGGTGACGCTGACGGTACTGTTGATGCTGTTGGTAAAACAAGTTTAGCTTGTTAATCACACACCATTTTTGTCAGGGTTTCTACTCTTCCTTCTATCATTTTGGTTCGCTTAACTGATTTATGGTTAGGGCTAGATTAGATAATCTCTAAGACTTTAGAGATTACATAATCTCAGTGGAATGTTTCTCCAATGAAGTTATGAATTAATACATCGTCAGTTATTGTTGCTGGTATTCCTTGATATCTATGGTGCGTATGACGTTGATGCTCGTGGGACAGATTGTGAAGTTGAGGTTTACGACGCGGTTGTGGTTGGAGGTGGTAATGGTACTGTTGGCGTTGATGATGGTGGTACTGGTTATGCTACTGGTGTTGCTGCTGGTGCTGCTACTGGTGTTTGTAATTTTTGCACCATATTCTCCAAAGCCACTACCCGAGCGCGAAGCTCGTTGACTTCTTCTATTACACCGGGGTGATTGTCGGTTCGGACGAGCGGATAAATAAAATCTAGAATTTGATGGAGTATATAATCGTGACGAGATACTCTGGAAATGAGAGAGAAAATGGTGTTTCGGACAGGTTTGTCGGTAAGTGCTTCAGGTTCTTCGTCAAGAGGGCAATGTGGTGGATGGAAAGGATCGCCTTCTTCTTGTCTCCAATGATTGAGGAGACTACGAACCCATCCCCAATTCATCCAGAATAGATGATGACTGATTGGTTGATCCATTCCGGTCACACTGCTTTCGGAGCTTGAGTGAGATTCCATTTCAGAATCCGAGTGACTTGAACTGATGACAACTTCCATTTCGTACGATTGGATAAAGGATTTTTCGATATAAAATGATTTTCCGGCTATCGGGTGGTATTCTATTTACATAGGATATCCATATATGTATATAGATCAAAAGATTTCATAGATTACGGAGGAATTTACGGAATATGTCAGGCAAAGTTTACAGTAATAGATACGATAAGATATGATTTAGCAGATACGCTAAGATATGAATTTTGTCTATACACTACTCATGCAATTAATGTAGCAAGACGTGTCTAGACTAATAATGATAAGTAGGTAATTTCCTAAGGATGATAAGCAGATGATTTCCGACTAGAAATGATAAGCAAAACTTTTGACATGCAGACACGGTCGAAGTCCAGACTCACTAATGCATCCTAACAACTTATCAGTTAGACACACTAATGCAGACCTGGTTCGCTAAGACCACCGCTCTGATACCAACTGAAAGGACCCGTTCATATACATTATAAACGATTCACAATAGTTGATTACATCGCGAGGTATTTGACCTCTATATGATACATATTACAAACATTGCATTCGTTTTTAAAACACAAACTTTCTTTACATCGAAAATTGACAGGCATGCATACCATTTCATAATATCCACTATCCAATTATAAATTAACTTAATAGTAATCTTTGATGAACTCAATGACTCGAATGCAACGTTCTTCGAAATATGCCATGAAATACTCCAAGTAATATCTTTAAAACAAGCAAATGCACAGCGGAAGATTTCTTTTATACCTGAGAATAAACATGCTTTAAAGTGTCAACCAAAAGGTTAGTGAGTTCATTAGTTTATCATAATCATTCATTTCCATCATTTTAATAGACCACAAGAATTTCATTTCCAGTTCTCATAAATATACGTCCCATGCATAGAGACAAAAATAATCATTCATATGGATTGAACACCTGGTAACCGACATTAACAATATGCATATAAGAATATCCCCATCATTCCGGGATCCTCCTTCGGACATGATATAAATTTCGAAGTACTAAAGCATCCGGTACTTTGGATGGGGTTTGTTAGGCCCAATAGATCTATCTTTAGGATTCGCGTCAATTAGGGTGTCTGTTCCCTAATTCTTAGATTACCAGACTTAATAAAAAGGGGCATATTCGATTTCGATAATTCAACCATAGAATGTAGTTTCACGTACTTGTGTCTATTTTGTAAATCATTTATAAAAATTGCGCATGTATTCTCAGCCCAAAAATATAAAGGGTAAAAAGACAAATGAAACTCACCATACTGTATTTCGTAGTAAAAATACATATAACGTCATTGAACAGGTGCAAGGTTGGCCTCGGATTCACGAACCTAAATTAATTATGTATATATATGTGCTGGTCAATATTTGTCTAACAAATTAGGTCAAGTCATAGTGTACCACAATCCTAATGCTCGAGACTAATATGCAAAGATCAACAAAAGTTAATTTGACTCAAAATGATTTCCAAAATTTATACATGATTATTATATAGTTTAAATATCGTCGTTTTATATTTTTAAATATTTTTAAAAGATTTAATAGAGTAAATAATATAATTCATTTATTAATAAATAAAATTTTATATAAAAATATACTTTTATATATCTTAAGTAATAAAATTTATAAAGTTAATTTAAAAAAATAATATTATGATAAGTTTTATTAAGGTAATTATATTATTTGTATTACATATTTATTTGATAAAATAACATTGATAATAATAATAAGTAAAAGTTGTATTATTTTGCAATAATAATTATTATTATTCTTTTAAAAATATCAATATTTATATTTACTAATAATGATATTAAAATAAAATGATAATTCTAATTATGATAACTTTAATATTTATGATACTTTTTAATATTAATTTTAAAATAATAATTCTATTTAAAATGATAATAATAATGATATTTTATAATAACAATGACATTTCTATTAAAATGATGTTTTTTGTTAAAATGATAGTTTTAATACTAACGATACTTTTAATAATATTAATAATGATAAAAATAATAAGAATGATAATTTTATCTAGATCAATATCTTATAATATTTTAATTTCATCATGATACTCATACTCATTATTTCCTAATCGTTTCGTTTAATAGCTTTTAATCGTCTTTTATATTGTGTTTATAATACTAATAATAATAATACTAAAAAGAATTAGGTGTTACTAATATTAGTTTTAATTACAATAATACTAATAATGATAATTACTATGATATTATTAATAATACTAATAACTATTTTAATGATAATAATAATAATAATAACAATAACAATAACCATTTTTAAATAGTGATATATATATTAATAATGATAATAATAATAATAATAATAATAATAATAATAATAATAATAATAATAATAATAAGATAATAATAATAATAATAATAATAATAATAATAATAATACTAATTATAACTTTAACGATGATAACAATAGTAATAATAATAAAAATAACAATTTTTAATGATAATTCCTTTTATTTATAATGATAATAATAAGATAAAACTAGAACGACGATAATAATAATCATTTTTATAAAAATTTAATTGACTATAACTTCTAATCCGTTCATCGAACCCATTCGATATCTAAATGAAAAGTTCTCAATTTTTCGCTAGCCTTCCAAGGACATGCATATCTTATACCTTATCTCAACCGCAAGTGTAACTAATTCAGGATTCAACATAACCTATCTAAGGGCAATATCAAAAGTACAAGCATGCATAATCCGATATTCTTGAGCACTAGTCAGGGATACACTATTAATATGTAAAAATAATTTACGAGTACTCACGTATCAATATTGAGATTCAATATTGCAGGAAAGGTACGTAGACGCAACGGAGACGATAAACACTAGATTGACCTCACAAGCATACCCATGAACCATACCCATCACCTCCATAGCTATAACCCATGTTTTCCTTAGCTCTATCCCGCTCGAAAAATCCATTTTGAAATAATACGCTCATGACCTCGTCGTAGTATTTTATGTATACTAATAATATCTTGAAATAATACTGAGTAAATATATATATGTAAGTCGATTGAGAGAGTTTAGAGAAATATATTTCAAGTTTCTATGAAATAATGAAACCTATTGAATTCTATTTATAATAGATTTTTGAATTATTAAAGTGAATTATTAAAGTATGAATTATTAAAGTGAATTATTAAAGTATGAATTATTAAAGTGAATTATTAAAGTATGAATTATTAAAGTGAATTATTAAAGTATGAATTATTAAAGTGAATTATTAAAGTTAAAGTAAAGTAAAAGTAAAGTAAAGGTAAAGTTAAAGTATAGTAAAAGTATAAAACTATGTACGTATAATACGCATATAAATATATATAAAATTAATTTAAATCATTTTTTATATTTAATAAAATATAAATATCGTTATCTTTATCATACTGGTTAAGTAATCAGTTGTCAAAAGTGGTTCTAGATATTTATAAAAGTTATATACGTTTTAATAATAAAGTTCTTTTTAAACTAAAAACGTTTTTGTACGTTTGAAAATAAATCAAATAAATATGATAATTTTGTTTTCCAAAACTAAATATATTTAAGAATCATTTTGTTAAAAGGTTAAAATAATGGAAATCGTTATATCATAAAACGTTTTAGAAAAGTAGAATCATATATATTCATAATAGGTTTCAAGTTTTTAAATTACGGTCTGCTGGTGAAGCATGGGATAAAGTCCAAAGGTTAAATAAACGTATGAAAAATGTCGAGTTACTTAACTTGTCGATATCCAACATCTAAGTTATTTACACTCCACGTTCTTACTTATAAATCACTTTACCATTTTCCGAATGTTGTCAAAAAGAATAGATTTCTTAAATCACAGTGGACCTCATAACATAGACCCGTAATCATATCACAATGTATCTGATAAATCAATCATTTGATATTATCTTCTAATTCCATCGATAAACATATTGAAACAAATGCGTTCGTGTAAAGTAATTTACATTTAATACTTTATTAATATTCTCAAGTTATAATACATATATATATATATATATATATATATATATATATATATATATATACATATATATATACATATCTATTTATATATAACGGTTCATGAATCGTCGGAATTTGGTCGAGGTTATAATGAATGTATGAACACAGTTTAAAATTCTTGAGATTTAACTTAACAAACTTTGCTTAACGTGTCGGAATAATATAAAGATAAAGTTTAAATTTGATTGGAAATTTCCGGGTTGTCACAGAATCGGATTCCGACGAAAATTCCGATGATGTTATAGAAATTACCCCAACTGAATTTAAAAAGGCAAAAGAAAATAATAAGGGAAATGGCATAAAAATAGAGAAATCTAATTCCAACCCCGATGAACTTTATATGTATCGTCAACCCCCGAAGTCCTTAAGTTGTAACAATGACCCGGGAACCTCTAAACCACCAGGTTTTTCTAAACCAATGTGGAAAACGACGGCTCGTATTAGGGGAACATCATATATCCCTAGAAACTTGACAAAACGAACCAAAACCGAAGAAGAAGAAGAAACAAGCGAGTCGGAATAAGATAGTTGTATTCGTGTGGTGTAATATATATAATATAGTGTGCTTATGCTTTATGATATATGTAAAAATTTCTTGTATTAATAAGTATTTTTTTTATGAATCTAACACTTGTCTATTTTACAGTATAAAAACACAAAATGGATAGACAACCCAATATTTTAAGAGACCTACCCGGAGACATGATTGATGAAATCTTGTCTAGAGTCGGTCAGAATTCTTCGGCACAACTATTTAAGGCGAGATCAGTTTGTAAGACATTCGAAGAACGTTCCAAGAATGCCTTGGTTTATAAAAGGCTTTCGTTCGAAAGATGGGGGATATCACATTGGGAAATCCATAAGTTACGATGTGTTTACTTTGACGCATATATTGCAGGGAACCCAAATGCTATTTTACGCAATGGGTTAAGAAATTATTTTGACTCAATATATCCGAATATTGGACTTCGTGATTTAGAAAAAGCGGCTAACATGCAACATAAAGAAGCATGTTATGCTTACGGATTAGTAATGTTCGCTTCTCACCAAAGTGAGAACAAGAACATCGGGCTACAACTATTAAACAAAACGTTCCCACAAGTGACGGAGTCGGTAATTGGGGTAAGAAATGAGGTTTTTAGATTGTTACGGGACTGTTGGACATTACGTAACCCTCGTCCCTTTGACGACGTTACAACACGCTGTCTTATCAACGGCCATAACGGTTATGTTCCACAAGACCAAGGATGGGAAGTAATCCTAGTAAAACCAGAATGCATGACTTGTTTCTGGACGTATGAATTACGTGTCTTTATTGCCTTTGCTGAACGACTTGTGTACTAGCTAGAATTATCTTCACAACCATCTTGTATCAAATTTATTGTGTGCTATATTTCATGCTATATGTAAAATAAGCGGTATTGTAAGTTTGTAAAATATTGTGTAAAAGTTTGAACGCGAAATATTATTATAATCAGTTTTTCATATAGAATTGTAGTAGTTGAATTGTATATTAGCTACTAAGTATGAACTTAACGGGTAGGTACTACCCGAATTTAAACTTATAAAACGCTAATATGAAGAAAAAGCTTTTATAAATGAGTTCATATTATGCTACGAAATACTATTAACTACTCTTAATATTCTGTATGATTAACTTGTTCCATTTGACTATTTTGAAGGAAATGGCACCGACTACTCGACACACCGTGAATATGAATGAAGAGGAATTCCGTACTTTTCTAGCTTCAAACATAGCTGCAGTACAGGCTGCGCTACATACCAACAATAACCTTGGATCTAGCAGTACAGGAAATCGTGTAGGATGCACCTACAAAGAATTCACTGCCTGCAAGCCTTTGGAATTTGATGGAACCGAAGGACCGATCGGATTGAAACGGTGGACTGAGAAGGTCGAATCGGTGTTTGCCATAAGTAAGTGTACTGAAGAGGACAAAGTGAAGTACGCTACGCATACCTTCACAGGTTCTGCGTTAACATGGTGGAATACCTATCTAGAGCAAGTGGGACAAGACGATGCGTACGCACTACCGTGGTCAGCATTCAAGCACTTGATGAACGAGAAGTACCATCCCTGAACCGAGGTCAATAAGCTCAAGACAGAACTTAGAGGGTTACGAACCCAAGGATTTGATATTACCATGTACGAAAGACGATTCACAGAATTGTGCCTATTGTGTCCGGGAGCATTCGAAGATGAGAAAGAGAAGATCGACGCGTTTGTGAAAGGATTACCGGAAAGAATCCAAGAAGATATAAGTTCACATGAGCCCGCCTCCATACAACAGGCATGTAGAATGGCTCACAAACTAGTGAACCAGATTGAAGAAAGAATTAAAGAACAGACTGCTGAAGAGGCCAATGTGAAGCAAGTCAAAAGAAAGTGAGAGGAAAACGGTGATAAGAATCACCAATACAACAACAGCAGCAATTACAACAATAATCGCAATAATTATCCCAACAATTGCAACATCAATCGCAACTACAACAAACGGCCCAACAACAACAACAACAACAACAACAGCAGCAACTACAACAATAATAACCGCAACAACAACAACAATCAGAAGCAGCTATGCCAAAGGTGTGAAAAGTATCACTCAGGGTTCTGCACCAAATTTTGCAACAAGTGTAAAAGAAATGGTCATAGCGCGGCGAAGTGTGAGGTCTACGGACCAGGGGTTAATAGAACGAAAGGAACAAATGGTGTCGGAACCAGTAATGGCGGAGCAAGTAGTGTCAGAGCAAGTTATGCCAATGTAGTTTGTTATAAATGTGGAAAACCGGGCCACATTATTAGAAATTGCCCGAACCAGGAGAACACGAATGGACAAGGCCGCGGAAGAGTTTTCAATATTAATGCGGCAGAGGCACAGGAAGACCCGGAGCTTGTTACGGGTACGTTTCTTATTGACAATAAATCTGCTTACGTTTTATTTCATTCGGGTGCGGATAGAAGCTATATGAGTAGAGATTTTTGTGCTAAATTAAGTTGTCCATTGACGCCTTTGGATAGTAAATTTTTACTCGAATTAGCAAATGGTAAATTAATTTCAGCAGATAATATATGTCGGAATCGAGAAATTAAACTGGTTAGCGAAACATTTAAGATTGATTTGATACCAGTAGAGTTAGGGAGTTTTAATGTGATAATCGGTATGGACTGGTTGAAAGAAGTGAAAGCAGAGATCGTTTGTTACAAAAATGCAATTCGCATTATATGAGAAAAAGGAAAACCCTTAATGGTGTACGGAGAAAAGGGCAACACGAAGCTACATCTTATTAGTAATTTGAAGGCACAAAAACTAATAAGAAAAGGTTGCTATGCTGTTCTAGCACACGTCGAGAAAGTACAAACTGAAGAAAAGAGCATCAATGATGTTCCCATTGCAAAAGAATTTCGCGATGTATTTCCGAAAGAATTACCGGGATTACCCCCACATCGATCCGTTGAATTTCAAATAGATCTTGTACCAGGAGCTGCACCAATAGCTCGTGCTCCTTACAGACTCGCACCCAGCGAGATGAAAGAACTGCAAAGCCAATTACAAGAACTTTTAGAGCGTGGTTTCATTCGACCAAGCACATCACCGTGGGGAGCTCCTGTTTTATTTGTCAAGAAGAAAGATGGTACATTCAGGTTGTGTATCGACTACCGAGAGTTGAACAAACTTACCATCAAGAACCGCTACCCACTACCGAGAATCGACGACTTATTTGATCAACTACAAGGCTCGTCTGTTTATTCAAAGATTGACTTACATTCCGGATATCATCAAATGCGGGTGAAAGAAGATGATATTCCAAAGACTGCTTTCAGAACACGTTACGGTCATTACGAGTTTATGGTCATGCCGTTTGGTTTAACTAAAGCACCAGCTGTGTTCATGGACCTTATGAACCGGGTGTGTGGACCATACCTTGACAAGTTTGTCATTGTTTTCATTGATGACATACTTATTTACTCAAAGAATGACCAAGAACACGGTGAACATTTGAGAAAGGTGTTAGAAGTATTGAGGAAGGAAGAATTGTACGCTAAGTTTTCAAAGTGTGCATTTTGGTTGGAAGAAGTTCAATTCCTCGGTCACATAGTGAATAAAGAAGGTATTAAGGTGGATCCGGCAAAGATAGAAACTGTTGAAAAGTGGGAAACCCCGAAAACTCTGAAACACATACGCCAGTTTTTAGGACTAGCTGGTTACTACAGAAGGTTCATCCAAGACTTTTCCAGAATAGCAAAACCCTTGACTGCATTAACGCATAAAGGGAAGAAATTTGAATGGAATGATGAACAAGAGAAAGCGTTTCAGTTATTGAAGAAAAAGTTAACTACGGCACCTATATTGTCATTGCCTGAAGGGAATGATGATTTTGTGATTTATTGTGACGCATCAAAGCAAGGTCTCGGTTGTGTATTAATGCAACGAACGAAGGTGATTGCTTATGCATCTAGACAATTGAAGATTCACGAACAAAATTATACGACGCATGATTTGGAATTAGGCGCGGTTATTTTTGCATTAAAGACTTAGAGGCACTACTTATATGGGGTCAAAAGTATTATATATACCGACCACAAAAGTCTTCAACACATATTTAATCAGAAATAACTGAATATGAGGCAGCGTAGGTGGATTGAATTGTTGAATGATTACGACTTTGAGATTTGTTACCACCCGGGGAAGGCAAATGTGGTAGCCGATGCCTTGAGCAGGAAGGACAGAGAACCCATTCGAGTAAAATCTATGAATATAATGATTCATAATAACCTTACTACTCAAATAAAGGAGGCGCAACAAGGAGTTTTAAAAGAGAGAAATTTAAAGGATGAAATACCCAAAGGATCGGAGAAGCATCTTAATATTCGGGAAGACGGAACCCGGTATAGGGCTGAAAGGATTTGGGTACCAAAATTTGGAGATATGAGAGAAATGGTACTTAGAGAAGCTCATAAAACCAGATACTCAATACATCCTGGAACGGGGAAGATGTACAAGGATCTCAAGAAACATTTTTGGTGGCCGGGTATGAAAGCCGATGTTGCTAAATACGTAGGAGAATGTTTGACGTGTTCTAAGGTCAAAGCTGAGCATCAGAAACCATCAGGTCTACTTCAACAACCCGAAATCCCGGAATGGAAATGGGAAAACATTACCATGGATTTCATCACTAAATTGCCAAGGACTGTAAGTGGTTTTGATACTATTTGGGTAATAGTTGATCGTCTCACCAAATCAGCACACTTCCTGCCAATAAGAGAAGATGACAAGATGGAGAAGTTAGCACGACTGTATTTGAAGGAAGTCGTCTCCAGGCATGGAATACCAATCTCTATTATCTCTGATAGGGATGGCAGATTTATTTCAAGATTCTGGCAGACATTACAGCAAGCATTAGGAACTCGTCTAGACATGAGTACTGCCTATCATCCACAAACTAATGGGTAGAGCGAAAGGACGATACAAATGCTTGAAGACATACTACGAGCATGTGTTATTGATTTCGAAAACAGTTGGGATCGATATCTACCGTTAGCAGAATTTTCCTACAACAACAGCTACCATTCAAGCATTAAGATGGCGCCGTTTGAAGCACTTTATGGTAGAAAGTGCAGGTCTCCAATTTATTGGAGTGAAGTGGGGGATAGACAGATTACGGGTCCGGAGATTATACAAGAAACTACCGAGAAGATCATCCAAATTCAACAACGGTTGAAAACCGCCCAAAGTCGACAAAAGAGCTACGCTGACATTAAAAGAAAAGATATAGAATTTGAAATTGGAGAGATGGTCATGCTTAAAGTTGCAACATGGAAAGGCGTTGTTCGATTTGGTAAACGAGGGAAATTAAATCCAAGGTATATTGGACCATTCAAGATTATTGATCGTATCAGACCAGTAGCTTACCGACTTGAGTTACCTCAAAAACTCGCGGCTGTACATAACACTTTCCACGTCTCGAATTTGAAGAAATGTTTTGCTAAAGAAGATCTCACTATTCCATTAGATGAAATCCAAATCAACGAAAAACTTCAATTCATCAAAGAACCCGTCGAAATAATGGATCGTGAGGTTAAAAGACTTAAGCAAAACAAGATACCAATTGTTAAGGTTCGATGGAATGCTCGTAGAGGACCTGAGTTCACCTGGGAGCATGAAGATCAGATGAAGAATAAATACCCGCATCTATTTCCAGAAGATTCGTCAACACCTTAAACAGCTTAAAATTTCGGGACGAAATTTATTTAACGGGTAGGTACTGTAGTGACCCGAACTTTTCCATGTTTATATATATTAATTGAGATTGATATTTACATGATTAAATGTTTCCAACATGTTAAGCAATCAAACTTGTTAAGACTTGATTAATTGAAATATGTTTCATATAGACAATTGACCACCCAAGTTGACCGGTGATTCACGAACGTTAAAACTTGTAAAAACTATATGATGACATATATATGGATATATATATAGTTAACATGATACTATTATAAGTAAACATATCATTAAGTATATTAACAATGAACTACATATGTAAAAATGAGACTACTAACTTAATGATTTTTAAACGAGACATATATGTAACGATTATCGTTGTAAAGACATTTAATGTATATATATCATATTAAGAGATATTCATACATGATAATATCATGATAATATAATAATTTAAAATCTCATTTGATATTATAAACATTGGGTTAACAACATTTAACAAGATCGTTAACCTAAAGGTTTCAAAACAACACTTACATGTAACGACTAACGATGACTTAACGACTCAGTTAAAATGTATATACATGTAGTGTTTTAATATGTAATTATACACTTTTGAAAGACTTCAATACACTTATCAAAATACTTCTACTTAACAAAAATGCTTACAATTACATCCTCGTTCAGTTTCATCAACAATTCTACTCGTATGCACCCGTATTCGTACTCGTACAATACACAGCTTTTAGATGTATGTACTATTGGTATATACACTCCAATTATCAGCTCTTAGCAGCCCATGTGAGTCACCTAACACATGTGGGAACCATCATTTGGCAACTAGCATGAAATATCTCATAAAATTACAAAAATATGAGTAATCATTCATGACCTTTTTACATGAAAACAAAATTACATATCCTTTATATCTAATCCATACACCAACGACCAAAAACACCTACAAACACTTTCATTCTTCAATTTTCTTCATCTAATTGATCTCTCTCAAGTTCTATCTTCAAGTTCTTAGTGTTCTTTATAAATTCTACAAGTTCTAGTTACATAAAATCAAGAATACTTTCAAGTTTGCTAGCTCACTTCCAATCTTGTAAGGTGATCATCCAACCTCAAGAAATTTTTGTTTCTTATAGTAGGTTATCATTCTAATACAAGGTAATAATCATATTCAAACTTTGGTTCAATTTCTATAACTATAACAATCTTATTTCAAGTGATGATCTTACTTGAACTTGTTTTCGTGTCATGATTCTGCTTCAAGAACTTCGAGCCATCCAAGGATCCGTTGAAGCAAGATCCATTTTTTCTATTTTCCAGTAGGTTTATCCAAGGAACTTAAGGTAGTAATGATGTTCATAACATCATTCGATTCATACATATAAAG
The DNA here is from genome assembly GCF_046630445.1 of Rutidosis leptorrhynchoides. Classification (NCBI taxonomy): domain Eukaryota; kingdom Viridiplantae; phylum Streptophyta; class Magnoliopsida; order Asterales; family Asteraceae; genus Rutidosis; species Rutidosis leptorrhynchoides. The sequence goes on from NC_092338.1 coordinate 116,637,423, forward strand.
CTATCTTATTCGAAGGTTTAAACTTGTAATCACTAGAACATAGTTTAGTTAATTCTAAACTTGTTCGCAAACAAAAGTTAATCCTTCTAACTTGACTTTTAAAATCAACTAAACACATGTTCTATATCTATATGATATGCTAACTTAATGATTTAAAACCTGGAAACACGAAAAACACCGTAAAACCGGATTTACGCCGTCGTAGTAACACCGCGGGTTAGTTAATTAAAAACTATGATAAACTTTGATTTAAAAGTTGTTATTCTGAGAAAATGATTTTTATTATGAACATGAAACTATATCCAAAAATTATGGTTAAACTCAAAGTGGAAGTATGTTTTCTAAAATGGTCATCTAGACGTCGTTCTTTCGACTGAAATGACTACCTTTACAAAAATGACTTGTAACTTATTTTTACGACAATAAACCTATACTTTTTATGTTTAGATTCATAAAATAGAGTTCAATATGAAACCATAGCAATTTGATTCACTCAAAATGGATTTAAAATGAAGAAGTTATGGGTAAAACAAGATTGGATAATTTTTCTCATTTTAGCTACGTGAAAATTGGTAACAAATCTATTCCAACCATAATTTAATCAACTTGTATTATATATTATGTAATCTTGAGATACCATAGACACGTATACAATGTTTCGACCTATCATGTCGACACATCTATATATATTTCGGAACAACCATAGACACTCTATATGTGAATATTGGAGTTAGCTATACAGGGTTGAGGTTGATTCCAAAATATATATAGTTTGAGTTGTGATCAATATTGAGATACGTATACACTGGGTCGTGGATTGATTCAAGATAATATTTATCGATTTATTTCTGTACATCTAACTGTGGACAACTAGTTGTAGGTTACTAACGAGGACAGCTGACTTAATAAACTTAAAACATCAAAATATATTAAAAGTGTTGTAAATATATTTTGAACATACTTTGATATATATGTATATATTGTTATAGGTTCATGAATCAACCAGTGGCCAAGTCTTACTTCCCGACGAAGTAAAAATCTGTGAAAGTGAGTTATAGTCCCACTTTTAAAATCTAATATTTTTGGGATGAGAATACATGCAGGTTTTATAAATGATTTACAAAATAGACACAAGTACGTGAAACTACATTCTATGGTTGAATTATCGAAATCGAATATGCCCCTTTTTATTAAGTCTGGTAATCTAAGAATTAGGGAACAGACACCCTAATTGATGCGAATCCTAAAGATAGATCTATTGGGCCTAACAAACCCCATCTAAAGTACCGGATGCTTTAGTACTTCGAAATTTATATCATATCCGAAGGGTGTCCCGGAATGATGGAAATATTCTTATATATGCATCTTGTTAATGTCGGTTATCAGGTGTTCACCATATGAATGATTTTTATCTCTATGTATGGGATGTGTATTGAAATATGAAATCTTGTGGTCTATTATTATGATTTGATATATATAGGTTAAACCTATAACTCACCAACATTTTTGTTGACGTTTTAAGCATGTTTATTCTCAGGTGATTATTAAGAGCTTCCGCTGTCGCATACTTAAATAAGGACGAGATTTGGAGTCCATGCTTGTATGAAATTGTGTAAAAACTGCATTCAAGAAACTTATTTTGTTGTAACATATTTGTATTGTAAACCATTATGTAATGGTCGTGTGTAAACAGGATATTTTAGATTATCATTATTTGATAATCTACGTACAGTTTTTTAAACCTTTATTGATGAAATAAAGGTTATGGTTTGTTTTAAAATGAATGCAGTCTTTGAAAAACGTCTCATATAGAGGTCAAAACCTCGCAACGAAATCAATTAATATGGAACGTTTTTAATCAATAAGAACGGGATATTTCAACTATTTCTCTATTATGGTGTATATTCCATTTTCGAACAGCATATATAAGTTCGGCTTTGTTCTGGAACACCATTCCTTTTGAAATAATACCGATCTCCTTATCATAAAAAACCCATGAAGCTTCTTGGTCATCATCGAATGGAAAACTATTACTACCCTCACCTTGATTAACAAACCCGAAACGTGAAACTGGGGCAGGCTCCAGTTGTGGTTCCACTTGCTCGTCTCTACCTTCGTCACCGGAAACATTCTCTTCAACGCTATATTCAGAAACTATACCGTCGGTTGTAGTAGACATACCATCATCTGGGTCTACTACATTTTGTACTTCATCTCTTCGTTCTTGTTCATCTTCAACAACTGTTGAATGGTAGTTTGATGTTGATGGACCACCCTTCAAAGTTTGAATAAGATCCATATAACCTGAACCTTGGGTGGTTGAAAAAACTTCCTCAAACTGAATTTCAATTTGAGCCTCGTAATTTGGATCATTCTGAGAATAAAAATATATTGTTTCCAAAGTGTTATCATCAGTAAGTTCACTTTTCCATTCATTTCCATTGAAAAGAACCCATAAGAACATTTTTAACGTGTGTGATCTTTGACTCACACCTACATAATTATACGCCATTTGGTTTAACTGCATACAGTTAATCTTGGTGTTCAACACAAAACTCCTTCTAATCGTTGTGTTATCACCAGTAAGTCAACCATTTTGGAATGAAATTTGCCCCCCCCAAAGAAAATGAACCATGAATGGATGAATTATAGACATTTTTGTAATTGTTGATGTATGAAACTGATTAAGATTAGTTTGAATTGTGTTGTTGGTGTTTGAAACTGACTTTAAAATGCTTGAATTGTGTTCTTGGTGATGTTTGTGTTTGAGTCCATGATAATGGTGATATAAATAAATGAAAAAAGATGATAAATTAGATTTTTACATGATAGGTTAGCAGGTTTCAGTCTATAATTGTGACTAGGGATGCAGGTTTCAGTCCATAATTGAGACTGATGATGCATACTGCAAAACCGAAGTTTGAAACTTCGGTTTTACCGTTTTTCTTCAAAACCGAAGTTCCAAACTTCGGTTTAGGGTTTTTCACTGACACACAGGCCAAAATCGAAGTTTGAAACTTCGGATATGGCAAAACTGAAGTTTCAAACTTCGATTTTACCATTTTTGCAACTAAATTTCCTTTTTTTATATTTTTGCAACATAGATCAAAAAAATTACTATTTTAAAAAAAACCCCTCTGAAACCATATAAACCCTCTTAATTGAATGAGTTCATAGGATCATGTTCTCATTATTATTGTTAACTAGTTTATAACCCGCGACTTCGCGGGATTTTGCATAAATATTTTTCTGAAAGATTTAGGCATTGACGCTCTCTCTGTTTTCTCAATACCATTCTCTCAACCATGAAAACCACCCTCCCTACCTTCTTTTTCTTGATTGTATTTCATAATTCAATACATAATGAATTAGTTTTTACTCGTCTTTGTTACTACGGAGTATATTACAGTTTCCAAAACACATAATACATGAATATAAGTGTAACATCCCGCCTTTTTCCATTTACTTTTCCGTTATACTAATTTAAACTCCGTTATATGTTTATAACATCTCCCGTTGATACGCGTTTTAAATTATCTCGTTTAGGTAATTCACGCACCCAATTCAAATTAGAGGGACTAAACTTGCCAAGAGGCCAAAGATTTGACTAGGTCAACTAGTCAAACCTTCAACCTTCTCCTCTCATTTCAACATCTCCATCTTTCTTCTACTCCCTTTTTCTCTCAAGAACACCAACAAGAATTCATCATCTAAATTCGGATTAGGAAGCTAGCAACAAAACAAATTACAAATTCGTGATCCTTGCATCTTCCTCTTCGATTCCATACCGATTTCATTACATTTGGGTAACTTCCTAAAATCACTAGATTTTGTGTTCTTTATGTTTTTAACTTATAAAAGTGTTAATTAGTGTCTATGGCTCAAGTCTAACATGATTATATGATTTATATGCTCGATCTCGTTGTTTTAGTGTAACTAGCATGAACTTGAATTTTAGTGTGTTGTTCTTGAATTTTGGATGATCATATGTTGTTAGATGTTAAAAGTTCATGTTCTAGTTGTGTTCCTAGTATCACTAGCTTCAATTTGATGTGTAGGTTGCTTTAGAAAAGTTCATGAACTTGATTTATGATTTTGGTGAATTTGGGTTAGGGTTTGATGAACTTGAAATGGACTTTTGATGCATTGAATGCCATGGATTATTGTTGGTAAGTGTTTAGTTGGATTGTATGCTTGATTACCTTCGAAACGGCATATCATTCATGTAAATTGATTGCCCGAATCATTGAATTGCATTTATGAACTTGTATGCGATTAATGTTGAGCATTAGATGCGGTTTTGGTTGTTATAATAGGTAGATTGATTGGTGAAATGTGTTTAGTTGTCTTCCTCGTCAAATTACCATCCCAACGGTATAAAATACTTGACTTGATTGTTTGCGGATCATAAATTGTGTTTATTTGGTTTTTGGTTCGTGTACTTAGAAGCTTACTGCATCAGACTGGAATACCAATCTGGACGCCGTCCAGACCCTTGGACGCCGTCCCAGACTTCAAAGCTGGACGCCGTCCAGATATTTGGATGCCGTCCCAGCCTTCAAAGCTGGACGCCGTCCAGACAATCTGGACGCCGTCCAGATACACTGACAGACTCTGTCTTCGTTGGTCATTTTACGAAAAATGTTTGCCATGCTATGGACCTCCGATTCACATGTAACTTGTTCTAACATTCTCATATATGATTAAAAACCTCAGAAAAATAGTTCGGGACCCGACCCGAACGTGTTGACTTTTTCGTTGACTTTGACCCGACCAAGTTGACTTTTAATCAAACTTAACCAAATGTTTGTGCAATCGTTCTAACATGCTTTTATACTTGTACCTTGCATGAAACATGCCAATTTGATTCACATGCTATTATGATCGAGTCTTAACGAGCCATAGGACTAATTGAACATCTTTGACCAATCGTAACTATCGTTATTGATACAACCTATTTGTTTAGGTCAAGACTAGCATTGTTCTTTGCACACGTTTACTTGTTGAAGTACTTTACTACTCGTGCACTCAAGGTGAGATTATAGTCCCACTTTTACTCTTTTGAAACTTACATTTGGGATGAGAAAACATAAACGTTCCTTTTTAACTATGTGAACACAAGTACAGGAAAACAAACATTCTACATACGAGTTTGAACAAAAATCCTCAATTCGATTATCATTAGTTACACTTGCCGGGTGTAAGCGAGAACTTATGTTATATGGCCATATGGGTTTGACAAACCCTCATTCAAACGGTTCGCTACCGTTTACGAATGAAATGTATTTTCGAGAAACAATGTATGTTCTAACACTATTGTGATGGGGTTCTATGGAAGGAATGTTAAGCATTGATAATTGGGTGCTCGTGAAACAAACTTTTGGAATGTATTACTATTATCTCATTGTTGCAAATCTTGTGGTTCACTTGTACTTACTTACTTAAACCTATGATTTCACCAACGTTTTCGTTGACAGATTTCTATGTTTTTCTCAGGTCCTTGAACGATACATGATACATGCTTCCGCTCATTATTTTGATACTTGCATTGGATGTCGAGTATATATGCATACATGGAGCGTCTTTTGGCTACTTTTAAATTGTGTCGCATAAGTTTCATTTGTACTTATAACTTTGTAACGTAACTTGTGGTGGAACTATTCTCGTAAACTTTGAACAATCTTTACATTTGAAATGAATGCGACATATCTTTTGGTCAAACGTTGTTTTAAAGACTTATGACCACGTAACGGGACCTAAGTAGACGGCGCCGTCAATGACGATTTTGTCGGGCCGCTACAGATGGTATCAGAGCGTTGGTTGTAGGGATTTAGAGTTCATTGGTGTCAACCTCGAGTCATAGGGTACATTGGTGAGTCTAGACTACAACCGGCATATAGACTTGAAGTAGGAATTACTTGACTACTTGTGCATTTATACTCGAACGCTTCTACTTATATCTACTCTTAGTTCATCTTAATCTCACGTTGTTTAATTTGATTGACACGCCACCTTGACTATATGAAATGATGTCGAATGCACATATGAATCAGGGTAATATAATTTCCGGGATTATATTACGGTGACTCATATGAACCTTCCGACATTGTGGCATAAAGAATTTAAGGCGAATCAAGGAAAATTTTCTCTCTATCTTTATTCCATATCACGGTTAGTGTTATTTAGAATACTAACCAACGGTATTCTTGTGTCTTGAAGGAACAATGGCTCCTCGTCGTGTATGCCGCAATGAAACTCCCGAACAAGCTCTCGAACGGATGATAGCTACCGCCGTAGATGCGGCCATGGCCGGTCACTCATCCAACAACAACAACAATAATAACAACAACCACAACAACAACAACAACAATGGAGCCAGTAACTCAAACGAAGGGTGCTCCTACAAATCCTTCATGGGGTCTAAACCTCACACTTTTGATGGAACCGGGGGACCGGTCGTGCTCACCCGATGGTTTAAGCAAACGAAAGCCGTCTTTAGCATAAGCGGTTGTCGGGACCAAGACAAGGTCAAATACTCCACTCACACCTTCGCCGGTGTCGCTCTTACATGGTGGAATACATATGTACAATCGCTGGGTACCGATGAAGCTCACGCCCTCTCTTGGGCCGACTTGAGGGAAAAGATGATTGTCGAATATTTCCCTCGTGAAGAAACCCGAAGGCTCGAACAAGAGCTAAGAACTTTAAAGGCGATCGGAAATGATCTCAAGGCTTATAATCAACGATTTTCCGAACTAGCCTTGATGTGCCCAAATCTTGTGAACCCCGAAGCTTTAAGGGTTGAACTTTACATGGATGGTCTTCCAAAGAGTATCAAACACGGAGTAATGTCATCCAAAGCCACTAATCATCAAGAAGCTTTGAACATGGCCCGCAAATTGATAGAAACGGTTGACGAAATCGTAGTTCCGGCACCTAAGGCCGAGGATAAATCGGGCGGCAACAAAAGAAAGTGGGAACCCTCCCAATCAAGCAACAACAACTTTGCTAAGAAGCCTTACACCTCCGACGGCAAGAAGGGTTATGCCGGGAACCTACCTCTTTGCAACAAATGCAACAAACATCACTTTGGTGAATGTGGCAAGTTAATTTGCCACCGGTGCCAAGGAGTTGGTCATAAGGCCAATGAGTGTAAAAGTGTTGCCCCCATCGCTCGAAAGGGGCCCAATGCACCAAAAATGGGCACTTGTTACGAATGTGGCCAAACGGGCCATTATAGAAATGCATGCCCGAAGAGGAAAGATAACCCCAATACGCGCGACCGAGCTTTCAACATCAACACCGAGGAAGCCCGAGATGATAATGAATTAGTCATGGGTACGTTTCTTCTCAACAACACTTATGTTACTTGTTTATTCGATTCGGGTGCCGATAAGAGTTTTGTATCCAAGACTTTGACTCATTCTTTTAATACTCCACCACGTCCACTAGATACCACTTATACCATTGAAGTGGCCAACAGAAAACTATTGAGTGCCGACACATATTACCGGGGGTGTACGTTAAACATTTTGGGTAATGAGTTTGAAATCGACTTGATACCCATGGAACTAGGTAGCTTCGATGTAATAATCGGTATGAATTGGCTAGCCAAAACGAAATCTCACATCCTTTGTGATCTTAACGCAATCCGAATCCCTATCGAGAATGGTGAACCTTTGATCGTCTATGGCGATAAGAGTTGCACCGGACTCAACCTCGTTTCGTGTATTAAAGTTAGAAAACTACTCCGTAAGGGTTGTTTTGCGATCCTTGCTCACGTTAAGAAAGTCGAGTCCGATGAGAAGCACATCGATGATGTGCCAATTGTTGGTGACTATTCCGATGTATTTCCCGATGAATTGTAGGGTCTTCCACCTCATCGACCGGTTGAATTCCAAATCGATCTTATTCCGGGAGCCGCACCCGTAGCACGTGCACCATATAGACTCGCTCCATCCGAAATGCAAGAATTGCAAAGTCAAATCCAAGAACTACTTGATCGTGGTTTTATCCAACCTAGCCATTCACCTTGGGGCGCTCCGATTTTGTTTGTTAAAAAGAAAGACGGATCCCTATGAATGTGCATTGACTATCGTGAACTAAACAAATTGACGGTTAAGAATCGATATCCTCTCCCTCGCATCGATGACCTCTTTGATCAATTACAAGGGTCTTGTATATATTCAAAAATCGATCTCCGCTCGGGTTATCATCAATTGAGGGTTAAGGGGGAAGATGTCTCCAAAACCGCTTTCCGAACTCGTTATGGTAGTTATGAATTCCTTGTAATGCCATTTGGTCTCACTAACGCACCGGCAGTGTTCATGGATCTTATGAACCGCGTGTGCAAACCGTACCTTGACAAATTCGTTATCGTGTTCATCGATGATATTTTGGTCTATTCGAAAAACGAAGAAGAACACGAGGAACATCTCCGACTTGTGCTTGAACTTTTAAGAAAAGAACGGCTCTATGCCAAATTCTCCAAGTGTGAATTTTGGTTGAAGGAAGTTCAGTTTCTTGGTCATGTTGTAAGTGATCAAGGTATTAAAGTCGATCCATCAAAAATCGAAGCCATTAGCAAATGGGAGACTCCTACTACTCCTACTCACATTCGTCAATTCTTGGGTCTCGCCGGGTACTATCGTAGATTCATCGAAAACTTCTCTTTGGTTGCACGTCCTCTAACCGTATTAACTCACAAGGGAAATAAATTCATTTGGGCGACCGAGCAAGAATCCGCGTTTCAAATCTTGAAGACAAAGCTAACCACCGCTCCTATCTTGTCACTTCCCGAAGGTAATGATGATTTTGTTGTATATTGCAATGCCTCGAAACATGGTTTTGGGTGTGTATTGATGCAACGGAAGAAAGTCATTGCTTATGCCTCTCGACAACTCAAAATTCATGAACGAAACTACACGACGCATGATCTCGAACTCGGAGCCGTTGTCTTTGCACTTAAAATGTGGAGACACTATCTTTATGGAACCAAGAGTACTATCTTTACCGACCACAAAAGTCTCCAACACATTTTCGATCAAAAGCAACTAAACATGAGACAACGAAGGTGGATTGAAACCTTAAACGATTACGATTGTGAGCTTCGTTACCATCCCGGGAAGGCAAACGTAGTAGCCGATGCCTTAAGTCGAAAAGAAAGAGCGGTGCCTCTTCGTGTCCGAGCCTTAAACATCACCATCCACACAAACCTTAATAGCCAAATTTGGGTAGCCCAAGATGAGGCTCTCAAGGATGAAAACCTTTCACGCGAGCTCTTGAACATTCTCGTCTCTCGATTCAAAATTAGGGAGACCGGACTCCGATATTACGCCGGAAGGATTTGGGTGCCTAGTTATGGGGACCTACGAAGCCTTATTTTAGATGAAGCCCATAAGTCACGATACTCGATTCACCCCGGTGCCAATAAGATGTACCACGACCTTAAACAACTATATTGGTGGCCGAACATCAAAAGGGACGTAGCTACTTATGTTTCCAAGTGTTTGACATGTTCCAAAGTCAAACCCGAACACCAAAGACCGTTCGGACTACTTCAACAACCCGAGATCCCGCAATGGAAGTGGGAAAGGATAACGATGGATTTTATCACCAAGCTACCAAAAATGACGGGCGGTTATGATACCATTTGGGTTATTGTTGACCGTCTCACCAAATCCGCACACTTCCTTGCCATGAAAGAAACGGACAAAATGGAGAAACTTGCACAACTTTACATTAAGGAGATCGTAGCCCGACACGGTGTACCTTTATCGATTATCTCCGACCGAGATGGCCGTTTTGTTTCTAAATTTTGGCGTACTTTGCAAGAAGCATTGGGAACGCATTTAGACATGAGCACCGCATATCATCCACAAACTGACGGACAAAGCGAACGCACAATTCAAACCTTGGAAGACATGCTACGAGCTTGCATTGTCGACTTTGGAAAAGCTTGGGATAAGCACTTGCCTCTCGCCGAATTCTCCTACAACAATAGTTATCACGCGAGTATTAACGCCGCACCATTCGAAGCATTATATGGCCGAAAATGTCGTTCTCCTCTTTGTTGGGCCGAAGTAGGCGACAAACAAATCACCGGTCCTGAACTTATTCATGAAACAACCGAGAAGATCATTCAAATCCGAGATAGGCTTAGGACGGCCCGGAGTCGTCAAAAGAGTTATACCGACAAACGACACAACGACCTCGAATTTCAAATCGGTGACGGGGTAATGTTAAAAGTCGCACCTTGGAAAGGTGTAATCCGTTTTGGGAAACGCGGGAAGCTAAATCCGCGGTATATTGGTCCTTTCTAAATTTTGGAGCGTGTTGGAACCGTTGCTTATCGTTTAGATCTTCCGCCTCAACTGAGTTCCGTTCATCCTACCTTCCATGTATCTAACTTGAAAAAGTGTCTTGCCGAACCCGATATCATCATCCATCTCGAGGAACTTACTATTGATGACAAACTTCATTTTGTGGAGGAACCGGTTGAAATTGTGGACACCTCCGTCAAGACATTGAAACAAAGCCGAATCCCGATTGTTAAAGTCCGTTGGAACGCCAAAAGGGGACCCGAGTTTACTTGGGAAAGACAAGATCAAATGCAAAGGAAGTTGTAACATCCCGCGTTTTTCCGTTAAATTATTTTAACGCCCATCTTTTTCTTTTTAAATAATACCCGTCGTATCTAGATTTGTATCCTTTGTTATGTAACGTTTTAAATATTCTCGTTATCGGATTTCAATATCTCCCGTACTCCCGTGTAACTTAAAATATTCGTTTGGTTAATTCCCGCGCCCGCTTTGAAACTTGAGGGACTAAACTTGCCAAGAGGGCAAAGAGATGACTAGGTCAACTAGTCAACCTTCACCCTCCTCCATTCAACCACCTCCACCTCTCTCTCTTTCTCTCTATCAAGAACACACACACAAACACCCAATTCAATCATTCATCATCTAAATTCAATCTTGGAAGCTCACAACAAATCCGATTACATTTTCGTGATCCTCTCTTCATCCTCTACATTTTGATACAAACTTCATCTCGTTTGGGTAACATTTCTAAAACTCTAGATTTCTTTAAATTCGTGTTTTTGACTTAAAATGGTGTTAGTTAGTGTCTATGGCTCATTGTGATGTCGTGTATGTAATTTGTATGCTCGATCTCGTTGTTTTAGTGTAACTAGCATGAACTTGAATTTTGGTGTGTTGTTCTTGAATTTTGGATGATCATATGTTGTTAGATGTTAAAAGTTCATGTTCTAATTGTGTTCCTAGTATCATTAGCTTCGTTTTGATGTATAGGTTAATTAAGGAAACTCCAAGAACATGATTAGTGATTTTGTGAACTTGAATTAGGGTTTGATAAGCTTTAGATGAACTTTTGATGCATCAAATGCTATGAAATATTATAGATAAGAATTTTGTTGCAATGTGTGTATGATTACCTTCGAAACGGCATATCATACATGAAAATTGGTTGCCCGAATCGTGAAATGCATATTTGGAACTTGAACCATGATTATGGACGTTTAAATGCGGTTTTGGAGTGTGTAAGTGTTGAATTGCTTGATGAAATGTGTCTAGGTGTTTTCCTCGTCGAATTACCTTTCCGGTGATATAAAATACATGTCCTAATTGTTTGCGGTTTGTAAAATGGGTTGGTTTATGTTTTGGTTCGTGCACTTAGGAAATACAGCAACCAGGGCCTGTAAACACTTCAAGACGCCGTCCAGATACCCAGGACGACGTCCCACTATTCTTACCTAGACGCCGTCTAGGGATTGGGGACGCCGTCCCACCCTTTTATTCGAGACGCCGTCTAGCCATTTGGGACGCCGTCCCATTTGGCTAGAACTGGCTGTTCGCTTTGGTCGTTTGACATGAAAATGTTTGCTATGCTACGGACCTCCGATTAACATGAATCTTGGCCAACATGCTCATATATGATTATATAACTTAGAAAAATTGTCGGATATCCAATCCGACCCCGTTGACTTTTCTGTTGACTTTGACCCGACCAAGTTGACTTTTAATCAAACTTAACCAAATAATTGTGCAATCGTTCTAACATGTTTTTATACTTGTACCTTGCATGAAACATGACAACTTGACTCACATGCTACATTATTGAGTCGTAACGAGCCATAGGACTAATTGAACATCTTTGACCTATCGTGTTTACCGTTATTGATACAACCTATTTGTTTAGGTCAAGACTAGCATTGTTCTTGCACACATTTACTTGTTGAAGTACTTTACTACTCGTGCATTCAAGGTGAGATCATAGTCCCACCTTTGCAAATACTTTTATACTTTTAAATCGTGGGCTGAGAAACATATACTTTATATACATTTATACGGTTTATACTTTCATACTTTGGATACAAATGCAAATACAAGAGCAAAGATACAGACGAGTTAGAACAAAAGTCCTCAATCCAATTATCATTAGTTCCACTTGCAGGGTGTAAGTGTAAGCGAGTGATTATGTTGTGTGGCCATACGGGTTTAACGAACCCTCATTCAGACGGTTCGCTACCGTTAGTGGATGAAATGTAATTTCAACGTGCATAGTGTATGTTCTAACACTATATTCAAAATTCAGAGGGAAGATTCAGTTAAGTTTTGGTAATTGGGTGCTCGTGATACAGACAACATCTTTTGGGGATGTATACGCTTGAAATTCACTTTATACTAAATCTTATGGTTTACAAACACATCTTGAGAGATGTATACGCCTTGATACTAAACCTTGTGATTCAAAATATACTTTTACAAATACATTTATGATCTCACCAACGTTTTTCGTTGACAGTTTTCTACATGTTTTCTCAGGTTCATACTTGGCTACTTGATACATGCTTCCGCTCATTAATTGATACTTGCATTGGATGTCGAGTATACATGCATTTCATGGAGCGTCTTTTGACTTTACTTTAAACCGTGTCGCCTAGATTTCATTTGTACTTATAATCTTGTAACTTAACTTTTGGTTGAACAATTCTTGTAAACTTTGGAAACAATCTTTATTTTGAAATGAAGGCGACATATTTTGGTCAAACGTTATCTTAAAGACTTATAATCAGGTAATGGGACCCACGTAGCCGACGCCGTCACTTGACGATTTGTCGGGGTCGCTACAGTTGGTATCAGAGCCTTGTTTGTAGGGATTTAGAGTTCATTTGTGTCTACCCCGAGTCATAGGGTACATAGGTGAATCTAGACTACAACCGGCATATAGACTGAAGTAGGAATTATTTGACTAATTGTGCATTTATACTCGAACTCTTCTATCATATCTAACTCGTATTCGATCTTGATCTTACGTTGATAAATTTTGTTGATGCGCCACCTTGACTTTATGAAGTAATGTTAAATGCACATGAGAATCAGGGTAATATAATTTCCGGGATTATATTACGGTGATTCACATGGACGTTCCGACATTATGACATAAAGAATTTAGGGCGAGTCAAGGAAAATTTTCTCTCTATCCTTATTCCATACTCCGGTTAGTATTGTTGAAAATACTAACCAACGATATTCTTGTGTCATGAAGGAACAATGGCTCCTCGTCGTGTACGCCGCAATGAAACTCCCGAACAAGCTCTCGAACGGATGATAGCTACCGCCGTAGATGCGGCCATGGCCGGTCACTCATCCAACAACAATAATAATAACAACAACAACGACAACAACAACAACAACAATGGAGCCGGAAACTCAAACGAGGGATGCTCCTATAAAGCTTTCATGGGGTGCAAACCTCACACTTTTGATGGGACCGGGGGACCGGTCGTGCTCACCCGATGGTTTGAGCAAACGGAAGCCGTCTTTAGCATAAGCGGTTGTCGGGACCAAGACAAGGTCAAATACTCCACTCACACTTTCTCCGGAATTGCTCTAACATGGTGGAACACCTATGTTCAATCGGTGGGTACCGATGAAGCTCATGCCCTCTCTTGGGCCGATCTAAAGGAAAAGATGATTGTTGAATATTTTCCGCGCGAAGAAACCCGAAAGCTCGAGGAAGAACTAAGAGCTTTGAAAGCGGTCGGAAACGATCTTAAGGCTTATAATCAACGCTTCGCCGAACTATCCTTGATGTGTCCTAATCTTGTTAACCCCGAATCTCAAAGGATTGAGCTCTACATGCTCGGTCTTCCAAAAAGCATCAAACAAGGAGTGATGTCATCCAAACCCACTACTCATCAAGCCGCTATGAACATGGCTCGCCAACTAATTGAAACGGTTGACGAAATCGTAGTTCCGGCACCTAAGGCCGAGGATAAATCGGGCGGCAACAAAAGGAAGTGGGAACCCTCTCAATCAAGCAACAACAACTTTGCTAAGAAGCCTTACACCTCCGACAGCAAGAAAGGTTATACCGGACACCTACCGTATTGTAACGAGTGCTACAAACATCATTTAGGCGAATGTGGCAAACCATTTTGCTTGAAGTGTCAAAGAAGTGGCCATGTAGCCCACGATTGTAGGAATACCGCTCCCGTCGCCCAAAAGGAGCACAATGCACCCAAGACGGGTGTTTGTTTTGAATGTGGCCAACCGGGTCATTTTAGGAGTGCGTGCCCAAATAAGAAAATCAACCCCAACGCACGCCGTTAAACTTTCAACATCAACGCCTAGGATGCCCGAGACGACGATGGACTAGTCACGGGTATGTTTCTTCTCGAAATTCTCACGTTTCATGTTTATTCGATTCGGTTACCGTTAGACGTTTTATGAACAAGTCTTTGACTCGTGCTCTTTACATTCCACTTTTTTTCCCCTAGATACTACTTAGACGATTTAAGTGACCAACGGGAAAATATTGTGTGCCTATAAATTTTATTGGAGGATATACATTAAGACTTTTGACTTGACACCTATAGAACTAGGGAGCTCGGAACATATTCGTTAAAAAAAAAAAAAAAAAAAAAAAAAAAAAAAAAAAATGTTTCCCCATCGTCTTGTATAGATTATTGTGAACTGAGTAATTTTCGGTTGGAAACCGATACCCTCTCCCTCGCATCCATGACCTCATGATTTCTTGCATGAATCCCGTGTGTATTCCAAAACGACCTCCGTTCCGGTTATCATCAATTGGGGGTTAAGGGAGACAATGTCTCCTGAGTCTTTTCCGAACTCGCAACGTTAGTTGTAAATCTCTCTTAGTACCATTCGATTTATCCAAAGCTCGTCCGTATCCATAAACCTCCTAAACCACGTATGCAAACTTATCTAGACAAATCTGTTATCGTATTTATAGATGACATCTTAACTTATTCGAGTAAAGAAGGAAAACGAACAACATCACCATCTTACGCTCGAACTTTTGAGAAAAGAGCAACTCTATACCAAATTCTCCAAGTGAGAATTTCTGTTGAACGAAGTCCAATTTTCTAGACCATAATGTTAATGATCAAGGCGTTTCAATCAATCTCAAAATCAAGCCACATGTAATCAGGAAACTCTCCCCACTCAGACTTGTATTCGTAAAATCTTAGACCTCGTCTGTTATTACCGAAAATTCATTTCTGACTTTTCTCGTGTTACACGACTTTAATCTCTCCGCGATCGAACCTTGAGCGTGATTCTTCACACCAACATTTCTAGTTAAATTCGTTATCTTGCACGGAGAAGTCGAATACTAAATTGTGGATCCGATCAATTTTCTCGTCATCCCGTACCACACTACCTACCTCTGTTATTTCACCGTCACCGTCTGATATTACTGGGATTTAAGATAACACACAATCCAACGATACTTCACTCTTCTTTGACGTAACGTCCTTGTGTTTCTGGTAATCGGTCAACTATTATTCAACCCCGAACTATACAACTACGTGTACTACCTCGTTTCTCTTTCAGACTTCAACTTTTGACAACTAGAGGCACGTTATGGCAACCTCGAGATGTAAACTCATCCTATTCTAAGTCCTCATTTCACTACTATCTTTACCGATCGCATTTTCCGTTTAAAGAAACTCCATGGATAGAGAAACTCCTCATATTACATAAGTATTCGCCACGAGGGTGAATAGTCCTAACGAACATTTTCGACCCCTAACTGACTTGTTCAAACATATCTTAAGAGATTCTATTCCAACACGGTGTATCTTCGTCATTTATCCTGTATCGAAATACTCGTTTCACTTCTAGTTTTACAAGAAACCTTGGGAACCTGCTTAGACATGAGTACCGCGTACCACCCACAAACAGACGAACCGAACAAACGAACGATTCACGTCTTCAAAAGACATGTTTCAAACTTGCATGGTCGCTTTTAGTAGATCCCTCTTACAACAGTAGTTACCACTCGTGTGTTCACACGCACTTTCCGAAACCCTATATGACCGCTAATGTCATACCCCTATTCGTTGGACCAAAGCATGTGGCAAACAAAACACCGAATCTTAACTCATCCAAGAAACAACAATTGAGATAATCCAAGTCCGAGAAGGGCTCGAGACAACCCATTGTCGCCAGAAGAGTTATACCAAACTTAGAGGAGAACCTCACAAATCCCAGTGTGTAACCGCGTAATATTGAGAACCCGCACCTTGGAAGGGTGTAATCCGTTTCGGGAATCAGGAAAAGTTAAACCCGCGACATGTTAACCCTTTTGAAACCTTGGGACGTATTGGAACCGCTCCCTACCGTTTAGAACTTCCGACTCAATTAAGTTTCCGTTTACCCTACATTTCGTGTAACAAACTTAGAAACGTGTCCTGCGGAACAGGAACGTGCAATCCTGCTGGATACATCAACTATCGATGACAAACTTCTCTTCATAGGAAAACCAGTTGAAACTGGGGATCGTAAAAACCGAACCTTAATGCAACGTAAAACCCTGACTATCCAAATTCATGAGAACCCTCAAGAACGTACTTTCACTTATTCATAGCATTGACAACGTAAAGTCTCGAGTAAGAGATATCGACTACTACTTCCAACTAAATTTCGGGACGAAATTTCTTTTGAGTTGTGGATAATGTAACATCCCGCGTTTTTCCGTTAAATTATTTTAACGCCCATCTTTTTCTTTTTAAATAATACCCGTCGTATCTAGATTCGTATCCTTTGTTATGTAACGTTTTAAATATTCTCGTTATCGGATTTCAATATCTCCCGTACTCCCGTGTAACTTAAAATATTCGTTTGGTTAATTCCCGCGCCCGCTTTGAAACTTGAGGGACTAAACTTGCCAAGAGGGCAAAGAGATGACTAGGTCAACTAGTCAACCTTCACCCTCCTCCATTCAACCACCTCCACCTCTCTCTCTTTCTCTCTATCAAGAACACACACACAAACACCCAATTCAATCATTCATCATCTAAATTCAATCTTGGAAGCTCACAACAAATCCGATTACATTTTCGTGATCCTCTCTTCATCCTCTACATTTTGATACAAACTTCATCTCGTTTGGGTAACATTTCTAAAACTCTAGATTTCTTTAAATTCGTGTTTTTGACTTAAAATGGTGTTAGTTAGTGTCTATGGCTCATTGTGATGTCGTGTATGTAATTTGTATGCTCGATCTCGTTGTTTTAGTGTAACTAGCATGAACTTGAATTTTGGTGTGTTGTTCTTGAATTTTGGATGATCATATGTTGTTAGATGTTAAAAGTTCATGTTCTAATTGTGTTCCTAGTATCATTAGCTTCGTTTTGATGTATAGGTTAATTAAGGAAACTCCAAGAACATGATTAGTGATTTTGTGAACTTGAATTAGGGTTTGATAAGCTTTAGATGAACTTTTGATGCATCAAATGCTATGAAATATTATAGATAAGAATTTTGTTGCAATGTGTGTATGATTACCTTCGAAACGGCATATCATACATGAAAATTGGTTGCCCGAATCGTGAAATGCATATTTGGAACTTGAACCATGATTATGGACGTTTAAATGCGGTTTTGGAGTGTGTAAGTGTTGAATTGCTTGATGAAATGTGTCTAGGTGTTTTCCTCGTCGAATTACCTTTCCGGTGATATAAAATACATGTCCTAATTGTTTGCGGTTTGTAAAATGGGTTGGTTTATGTTTTGGTTCGTGCACTTAGGAAATACAGCAACCAGGGCCTGTAAACACTTCAAGACGCCGTCCAGATACCCAGGACGACGTCCCACTATTCTTACCTAGACGCCGTCTAGGGATTGGGGACGCCGTCCCACCCTTTTATTCGAGACGCCGTCTAGCCATTTGGGACGCCGTCCCATTTGGCTAGAACTGGCTGTTCGCTTTGGTCGTTTGACATGAAAATGTTTGCTATGCTACGGACCTCCGATTAACATGAAACTTGGCCAACATGCTCATATATGATTATATAACTTAGAAAAATTGTCGGATATCCAATCCGACCCCGTTGACTTTTCTGTTGACTTTGACCCGACCAAGTTGACTTTTAATCAAACTTAACCAAATAATTGTGCAATCGTTCTAACATGTTTTTATACTTGTACCTTGCATGAAACATGACAACTTGACTCACATGCTACATTATTGAGTCGTAACGAGCCATAGGACTAATTGAACATCTTTGACCTATCGTGTTTACCGTTATTGATACAACCTATTTGTTTAGGTCAAGACTAGCATTGTTCTTGCACACATTTACTTGTTGAAGTACTTTACTACTCGTGCATTCAAGGTGAGATCATAGTCCCACCTTTGCAAATACTTTTATACTTTTAAATCGTGGGCTGAGAAACATATACTTTATATACATTTATACGGTTTATACTTTCATACTTTGGATACAAATGCAAATACAAGAGCAAAGATACAGACGAGTTAGAACAAAAGTCCTCAATCCAATTATCATTAGTTCCACTTGCAGGGTGTAAGTGTAAGCGAGTGATTATGTTGTGTGGCCATACGGGTTTAACGAACCCTCATTCAGACGGTTCGCTACCGTTAGTGGATGAAATGTAATTTCAACGTGCATAGTGTATGTTCTAACACTATATTCAAAATTCAGAGGGAAGATTCAGTTAAGTTTTGGTAATTGGGTGCTCGTGATACAGACAACATCTTTTGGGGATGTATACGCTTGAAATTCACTTTATACTAAATCTTATGGTTTACAAACACATCTTGAGAGATGTATACGCCTTGATACTAAACCTTGTGATTCAAAATATACTTTTACAAATACATTTATGATCTCACCAACGTTTTTCGTTGACAGTTTTCTACATGTTTTCTCAGGTTCATACTTGGCTACTTGATACATGCTTCCGCTCATTAATTGATACTTGCATTGGATGTCGAGTATACATGCATTTCATGGAGCGTCTTTTGACTTTACTTTAAACCGTGTCGCCTAGATTTCATTTGTACTTATAATCTTGTAACTTAACTTTTGGTTGAACAATTCTTGTAAACTTTGGAAACAATCTTTATTTTGAAATGAAGGCGACATATTTTGGTCAAACGTTATCTTAAAGACTTATAATCAGGTAATGGGACCCACGTAGCCGACGCCGTCACTTGACGATTTGTCGGGGTCGCTACAGAAGTATCCTCATCTATTCGTGAATTCGGAAACGCAAGATCTCGAGGAAGAAACAACGACTACTATGCCTACTTAAATTTCGGGACGAAATTTCTTTTAAGGAGTAGGTAATGTAACATCCCGCCTTTTTCCATTTACTTTTCCGTTATACTAATTTAAACTCCGTTATATGTTTATAACATCTCCCGTTGATACGCGTTTTAAATTATCTCGTTTAGGTAATTCACGCACCCGATTCAAATTAGAGGGACTAAACTTGCCAAGAGGCCAAAGATTTGACTAGGTCAACTAGTCAAACCTTCAACCTTCTCCTCTCATTTCAACATCTCCATCTTTCTTCTACTCCCTTTTTCTCTCAAGAACACCAACAAGAATTCATCATTTAAATTCGGATTAGGAAGCTAGCAACAAAACAAATTACAAATTCGTGATCCTTGCATCTTCCTCTTCGATTCCATACCGATTTCATTACATTTGGGTAACTTCCTAAAATTACTAGATTTTATGTTCTTTATGTTTTTAACTTATAAAAGTGTTAATTAGTGTCTATGGCTCAAGTCTAACATGATTATATGATTTATATGCTCGATCTCGTTGTTTTAGTGTAACTAGCATGAACTTGAATTTTGGTGTGTTGTTCTTGAATTTTGGATGATCATATGTTGTTAGATGTTAAAAGTTCAAGTTCTAGTTGTGTTCCTAGTATCACTAGCTTCAATTTGATGTGTAGGTTACTTTAGAAAAGTTCATGAACTTGATTTATGATTTTGGTGAATTTGGGTTAGGGTTTGATGAACTTGAAATGGACTTTTGATGCTTTGAATGCCATCGATTATTGTTGGTAAGTGTTTAGTTGGATTGTATGCTTGATTACCTTCGAAACGGCATATCATTCATGTAAATTAATTGCCCGAATCATTGAATTGCATTTATGAACTTGTATGCGATTAATGTTGAGCATTAGATGCGGTTTTGGTTGTTATAATAGGTAGATTGATTGGTGAAATGTGTTTAGTTGTCTTTCTCGTCAAATTACCATCCCAACGGTATAAAATACTTGACTTGATTGTTTGCGGATCATAAATTGTGTTTATTTGGTTTTTGGTTCGTGTACTTAGAAGCTTACTGCATCAGACTGGAATACCAATCTGGACGCCGTCCAGACCCTTGGACGCCGTCCCAGACTTCAAAGCTGGACGCCGTCCAGATATTTGGACGCCGTCCCAGCCTTCAAAGCTGGACGCCGTCCAGACAATCTGGACGCCGTCCAGATACACTGACAGACTCTGTCTTCGTTGGTCATTTTACGAAAAATGTTTGCCATGCTATGGACCTCCGATTCACATGTAACTTGTTCTAACATGCTCATATATGATTAAAAACCTCAGAAAAATAGTTCGGGACCCGACCCGAACGTGTTGACTTTTTCGTTGACTTTGACCCGACCAAGTTGACTTTTAATCAAACTTAACCAAATGTTTGTGCAATCGTTCTAACATGCTTTTATACTTGTACCTTGCATGAAACATGACAATTTGATTCACATGCTATTATGATCGAGTCTTAACGAGCCATAGGACTAATTGAACATCTTTGACCAATCGTAACTATCGTTATTGATACAACCTATTTGTTTAGGTCAAGACTAGCATTGTTCTTTGCACACGTTTACTTGTTGAAGTACTTTACTACTCGTGCACTCAAGGTGAGATTATAGTCCCACTTTTACTCTTTTGAAACTTACATTTGGGATGAGAAAACATAAACGTTCCTTTTTAACTAAGTGAACACAAGTACAGAAAAACAAACATTCTACATACGAGTTTGAACAAAAATCCTCAATTCGATTATCATTAGTTACACTTGCTGGGTGTAAGCGAGAACTTATGTTATATGGCCATATGGGTTTGACAAACCCTCATTCAAACGGTTCGCTACCGTTTACGAATGAAATGTATTTTCGAGAAACAGTGTATGTTCTAACACTATTGTGATGGGGTTCTATGGAAGGAATGTTAAGCATTGATAATTGGGTGCTCGTGAAACAAACTTTTGGAATGTATTACTATTATCTCATTGTTGCAAATCTTGTGGTTCACTTGTACTTACTTACTTAAACCTATGATTTCACCAACGTTTTCGTTGACAGATTTCTATGTTTTTCTCAGGTCCTTGAACGATACATGATACATGCTTCCGCTCATTATTTTGATACTTGCATTGGATGTCGAGTATATATGCATACATGGAGCGTCTTGTGGCTACTTTTAAATTGTGTCGCATAAGTTTCATTTGTACTTATAACTTTGTAACGTAACTTGTGGTGGAACTATTCTCGTAAACTTTGAAGAATCTTTACATTTGAAATGAATGCGACATATCTTTTGGTCAAACGTTGTTTTAAAGACTTATGACCACGTAACGGGACCTAAGTTGACGGCGCCGTCAATGACGATTTTGTCGGGCCGCTACAATAAGTGCCATATACAACCCTTAGTTGATAATTTTTATTTTCGTACATCTTTTCCCGGCAAATCAATATTTCATTTAGTGCTACTCACCACAATCGTTCCTACCACTTAACCCACCTTCCGATCTTAAATCAAAATGATACTAAAAAAAACCTGATCTAAATCTGAGGAATCCTTCCTCAAAAAAAAAAAAAAAAAAAAAAAAACCCTGGCATCTCTCTGGTAAATTATAAACAAAATGGAATCAAACTCTTGCCAAACCTGAATGTATAACAGGGAAATCACCGATACCTCACCGAAAGGTACAAACAAAAAACTTGAAATAAATTTCCGGGTGATTTTGATTCGTGGTGGCGCGTTAACAAATGAATCCAATAAATGTTTATGCAGTAGGTTCAAAAACGATTTTAAATTCAATGATGGTGAAGGTGATATTTAACTCTTAAGAGATAGAGAGGAATCTTGTAATTTAAATATTGGGGGTGTTAACCTTTCCAAAGAGAGAGAAATAGTTTACAGGGGAAATACTTACAGGGTGTTAACATTATTTTTAGATTTTTATTACAACAATCCCACTGTACAACCTAGATGAAATCTTTGATCAAAGCCTCTCAAGTGATGACCCAATAGCATACACCTACACACCAAATTATTGGTTGTTTAATACCATAGACAGAAATAGTTGGTTATACAAATATATCACATATGGAGGTGTCAATTTGACCCATTTAGTTTTATCTTGAATGGGTCAAATGGATGTAATTAAAAAGGGTATACAATGATGTCCTCGTTTTGCTTGTTTTACCTATTTTGCATTGTGACACCCATTTCATAAAAAAAAGTTGACAGTATGATAAAACATAGGTAGATTTACCACATATTCGTTGATGAATGATGCGTAAATGAGGTCTCAAAATGTATCATCAAATTCATCACTCTCATCAAGTGGAGTTAATCTTGACTTGATTGTTGCGCCCTTTATTATAGCAAAAAATCCTATGAAAACACATTGAATTGCCCACGTGAAGTGTCTTGTAGGGCTTGGGAGGAAACGGGGGTCGTCTCACACGGCCCCTATAACAAAGAGAGTATCAGTTAAGCTAAATATAACCGATAACTAAATAAACATATTGTGATGACCCGGGAATTTCCGACCAAATTTAAACTTAATCTGTACATGATCTCGATACGATAAGCAAAGTCTGTCAAACTGAATCTCAAAAACTTTGAACTGTGTTCATGTATACTCTTGACCTTTGACTAATCCTGACGATTCACGAACATTCACTTGTAAATAAATAAATAAATAAATATATATATATATATATATAATTTATTAATATTCAATATATAATAATATATATGATTAGTATATAGGGTATAACTAATGAATTGTAGTATTAATATATTAAAATATAATTTAAAATATGACTATGATATTATTATTAATACTTCCATAAACATAAATATTAAGATTGATATTGATATCAGAAATTGTAATATTATTACTACTATTAATGTTATAATAATTAAAAGATTATGATCATAAAATAAAGATGTTAACTACAAATATTATTATAAGAATCATTAAAACTAAAATGTTATTTATTATTATTAGTATCACCAAGTATTAACATTAACATTTAGTATTATTTCAATGTCATCACTATTAACCCTATTATTGTTATTAATAATATTAATATATTTTTTTATTACCGATAGTATTATTATTTTTAACGTCATTATGAACAATAATATTAATAATTATTAATATTATTAATATTATTATTTAATTGTTATTATTATTATTATCAATTATTATAAACATTATTAAAAGTATTATTATTAAAGTATTTAATATTAAAGGATATAACAGCGTTTATATAACTGGATCCATTTTTGAGTTGTAATCAACTGTAGTAGATTGATAATTTGTCTCTAATATTATAAAACATCCAAAACAATCGGTACATTTTTTCTTCATAATCTGTTTCAAGTCTTTTTCTTCTTTATTTTTGTTTTGTTTATATTCTCCTGCCCAATCAATCTGTCGACTCTCAAACTAAGGTATAACAAATCAATTAACTTGTAAGTAATACATTCAACATCTATATCTTCTTCTCTCTACTATCAAATGAACCATCACCACTACTCACTTTTGGATTCTAATATAGACGAGTATCATCATCAAACCACCATTTAATCATCTTGCATTCCTAAAGCTCGTCTTGCTTTCTTGTTCGATCATACAACCATCGTCACCTTGTCTTTCTTCTTCACCATCGAGCCACCATGTGAACCGCCCAAGAACTCACCAAATTTCACCACCTATCAACCCACCTATCTAACTATGTTTCTGTTTTATTCACTGTCAAACTAAAAAGAAGCCAAAGCATCCGTGTACTACCAAACCCAATCCACTGTTACTGTTACAATCAACCACAACCATTATCTTTTGATGTTTCTTATTCGAAAAAAAAATACCCTTAAGCAATCCAACAAAAACGGCTGCCATATTACTATTGTTGCTGCAACGCTTATTGATTTTATATTTACGGGAACCATCACCCAAAACCACTACCATCAAATCACCATTATCATTATTCTCTTCTTTTTGCTGCTCATTTATGCACTGGTTCATGAAAGAGATACATACTTAATTATTTAATCATTCATGCAAAGTATTATTTGCTAGATGGCTGGCAAACTCTCTTTTATGATTGATAATGGAAAATGACTTCATGATGAGCTGTAAATAAATCCCTTTTAGTATCATTGTGGTCGACATACAATCAACCCCACCTCTCTTGCTTTTTTTTATGAGTGGACACATAATGATGCAGATAATGATCGATGTTATTGATTCAACCGAACCCCACTTGATATAAAAAAAAGTCGTAATATGATGATAAGGACGAGTGGATAATCATGTTTATAATTCTCTGTTACTTTTTCTAAACATCCAGCCACACCTTTCTGTTTTTATATTCGGACTAGTAACAATTTTAGCTGATTGGGCTTAGCTTGGGCCAGTTCCTGTTTCGTTTGTAAGCCCAACCGGAACACAAACACCATACCAAGACAACTTCAATTCTATCGGGAATTTTCTGTTTGTAAACATCGAAAGTTATATATATTTTTTTATATATATAATGAAGGAAGTACATGGAAAAGACGATGATATGTTTATAATGGTTAGACGATGATGATAATCATGATACATTGAAGTATAGATGACGATGCTGTATGTATGATTATGTTGATGATGATGCGAGTGTAGTGATGATTATGTACATAAAATCATAACGATGATGATGGTGATGTACAGGGGCGATGAGATGATTGAGTGATATGATGATGTTATGATACAGCGAGTATGGTAATAATGATGATGTTATACGATGTATGGTGATGATGGTGAATGATGATGTAAATAATCGAGATGATAAGGATCGTGTGATGATGATGTAATGATGAAGAAACCGAAACCCTTTTTAATTCTTGTTTACTTCCAGCAATTTCGTAAAAATAACTGGATCATAACCTATTACTGAATTGGGCCGAGACGATTTATTCTATTAGGCTAAAATAAGTTTGGGCCGTGACCAAACTAATGTTGTTCTTTGGACTGCTATGGTGATAGGTTATAGCAATAACGATGAGTTAAGTAAAAATTTAATCAAGAGATAAACAGATAAGAAGGGAATAGAGGGGTGGTGTTAAGTGTTGGTGTTATTGGAGTGGTCACGGGTTCGAACCTGGTTCATGCCATTTTCTTTTTAAAACAAGATTTTGAGGTAGTTATTATACTTTTAATTATTATTACTTCCTTATTTTCATTTTCATTTTCATTTTCATTATTATTATTATTATTATTATTATTATTATTATTATTATTATTATTATTATTATTATTATTATTATTATTATTATTATTATTATTATTATTATTGTTATTATTATTAGTATTAAGTGTTATTATGAATATTATCATTATTAGTATTAACATGATTATCATATTTATCATTACAAATATTAATCGAGAATTACTATAATAATTATCTTAATAAACAAATGATATACATATATAAAGATATATTTAATACTTATAACATAACAAAATTAATATTTTTATATACAAAATGAGTATATGAGACGTATATATATTATTAATATAAAAATGATATAATTAGTAAATTTTATATATATACAAACTTATTCGATTACGATATGAATATTAATAAATATACAAATGATATAGGATCGTGAATCCGAGGCCAACCCTACATTTGTTCAATGTCGTCGTATGTATTTTTTACTACAAAATACAATTGGTGAGTTTCATTTACCCTTTTTACTCTTTATATTTTTGGGCTGAGAATACATGCAAATGCTTTATTAACTATTTTATAATATTTATATGCGTGAGTTTTATTTGCTCCCTTTTACTCATTACATTTTTGGGCTGAGAATACATGCACCGTTTTAATAACTGTTTTACAATATTTATATGCGTGAGTTTCATTAATCCCTTCTTAAATGCATTTGTAATATATATTTTTGGGACTGAGAATACATGCGCTGTTTTTATAACTGTTTTACGAAATAGACACAAGTACGTGAAACTACATTCTATGGTTGAATTATCGAAATCGAATATGCCCCTTTTTATATAGTCTGGTAATCTAAGAATTAGGGAACAGACACCCTAATTGACGCGAACTCTAAAGATAGATCTATTGGGCCTAACAAACCCCATCCAAAGTACCGGATGCTTTAGTACTTCGAAATTTATATCATGTCCGAAGGAGGATCCCGGAATGATAGGGGATATTCTTATATGTATCTAGTTAATGTCGGTTACCAGGTGTTCACCATATGAATGATTATTTTTGTCTCTATGCATGGGACGTATATTTATGAGAACTGGAAATGAAATTCTTGTGGTCTATTAAAATGATGGAAATAAATGATTATGATAAAATAATGAACTCACTAACCTTTTGGTTGACACTTTAAAGCATGTTTATTCTCAGGTATGAAAGAAATCTTCCGCTGTGCATTTGCTCATATTACATGGAGTCGTTCATGGCATATAGAAGTCAGAACCTCGCAATGGGACTAACTGTTGAAGACTTCGTCCAGATGGAATAGGACGGGTCCTTTCAGTTGGTATCAGAGCGGTGGTCTTAGTGAACCAGGTCTTGCATTATCGTGTCTAACTGATAGTCGTTAGGATGCATTAGTAAGTCTGGACTTCGACCGTGTCTGCATGTCAAAAGTTTTGCTTATCATTTTTGTCGAAAATCATCTGTTTATCATCCTTAGGAAATTACCTGCTTATCATACTTAGTCTAGACACATCGTACTGCAATGATTGCATGAATAGTGTATAGACAAAATTCGTATCTTAGCGTATCTGCTAATTCATATTTTAGCATATCTGTTACTGTAGACTTTGCCTGACAACTTCCGTAGATTCCTCCGTAACTTATGGGATTTTAGTATTATATATGCATATGTAAATTATGTATTGTAGGGTACTAATCTACATCCTATAATCTAATTCTTATCGAAAATCCTTCATCTAATCATACGAGATGAATCCCTCAACCAGTTCAAGTTCCTCGAATTCCGACAGCTATTCCGATATGGAAACACACTTGAGCTTCGAAAGCAGTATAACTGGAATGGATCAACCAAATCAGTCATCACCAATTCGGGATGAATTGGCGATGGGTTCGTAGTCGACTAAACCAACAGAGACAAGAAGAGAGCGATCCTTTCCATTCCACTGTAGTGACCCGAACTTTTCCATGTTTATATATATTAATTGAGATTGATATTTACATGATTAAATGTTTCCAACATGTTAAGCAATCAAACTTGTTAAGACTTGATTAATTGAAATATGTTTCATATAGACAATTGACCACCCAAGTTGACCGGCGATTCACGAACGTTAAAACTTGTAAAAATGACATGACGATATATATATGGATATACATATGGTTAACATGAGATTATGATAAGTAAGTATCTCCATAAGTACATTAACAATGAGTTATATACATATAAACAAGACTACTAACTTAAGGATTTCGAAACGAGACATATATGTAACGATTATCGTTGTAACGACATTTAAATGTA
Source organism: Rutidosis leptorrhynchoides (assembly GCF_046630445.1). Classification (NCBI taxonomy): domain Eukaryota; kingdom Viridiplantae; phylum Streptophyta; class Magnoliopsida; order Asterales; family Asteraceae; genus Rutidosis; species Rutidosis leptorrhynchoides. Next base: position 116,665,581 of record NC_092338.1, read on the forward strand.
TATATATCATATTAAGATATATTAATATATTATAATATCATGATAATATAATAATTTAACATCTCATTAGATATAATAAACAATGGGTTAACAACATTAATTGAGATCGTTAACTTAAAGGTTTCAAAACAACACTTACATGTAACGACTAACGATGACTTAACGACTCAGTTAAAATGTATATACATGTAGTGTATTTAGATGTATTAAAATACTTTTGGAAGACTTCAAGACATATATCAAAACACTCATACTTAACGAAAATGGTTACAGTTACTTTCCCATTCTTTTCTTTCATCAAGAATTCTAGTCGTATTCTTACCCGTATTATACACAGCTTCAAAACGTACTTACTATGGGTATATACCAATAGGAACTAGCATGGAATTCCACTCTTGATTATGTCATGTATGACTAATCAATTTTAACTTCTACCATGAGCTAGTCAACTAACTAGAACTCCTTTTAACCCCACTCACCACTCACCAATTACCACTCATCATTCACTCCATTTCACTTCCAATTCTCTTTCTAATTCTCTCTCAACACACACACACACTATTATGAACGTATTTTTCCAGTAGTTAATCATCATCTTCATCAAAAATCACTTTAAGAATCAAGCTATAATCATCATAGGAAGAACACTTCAAGAACACTTCAAAAATCCCTTCAAGTTTACTAATTTACTTCCAAGCTTTCTAATCCATTCCAAGTAATCATCTAAGATCTAGAAACCTTTGTTATATACAGTAGGTTATCTTTCTTATTCAAGGTAATATTCATATTCAAACTTTGATTCAATTTCTATAACTATAAACTATCTTAATTCGAGTAAAAATCTTACTTGAACTTGTTTTTGTGTCATGATCCTACTTCAAGAACTTTCAAGCCATCCAAGATCCTTTGAAGCTAGATCATTTCTTGTCACTTCCAGTAGGTTTACCTACTAAAATTGAGGTAGTAATGATGTTCATAACATCATTCGATTCATATATATAAAACTATCTTATTCGAAGGTTTAAACTCGTAATCACTAGAACATAGTTTAGTTAATTCTAAACTTGTTCGCAAACAAAAGTTAATCCTTCTAACTTGACTTTTAAAATTAACTACACACATGTTCTATATCTATATGATATGCTAACTTAATGATTTAAAACCTGGAAACACGAAAAACACCGTAAAACCGGATTTACGCCTAACACCGCGGGCTGTTTTGGGTTAGTTAATTAAAAACTATGATAAACTTTGATTTAAAAGTTGTTATTCTGAGAAAATTATTTTTATTATGAACATGAAACTATATCCAAAAATTATGGTTAAACTCAAAGTGGAAGTATGTTTTCTAAAATGGTCATCTAGACGTCGTTCTTTCGACTGAAATGACTACCTTTACAAAAACGACTTGTAACTTATTTTTCCAACTATAAACCTATACTTTTCTGTTTAGATTCATAAAATAGAGTTCAATATGAAACCATAGCAATTTGATTCACTCAAAACGGATTTAAAATGAAGAAGTTATGGGTAAAACAAGATTGAATAATTTTTCTCATTTTAGCTACGTGAAAATTGGTAACAAATCTATTCCAACCATAACTTAATTAACTTGTATTGTATATTATGTAATCTTGAGATACCATAGACACGTATACAATGTTTCGACCTATCATGTCGACACATCTATATATATTTCGGAACAACCATAGACACTCTATATGTGAATGTTGGAGTTAGCTATACAGGGTTGAGGTTGATTCCAAAATATATATAGTTTGAGTTGTGATCAATACTGAGATACGTATACACTGGGTCGTGGATTGATTCAAGATAATATTTATCGATTTATTTCTGTACATCTAACTGTGGACAACTAGTTGTAGGTTACTAACGAGGACAGCTGACTTAATAAACTTAAAACATCAAAATATATTAAAAGTGTTGTAAATATATTTTAAACATACTTTGATATATATGTATATATTGTTATAGGTTCGTGAATCAACAGTGGCTAAGTCTTACTTCTCGACGAAGTAAAAATCTTTGAAAGTGAGTTATAGTCCCACTTTTAAAATCTAATATTTTTGGGATGAGAATACATGCAGGTTTTATAAATGATTTACAAAATAGACACAAGTACGTGAAACTACATTCTATGGTTGAATTATCAAAATCGAATATGCCCCTTTTTATTAAGTCTGGTAATCTAAGAATTAGGGAACAGACACCCTAATTGACGCGAATCCTAAAGATAGATCTATTGGGCCTAACAAACCCCATCCAAAGTACCGGATGCTTTAGTACTTCGAAATTTATATCATATCCGAAGGGTGTCCCGGAATGATGGGGATATTCTTATATATATGCATCTTGTTAATGTCGGTTACCAGGTGTTCACCATATGAATGATTTTTATCTCTATGTATGGGATGTGTATTGAAATATGAAATCTTGTGGTCTATTGTTACGATTTGATACATATAGGTTAAACCTATAACTCACCAACATTTTTGTTGACGTTTAAAGCATGTTTATTCTCAGGTGAATACTAAGAGCTTCCGCTGTTGCATACTAAAATAAGGATAAGATTTGGAGTCCATGTTTGTATGATATTGTGTAAAAACTGCATTCAAGAAACTGATTTCGATGTAACATATTTGTATTGTAAACCATTATGTAATGGTCGTGTGTAAACAGGATATTTTAGATTATCATTATTTGATAATCTACGTAAATCTTTTAAACCTTTATTTATGAAATAAAGGTTATGGTTTGTTTTAAAAAATGAATGCAGTCTTTGAAAAACGTCTCATATAGAGGTCAAAACCTCGCAACGAAATCAATTAATATGGAACGTTTTTAATCAATAAGAACGGGACATTTCAGTTGGTATCCGAGCGTTGGTCTTAGAGAACCAGAATTTTGCATTAGTGTGTCTTATCTAGTTTGTTAGGATGCATTAGTGAGTCTGGACTTCGACCGTGTTTACTTGAAAAATGATTGCTTAACAAATTTTGTTGGAAACTATATATTTTTAACATGTGAATATTATGTGATATATTAATCTCTTAGCGCGTTTGATATTATGTGATAGATGTCTACCTCTAGAACAAGTCCCATTGACTCACCTAATAATAATGAAGAGTCAAATGTAAATTGGAATGATTCGTGGACTGATTCACAAGTTCCCGAAGAGGAACCGGAAGAAGAGTCGGAACCGGAAGAAGAATCGGAACCGGAAGAAGAATCGGAACCGGATGAAGAAATAGAACCGGTGGGGGAAATAATAAAACGGTTAAGTAAAAGAAAATCCTCAACCAACCGACCAAGGTTAATTATGGTCAATGGTGTTTCCGCCAAGGAAGCAAAATATTGGGAGGATTACCAATTCTCCGATGAATCGGATTCCGACGAGAATTTCGATGATGTTATAGAAATTACCCCAACTGAATTTAAAAAGGCAAAAGAAAATAATAAGGGAAAGGGCATAAAAATAGAGAAATCTAATTCCAACCCCGATGAACTTTATATGTATCGTCAACCCCCGAAGTCCTTAAGTTGTAACAATGACCCGGAAACCTCTAAACCACCAGGTTTTTCTAAACCAATGTGGATAACGACAGCTCGTATTAGGGGAACATCATATATTCCTAGAAACTTGGCAAAACGAACCAAAACCGAAGAAGAAGAAACAAGCGAGTCGGAATAAGATAGTTGTATTCGTGTGGTGTAATATATGTAATATAGTGTGCTTATGCTTTATGATATATGTAAAAATTACTTGTATTAATAAGTATTTTTTTTATGAATCTAACTCTTGTCTATTTTACAGTATAAAAACACAAAATGGATAGACAACCCAATATTTTAAGAGACCTACCCGGAGACATGATTGACGAAATCTTGTCTAGAGTCGGTCAGAATTCTTCGGTACAACTATTTAAGGCGAGATCAGTTTGTAAGACATTCGAAGAACGTTCCAAGAATGCCTTGGTTTATAAAAGGCTTTCGTTCGAAAGATGGGGGATATCACATTGGGAAATCCATAAGTTACGATGTGTTTACTTTGACGCATATATTGCGGGGAACCCAAATGCTATTTTACGCAATGGGTTAAGAAATTATTTTGACTCAATATATCCGAATATTGGACTTCGTGATTTAGAAAAAGCGGCTAACATGCAACATAAAGAAGCATGTTATGCTTACGGGTTAGTAATGTTCGCTTCTCACCAAAGTGAGAACAAGAACATCAGGCTACAACTATTAAACAAAACGTTCCCACAAGTGACGGAGTCGGTAATTGGGGTAAGAAATGAGGTTTTTAGGTTATTATGAGACTGTTGGTCATTACGTAACCCTCGTCCCTTTGACGACGTTACAACACGCTGTCTTATCAACGGCCATAACGGTTATGTTCCACAAGACCAAGGATGGGAAGTAGTCCTAGTAAAACCAGAATGCATGACTTGTTTCTGGACGTATGAATTACGTGTCTTTATTGCCTTTGCTGAACGACTTGTGTACTAGCTAGAATTATCTTCACAACTATCTTGTATCAAAGTTATTGTGTGCTATATTTCATGCTTTATGTAAAATAAGTGGTATTGTAAGTTTGTAAAATATTGTATAAAAGTTTGAACGCGAAATATTATTACAATCTGTTTTTCATATAGAATTGTAGTAGTTGAATTGTATATTAGCTACTAAGTATGAACTTAACGGGTAGGTACTACCCGAATTTAAACTTATAAAACGCTAATATGAAGAAAAAGCTTTTATAAATGAGTTCATATTATGCTACGAAATACTATCAACTACTCTTAATATTCTGTATGATTAACTTGTTCCATTTGACTATTTTGAAGGAAATGGCACCGACTACTCGACACACCGTGAATATGAATGAAGAGGAATTCCGTACTTTTCTAGCTTCAAACATAGCCGCAGTACAGGCTGCGCTACATACCAACAATAACCTTGGATCTGGCAGTACAGGAAATCGTGTAGGATGCACCTATAAAGAATTCACTGCCTGCAAACCTTTGGAATTTGATGGAACCGAAGGACCGATCGGATTGAAACGGTGGACCGAGAAGGTCGAATCGGTGTTTGCCATAAGTAAGTGTACTGAAGAGGACAAAGTGAAGTACGCTACGCATACCTTCACAGGTTATGCGTTAACATGGTGGAATACCTATCTAGAACAAGTGGGACAAGATGATGCGTACGCACTACCGTGGTCAGCATTCAAGCACTTGATGAACGAGAAGTACCGTCCCAGAACCGAGGTCAATAAGCTCAAGACAGAACTTAGAGGGTTACGAACCCAAGGATTTGATATTACCATGTACGAAAGACAATTCACAGAATTGTGCCTATTGTGTCCGGGAGCATTCGAAGATGAGAAAGAGAAGATCGACGCGTTTGTGAAAGGATTACCGGAAAGAATCCAAGAAGATATAAGTTCACACGAGCCCGCCTCCATACAACAGGCATGTAGAATGGCTCACAAACTAGTGAACCAGATTGAAGAAAGAATTAAAGAACAGACTGCTGAAGAGGCCAATGTGAAGCAAGTCAAAAGAAAGTGGGAGGAAAACGGTGATAAGAATCACCAATACAACAACAACAGCAATTACAACAATAATCGCAACAATTATCCCAACAATCGCAACATCAATCGCAACTACAACAAACGGCCCAACAACAACAACAACAACAGCAACTACAACAATCATCCCAACAACAATAATAACCGCAACAACAACAACAATCAGAAGCAGCTATGCCAAAGGTGTGAAAAGTATCACTCGGGGTTCTGCACCAAATTTTGCAACAAGTGTAAAAGAAATGGTCATAGCGCGGCGAAGTGTGAGGTCTACGGACCAGGGGTTAATAGAACGAAAGGAACAAATGGTGTCGGAACGAGTAATGGCGGAGGAAGTAGTGTCGGAGCAAGTTATGCCAATGTAGTTTGTTATAAATGTGGAAAACCGGGCCACATTATTAGAAATTGCCCGAACCAGGAGAACACGAATGGACAAGGCCGCGGAAGAGTTTTCAATATTAATGCGGTAGAGGCACAGGAAGACCCGGAGCTTGTTACGGGTACATTTCTTATTGACAATAAATCTGCTTACGTTTTATTTGATTCGGGTGCGGATAGAAGCTATATGAGTAGAGATTTTTGTGCTAAATTAAGTTTTCCATTGACGCCTTTGGATAGTAAATTTTTACTCGAATTAGCAAATGGTAAATTAATTTCAGCAGATAATATATGTCGGAATCGAGAAATTAAACTGGTTAGTGAAACATTTAAGATTGATTTGATACCAGTAGAGTTAGGGAGTTTTGATGTGATAATCGGTATGGACTGGTTGAAAGAAGTGAAAGCAGAGATCGTTTGTTACGAAAATGCAATTCGCATTATACGAGAAAAAGGAAAACCCTTAATGGTGTACGGAGAAAAGGGCAACACGAAGCTACATATTATTAGTAATTTGAAGGCACAAAAACTAATAAGAAAAGGTTGCTATGCTGTTCTAGCACACGTTGAGAAAGTACAAACTGAAGAAAAGAGCATCAATGATGTTCCCATTGCAAAAGAATTTCCCGATTTATTTCCGAAAGAATTACCGGGATTACCCCCACATCGAACCGTTGAATTTCAAATAGATCTTGTACCAGGAGCTGCACCAATAGCTCGTGCTCCTTACAGACTCGCACCCAGCGAGATGAAAGAACTGCAAAGCCAATTACAAGAACTTTTAGAGCGTGGTTTCATTCGACCAAGCACATCATCGTGGGGAGCTCCTGTTTTGTTTGTCAAGAAGAAAGATGGTACATTCAGGTTGTGTATCGACTACCGAGAGTTGAACAAACTTACCATCAAGAACCGCTACCCACTACCGAGAATCGACGACTTATTTGATCAACTACAAGGCTCGTCTGTTTATTTAAAGATTGACTTACGTTCCGGGTATCATCAAATGATGGTGAAAGAAGATGATATTCCAAAGACTACTTTCAGAACATGTTACGGTCATTACGAGTTTATGGTCATGCCGTTTGGTTTAACTAAAGCACCAGCTGTGTTCATGGACCTTATGAACCGGGTGTGTGGACCATACCTTGACAAGTTTGTCATTGTTTTCATTGATGACATACTTATTTACTCAAAGAATGACCAAGAACACGGTGAACATTTGAGAAAGGTGTTAGAAGTATTGAGGAAGGAAGAATTGTACGCTAAGTTTTCAAAGTGTGCATTTTGGTTGGAAGAAGTTCAATTCCTCGGTCACATAGTGAACAAAGAAGGTATTAAGGTGGATCCGGCAAAGATAGAAACTGTTGAAAAGTGGGAAACCCCGAAAACTCCGAAACACATACGCCAGTTTTTAGGACTAGCTGGTTACTACAGAAGGTTCATCCAAGACTTTTCCAGAATAGCAAAACCCTTGACTGCATTAACGCATAAAGGTAAGAAATTTGAATGGAACGATGAACAAGAGAAAGCGTTTCAGTTATTGAAGAAAAAGCTAACTACGGCAGCTATATTGTCATTGCCTGAAAGGAATGATGATTTTATGATTTATTATGACGCATCAAAGCAAGGTCTCGGTTGTGTATTAATGCAACGAACGAAGGTGATTGCTTATGCGTCTAGACAATTGAAGATTCACGAACAAAATTATACGACGCATGATTTGGAATTAGGCGCGGTTGTTTTTGCATTAAAGACTTGGAGGCACTACTTATATGGGGTCAAAAGTATTATATATACCGACCACAAAAGTCTTCAACACATATTTAATCAGAAACAACTGAATATGAGGCAGCGTAGGTGGATTGAATTATTGAATGATTACGACTTTGAGATTCGTTACCACCCGGGGAAGGCAAATGTGGTAGCCGATGCCTTGAGCAGGAAGGACAGAGAACCCATTCGAGTAAAATCTATGAATATAATGATTCATAATAACATTACTACTCAAATAAAGGAGGCACAACAAGGAGTTTTAAAAGAGGGAAATTTAAAGGATGAAATACCCAAAGGATCGGAGAAGCATCTTAATATTCGGGAAGACGGAACCCGGTATAGGGCTGAAAGGATTTGGGTACCAAAATTTGGAGATATGAGAGAAATGGTACTTAGAGAAGCTCATAAAACCAGATACTCAATACATCCTGGAACGGGGAAGATGTACAAGGATCTCAAGAAACATTTTTGGTGGCCGGGTATGAAAGCCGATGTTGCTAAATACGTAGGAGAATGTTTGACGTGTTCTAAGGTCAAAGCTGAGCATCAGAAACCATCAGGTCTACTTCAACAACCCGAAATCCCAGAATGGAAATGGGAAAACATTACCATGGATTTCATCACTAAATTGCCAAGGACTGCAAGTGGTTTTGATACTATTTGGGTAATAGTTGATCGTCTCACCAAATCAGCACACTTCCTGCCAATAAGAGAAGATGACAAGATGGAGAAGTTAGCACGACTGTATTTGAAGGAAGTCGTCTCCAGACATGGAATACCAATCTCTATTATCTCTGATAGGGATGGCAGATTTATTTCAAGATTCTGGCAGACATTACAACAAGCATTAGGAACTCGTCTAGACATGAGTACTGCCTATCATCCACAAACTGATGGGCAGAGCGAAAGGACGATACAAACGCTTGAAGACATGCTACGAGCATGTGTTATTGATTTCGGAAACAGTTGGGATCGACATCTACCGTTAGCAGAATTTTCCTACAACAACAGCTACCATTCAAGCATTGAGATGGCGCCGTTTGAAGCACTTTATGGTAGAAAGTACAGGTCTCCGATTTTTTGGAGTGAAGTGGGGGATAGACAGATTACGGTTCCGGAGATTATACAAGAAACTACCGAGAAGATCATCCAAATTCAACAACGGTTGAAAACCGCCCAAAGTCGACAAAAGAGCTACGCTGACATTAAAAGAAAAGATATAGAATTTGAAATTGGAGAGATGGTCATGCTTAAAGTTGCACCTTGGAAAGGCGTTGTTCGATTTGGTAAACGAGGGAAATTAAATCCAAGGTATATTGGACCATTCAAGATTATTGATCGTGTCGGACCAGTAGCTTACCGACTTGAGTTACCTCAACAACTCGCGGCTGTACATAACACTTTCCACGTCTCGAATTTGAAGAAATGTTTTGCTAAAGAAGATCTCACTATTCCGTTAGATGAAATCCAAATCAACGAAAAACTTCAATTCATCGAAGAACCCATCGAAATAATGGATCGTGAGGTTAAAAGACTTAAGGAAAACAAGATACCAATTGTTAAGGTTCGATGGAATGCTCGTAGAGGACCCGAGTTCACCTGGGAGCGTGAAGATCAGATGAAGAAGAAATACCCACATCTATTTCCAGAAGATTCGTCAACACCTTCAACAGCTTAAAATTTCGGGACGAAATTTATTTAACGGGTAGGTACTGTAGTGACCCGAACTTTTTCATGTTTATATATATTAATTGAGATTGATATTTACATGATTAAATGTTTCCAACATGTTAAGCAATCAAACTTGTTAAGACTTGATTAATTAAAATATGTTTCATATAGACAATTGACCACCCAAGTTGACCGGCGATTCACGAACGTTAAAACTTGTAAAAACGACATGACGATATATATATGGATATACATATGGTTAACATGAGATTATGATAATTAAGTATCTCCATAAGTATATTAACAATGAGTTATATACATATAAACAAGACTACTAACTTAAGGATTTCGAAACGAGACATATATGTAACGATTATCGTTGTAACGACATTTAAATGTATATATATCATATTAGGATATATTAATATATCATAATATCATGATAATATAATAATTTAACATCTCATTAGATATAATAAACAATGGGTTAACAACATTAATTGAGATCGTTAACTTAAAGGTTTCAAAACAACACTTACATGTAACGACTAACGATGACTTAACGACTCAGTTAAAATGTATATACATGTAGTGTATTTAGATGTATTAAAATACTTTTGGAAGACTTCAAGACATATATCAAAACACTCATACTTAACGAAAATGGTTACAGTTACTTTCCCATTCTTTTCTTTCATCAAGAATTCTAGTCGTATTCTTACCCGTATTATACACAGCTTCAAAACGTACTTACTATGGGTATATACCAATAGGAACTAGCATGGGATTCCACTCTTGATTATGTCATGTATGACTAATCAATTTTAACTTCTACCATGAGCTAGTCAACTAACTAGAACTCCTTTTAACCCCACTCATCACTCACCAATTACCACTCATCATTCACTCCATTTCACTTCCAATTCTCTTTCTAATTCTCTCTCAACACACACACACACACTATTATGAATGTATTTTTCTAGTATTTAATCATCATCTTCATCAAAAATCACTTTAAGAATCAAGCTATATTCATCATAGGAAGAACACTTCAAGAACACTTCAAAAATCCCTTCAAGTTTACTAATTTACTTCCAAGCTTTCTAATCCATTCCAAGTAATCATCTAAGATCAAGAAACCTTTGTTATATACAGTAGGTTATCTTTCTTATTCAAGGTAATATTCATATTCAAACTTTGATTCAATTTCTATAACTATAAACTATCTTAATTCGAGTAAAAATCTTACTTGAACTTGTTTTTGTGTCATGATCCTACTTCAAGAACTTTCAAGCCATCCAAGATCCTTTGAAGCTAGATCATTTCTTGTCACTTCCAGTAGGTTTACCTACTAAACTTGAGGTAGTAATGATGTTCATAACATCATTCGATTCATATATATAAAACTATCTTATTCGAAGGTTTAAACTCGTAATCACTAGAACATAGTTTAGTTAATTCTAAACTTGTTCGCAAACAAAAGTTAATCCTTCTAACTTGACTTTTAAAATTAACTACACACATGTTCTATATCTATATGATATGCTAACTTAATGATTTAAAACCTGGAAACACGAAAAACACCGTAAAACCGGATTTACGCCGTCGTAGTAACACCGCAGGCTGTTTTGGGTTAGTTAATTAAAAACTATGATAAACTTTGATTTAAAAGTTGTTATTCTGAGAAAATGATTTTTATTATGAACATGAAACTATATCCAAAAATTATGGTTAAACTCAAAGTGGAAGTATGTTTTCTAAAATGGTCATCTAGACGTCGTTCTTTTGACTGAAATAACTACCTTTACAAAAACGACTTGTAACTTATTTTTCCGACTATAAACCTATACTTTTCTGTTTAGATTCATAAAATAGAGTTCAATATGAAACCATAGCAATTTGATTCACTCAAAACGGATTTAAAATGAAGAAGTTATGGGTAAAACAAGATTGGATAATTTTTCTCATTTTAGCTACGTGAAAATTGGTAACAAATCTATTCCAACCATAATGTAACATCCCGCATTTTTCCGTTAAATTATTTTAACGCCCGTCTTTTTCTTTTTAAATAATACCCTTCGTATCTAGATTCGTATCCTTTGTTATGTAACATTTTAAATATTCTCGTTGTTGGAAGATAACGTCTCCCGTACTCTCGTGTAATTTAAAATATTCGATCGGTTAAATCCCGCACCCGCTTCTAAACTCGAGGGACTAAAATTGACACGGGGCAAACTAGTTGACTAGGTCAACTAGTCCACCCCAATCACCACCATTCAACCATCTCCCTCTCTCTCTCTTTCTCTCTAGCAAGAACACACACACAAACCCCAACTTCATAAAATCATCATCTAAATTCGGGATTGGAAGCAAACTTCAAAACAAATTACATTTTCGTGATCCTCTCTTCATCCTCTACATTTTGGTACCAATTTCATCGAGTTTGGGTAACTTTCTAAAAACTCTAGATTTCTATAAATTCGTGTTTTTGACTTGAAATTGTGTTAGTTAGTGTCTATGGCTCGTGTCTAGCATTAATATATGTTTTGTTTGCTCGATTTGTTGATTGGGAGTAACTAGTATGAACTTTGAAATGGGTGTGCTTAATCTTTGATTTTGGATGAGTAAATGTTGTTTAATTGTTAAAGTTCATGTATTAAATGTGTTACTAGCATCATTAGCTTCAATTTGATGTGTAGGTTGATTAAGAAAACTTCAAAAACCCGATTAAGGATTTTGTGATGTTTGACTAGGGTTTGATAGACTTTGAAACGAACTTTTGATGTGTTGAATACTTGTTAATGTTGTTAGTAAGTGTTTAGATACAATGTATGCTTAATTACCTTCGAAACGGCATATCGTATGTGTAAATTGGATTCCCGAATCATAAAATAAGTTTTACGAACTTGAAACTTTGAAAATGGACTTTTATTGATCACTTGATGAGATTTCGGCTATTGTAAATGATGTTTTTGTTTGATGATATGTGGTTAGTTGTATTGCTCGTCAAAATACCTTTCCGAGGATATAAGATACATGTTTTGGTTGTTTGCGGATCATAAATGGTGAATGTTTGATGTTTGGTTCGTGCATACTTTGAAAAACTGACCAGAAATCTCTGCCCAGATGGTGGCGCGGCGAGCCCCATCCCCGCGCGGCGCGCGGATTGGCCTGGCCAGATTCTGCTTTGTTTGGCGCATTTCACGCGAAATGTTTGACTAGCTATCGACCTCCGATTCACATGAAACTTGTTTTAATATACTTGTATATGAATATTTAGCATAGAAAAATAGTCCGGGACCCGACCCGAACGTGTTGACTTTTTTGTTGACTTTGACCAAGTTTGACTTTTAGTCAAACTTAACCAAACTTTTATACAATCGTTCTAACATGCTTTTGTACGTGATTCTTGCATGAAACTTGACAACGTGATTCACATGCTATACTATTCAAGTCGTATTGAGCCATAGGACTAATTGAACACATTTCACCCGACCTTGTGTCGTAACCGGTTAATTGATACAACTTATTTGTTTAAGTCAAGGCTAAGCAACATTCATGCACACGTTTACTTTGTGAAGTACATTTATACTCGTGCAATCAAAGGTGAGATCATAGTCCCACTTTTTCAATCACTTTTATTCGTTACATCGTGGGCTGAGAAACACATACATTTCATACTTATTTACTTTTCATGCTTTTACATTGTGAACAAATACGAATACAAAGATGCATACGAGTTTGAACAAAAGTCCTCAATCCAATTATCATTAGTTCCACTTGCAGGGTGTAAGTGTAAGCGTGTAATTATGTTGTGTGGCCATACGGGTTTAACAAACCCTCATTCAGACGGTTCGCTACCGTTAGTGAATGAAATATAATTTCAACAATGTATAGTGTAAGTTCTAACACTAAATTCAAAATTCAGAGGGAAGATTCGGTTAAGCCTTGATAATTGGGTGCTCGTGATACAAATACTATTTTGGAATGTGAATGATTCTGGTTGAGCAATTCTTAAAGAACCTTGTGGTTCAATACAATTTACTTACTAAACCTATGATTTCACCAACGTTTTTCGTTGACAGATTTCTATGTTTTTCTCAGGTCTTGCACGATATGTGATACATGCTTCCGCTCATTATTTGATACTTGCTTTGGATGTCGAGTATACATGCTTTTCATGGAGCGTCTTTTGACTTTACTTTAAACCGTGTCGCCTAGATTTCAATCGTACTTGTAACGTTGTAACTTAACTTTTGGTTGAACAATTCTTGTAAACTTTGAAACAATCTTTATTTTGAAATGAAGGCGACATATTTTGGTCAAACGTTATCTTAAAGACTTATAATCAGGTAATGGGACCCACGTAGCCGACGCCGTCACTTGACGATTTGTCGGGGTCGCTACAGGTGGTATCAGAGCCTTGGTTGTAGGGATTTAGAGTTCATTTGTGTTCACCCCGAGTCATAGGGTACATAGGTGAATCTAGACTACAACCGGCATATAGACTGAAGTAGGAATTATTTGACTAATTGTGCATTTATACTCGAACTCTTCTATCATATCTAACTCGTATTCGATCTTGATCTTACGTTGATAAATTTTGTTGGTGCGCCACCTTGACTTTATGAAGTAATGTTAAATGCACATGAGAATCAGGGTAATATAATTTCCGGGATTATATTACGGTGATTCACATGGACGTTCCGACATTATGACATAGAGAATTTAAGGCGAGTCAAGGAAAATTTTCTCTCTATCCTTATTCCATGCCACGGTTAGTATTGTTGAAAATACTAACCAACGATATTCTTGTCTCATGAAGGAACAATGGCTCACCAAGGTCAACACAATACTCCTCTCGAAACTCTAGAACAAGCTCTTCAACGAATGATAACCACCGCCGTGGGTACGGCCGTGGCCGATCACTTTTCTAACAACAACAATCATGGAGCCAGTAATTCAATCGAAGGTTGCTCCTACAAGAACTTCATGAAGTACAATCCTCCCACTTTCGATGGAACCGGGGGACCGGTTACTCTCACCCGATGGTTTGAACAAATGGAGACCGTTTTTAACACAAGCGGTTGTCGAGACCAAGATAAGGTCAAGTTTTCCACCCTCACTTTCACCGGTATTGCTCTCTCATGGTGGAACACGTATGTACAATTAGTGGGAAGCGATGAAGCCCACACACTCTCTTGGACCGAATTAAGAGAAAGAATGATCACCGAATACTTCCCGCGCGACGAGACTCGAAGGCTCGAACAGGGTCTAAGGAATTTAAAAACGGCCGAAAATGACCTCAAGGCTTATAATCAACGGTTTACCGAACTAGTCTCGATGTGTCCAATTCTCATGACTCCCGAATCCCTAAGAGTCGAACTTTACATGGATGGCCTCCCTAAGAGCATTCAACACAAGGTAATGACATCTCAACCCACTAACCTACAAGAGGCTTTAACAAAGGCCCGCCAATCCTTAGAAACGGTGAATGAAATGGAAGCACCGGCACCAATGGTCGAGAACCACCCGAGTAATAACAAAAGAACATGGGAAGCCTCTCAATCAAGCAACCACAACAATAACAACAACCCCGCCAAGAAGCCTTTTACCTCCAACGACAAGAAAGGCTATGCCGGAAAACTGCCTTTTTGTGACGAATGCCACAAGCATCACTTTGAAGGATGTGGCAGGTTTCGCCACCGGCGCCAAGGACCCGTCGCTCGAAAGATGCCCAACGCACACAGAACGGGTGCTTGCTTCGAATGTGGCCAACTGGGTCATTTTAGGAATGTGTGCCCAAATAAGAAAATCAACCCCAACGCATGCCGTTGAACCTTCGACATCGACACCAAGGATGCCCGGAACGACGATGGACTAGTAACGGGTACGTTCTTCACAACAAACCGTATATTTCATATTTGTTCGATTCGATTACCGCTAGACGTTTTATAACCAAGGATTTGACTCATGCTCTTTATATTCCACCTCTTTCCCCCAGATACTACTTAGACGATTTAAGTGACCGACGGAAAAATATTGTGTGCCTATAAATTTTATTGGAGGAAATACGTTAAGACTTTTGACTTGACACCTATAGAACTAGGGAGCTCGAAACCTATTCGTTAAAAAAAAAAAAAAAAAAAATGTGTTTCCCCATCATCTTGTATAGATTGTTGTGAACTGAGTAATTTTCGGTTGGAAACCGATACCCTCTCCCTCGTATCCATTACCTCATGATTATTTGCACGAATCCCGTAGTTTCCAAATCGACCTCCGTTCCGGTTATCATCAATTGGGGGTTAAGTGAGACGATGTCTCCTAAGCCACTTTCCGAACTCGCAACGTTAGTTGTAAATCTCTCTTAGTACCGCTTGATTTATTTAGGGCTCGCCCGTATCCATAAACCTCTTGAACCGCGTATGCAAATTCATATAGACTAATCTGTTATCGTATTTATAGATGACATCTTAACTTATTTAAGTAAAGAAGGAAAACGAACAACATCACCATCTTACGCTCGAACTTTTGAGAAAAGAGCAACTTTATACCAAATTCTCCGAGTGAGAATTTCTGTTGAACGAAGTCCAATTTTCTAGACCATGAAGTTAATGGTCAAGGCATTACAAACAATCTCGAAATCAAGCCACATGTAATCAGGAAACTCTCCCAACTCAGACTTGTATTCGTAAAAATCTTAGATCTCACCGGTTGTTACCGAAGATTCATTTCTGACTTTTCTCGTATTACACGACTTTAATCTCTCCGCGATCGAACCTTGAGCGTGATTCTTCACACCAACATTTCTAGCTAAATTCGTATAGCGCCAGGTGGGACTCAAATATGGAAATATTTCTACTTGGACGCCGAAAGGCATACTCTCTCGACTCAAAAATCAACATAACTAAAATTCATTATTTTACACGAAGAATTCGAATACTAAATTGTGGATCCGATCAATCTTCTCGTCATCACGTACCACACTACATACCTCTGTTATTTCACCGTCACCGTCTGATATTACTGGAATTTAAGATAGCACACAATCCAACGATACTTCACTCTTCTTTGACTTAACGCCCTTGCGTTGCTGATAATCGTCCAACCATTATTCAACCCCGAACTATACAATTACGTGTACTATCTCGTTTCTCTTTCAGGCTTCATTTTTTTTTTACAACTAGAGGCACGTTATGGCAACCTCGAGATGTAAGCTCATCCTATTCAAAGTCCTCATTTCACTCCTATCCTCATCGCTCGCATTTCCGTTAAGGAAACTCCTTGTAACATTTCTCCATGGATAGAGAAACTCCTCATATTACATTAGTATTCGCCACGAGGGTGAATAGTCCTAACGAACATTTTTCGAACCCTAACTGACTTGTTCAAACATATCTTAAGAAATTCTATTCCAACACGGTGTATCTTCGTCATTTATCCTGTATTGAAATACTCGTTTCACCTCTAGCGTTGCAAGAGACCTTGGGAACCCGCTTAGACATATGTACCGCGTATCTTCCACAACCGACGAACCGAGCAAACGTACGATTCAATCTTGGAAAGACATGTTACAGACTGGTATTGTCACCTTTAGTAGTTCCCCTTACTGCGACAGCTATCACTCGTATATTAACGCAGCACTTCCGAAACCCTATATGACCGCAAATGTCATACCCCTGTTCATTTAACCAAAGCATGCGGCAAGCAAATCGCCAAATCTGAACTCCATCAAGAAACAACAATTGAGATCGTTCGAGTCCGAGGCGGGCTAGAGACAACCCATGGTCGCCAGAAGAGTTATACCAAACTTAGATAAAAAACCTCACAAATCTCAGTGTGTAATCGCCTAATATTGAGAACCCGCACCTTGGAAAGGTGTAATCCATTTTGGGAAATCGAGGAAGGTTATAACCGCAATATTGAACCTTTTGAAACCTTGGGGCGTATTAGGACCGCTTCCTACCGTTTAGAACTTCCGACTCAATTAAGTTTCCGTTTACCCTACATTTCGTGTAACAAACTTAGAAACGTGTCCTGCGGAACAGGAACGTGCAATCCTGCTGGATACATCAACTATCGATGACAAACTTCTCTTCATAGGAAAACCAGTTGAAACCGGGGATCGTAAAAAAAAAAAACCGAACCTTAATACAACGTAAAACCCTGACTATCCAACTCATGAGAACCCTCAAGAACGTACTTTCACTTATTCATAGCATTGACAACGTAAAGTCTCGAGTAAGAGATATCGACTACTACTTCCAACTAAATTTCGGGACGAAATTTCTTTTGAGGTGTGGATAATGTAACATCCCGCATTTTTCCGTTAAATTATTTTAACGCCCGTCTTTTTCTTTTTAAATAATACCCTTCGTATCTAGATTCGTATCCTTTGTTATGTAACATTTTAAATATTCTCGTTGTTGGAAGATAACGTCTCCCGTACTCTCGTGTAATTTAAAATATTCGATCGGTTAAATCCCGCACCCGCTTCTAAACTCGAGGGACTAAAATTGACACGGGGCAAACTAGTTGACTAGGTCAACTAGTCCACCCCAATCACCACCATTCAACCATCTCCCTCTCTCTCTCTTTCTCTCTAGCAAGAACACACACACAAACCCCAACTTCATAAAATCATCATCTAAATTCGGGATTGGAAGCAAACTTCAAAACAAATTACATTTTCGTGATCCTCTCTTCATCCTCTACATTTTGGTACCAATTTCATCGAGTTTGGGTAACTTTCTAAAAACTCTAGATTTCTATAAATTCGTGTTTTTGACTTGAAATTGTGTTAGTTAGTGTCTATGGCTCGTGTCTAGCATTAATATATGTTTTGTTTGCTCGATTTGTTGATTGGGAGTAACTAGTATGAACTTTGAAATGGGTGTGCTTAATCTTTGATTTTGGATGAGTAAATGTTGTTTAATTGTTAAAGTTCATGTATTAAATGTGTTACTAGCATCATTAGCTTCAATTTGATGTGTAGGTTGATTAAGAAAACTTCAAAAACCCGATTAAGGATTTTGTGATGTTTGACTAGGGTTTGATAGACTTTGAAACGAACTTTTGATGCGTTGAATACTTGTTAATGTTGTTAGTAAGTGTTTAGATGCAATGTATGCTTAATTACCTTCGAAACGGCATATCGTATGTGTAAATTGGATTCCCGAATCATAAAATACGTTTTACGAACTTGAAACTTTGAAAATGGACTTTTATTGATCACTTGATGAGATTTCGGCTATTGTAAATGATGTTTTTGTTTGATGATATGTGGTTAGTTGTATTGCTCGTCAAATACCTTTCCGAGGATATAAGATACATGTTTTGGTTGTTTGCGGATCATAAATGGTGAATGTTTGATGTTTGGTTCGTGCATACTTTGAAAAACTGACCAGAAATCTCTGCCCAGATGGTGGCGCGGCGCGCCCCATCCCCGCGCGGCGCGCGGATTGGCCTGGCCAGATTCTGCTTTGTTTGGCGCATTTCACGCGAAATGTTTGACTAGCTATCGACCTCCGATTCACATGAAACTTGTTTTAATATACTTGTATATGAATATTTAGCATAGAAAAATAGTCCGGGACCCGACCCGAACGTGTTGACTTTTTTGTTGACTTTGACCAAGTTTGACTTTTAGTCAAACTTAACCAAACTTTTATACAATCGTTCTAACATGCTTTTGTACGTGATTCTTGCATGAAACTTGACAACGTGATTCACATGCTATACTATTCAAGTCGTATTGAGCCATAGGACTAATTGAACACATTTCACCCGACCTTGTGTCGTAACCGGTTAATTGATACAACTTATTTGTTTAGGTCAAGGCTAAGCAACATTCATGCACACGTTTACTTTGTGAAGTACATTTATACTCGTGCAATCAAAGGTGAGATCATAGTCCCACTTTTTCAATCACTTTTATTCGTTACATCGTGGGCTGAGAAACACATACATTTCATACTTATTTACTTTTCATGCTTTTACATTGTGAACAAATACGAATACAAAGATGCATACGAGTTTGAACAAAAGTCCTCAATCCAATTATCATTAGTTCCACTTGCAGGGTGTAAGTGTAAGCGTGTAATTATGTTGTGTGGCCATACGGGTTTAACAAACCCTCATTCAGACGGTTCGCTACCGTTAGTGAATGAAATATAATTTCAACAATGTATAGTGTAAGTTCTAACACTAAATTCAAAATTCAGAGGGAAGATTCGGTTAAGCCTTGATAATTGGGTGCTCGTGATACAAATACTATTTTGGAATGTGAATGATTCTGGTTGAGCAATTCTTAAAGAACCTTGTGGTTCAATACAATTTACTTACTAAACCTATGATTTCACCAACGTTTTTCGTTGACAGATTTCTATGTTTTTCTCAGGTCTTGCACGATATGTGATACATGCTTCCGCTCATTATTTGATACTTGCTTTGGATGTCGAGTATACATGCTTTTCATGGAGCGTCTTTTGACTTTACTTTAAACCGTGTCGCCTAGATTTCAATCGTACTTGTAACGTTGTAACTTAACTTTTGGTTGAACAATTCTTGTAAACTTTGAAACAATCTTTATTTTGAAATGAAGGCGACATATTTTGGTCAAACGTTATCTTAAAGACTTATAATCAGGTAATGGGACCCACGTAGCCGACGCCGTCACTTGACGATTTGTCGGGGTCGCTACACATAACTTAATCAACTTGTATTGTATATTATGTAATCTTGAGATACCATAGACACGTATACAATGTTTCGACCTATCATGTCGACACATCTATATATATTTTGGAACAACCATAGACACTCTATATGTGAATGTTGGAGTTAGCTATACAGGGTTGAGGTTGATTCCAAAATATATATAGTTTGAGTTGTGATCAATACTGAGATACGTATACACTGGGTCGTGGATTGATTCAAGATAATATTTATCGATTTATTTCTGTACATCTAACTGTGGACAACTAGTTGTAGGTTACTAACGAGGACAGCTGACTTAATAAACTTAAAACATCAAAATATATTAAAAGTGTTGTAAATATATTTTAAACATACTTTGATATATATGTATATATTGTTATAGGTTCGTGAATCAACAGTGGCTAAGTCTTACTTCTCGACGAAGTAAAAATCTGTGAAAGTGAGTTATAGTCCCACTTTTAAAATCTAATATTTTTGGGATGAGAATACATGCAGGTTTTATAAATGATTTACAAAATAGACACAAGTACGTGAAACTACATTCTATGGTTGAATTATCAAAATCGAATATGCCCCTTTTTATTAAGTCTGGTAATCTAAGAATTAGGGAACAGACACCCTAATTGACGCGAATCCTAAAGATAGATCTATTGGGCCTAACAAACCCCATCCAAAGTACCGGATGCTTTAGTACTTCGAAATTTATATCATATCCGAAGGGTGTCCCGGAGTGATGGGGATATTCTTATATATATGCATCTTGTTAATGTCGGTTACCAGGTGTTCACCATATGAATGATTTTTATCTCTATGTATGGGATGTGTATTGAAATATGAAATCTTGTGGTCTATTGTTACGATTTGATACATATAGGTTAAACCTATAACTCACCAACATTTTTGTTGACGTTTAAAGCATGTTTATTCTCTGGTGAATACTAAGAGCTTCCGCTGTTGCATACTAAAATAAGGACAAGATTTGGAGTCCATGTTTATATGATATTGTGTAAAAACTACATTCAAGAAACTGATTTCGATGTAACATATTTGTATTGTAAACCATTATGTAATGGTCGTGTGTAAACAGGATATTTTAGATTATCATTATTTGATAATCTACGTAAAGCTTTTAAACCTTTATTTATGAAATAAAGGTTATGGTTTGTTTTAAAAAATGAATGCAGTCTTTGAAAAACGTCTCATATAGAGGTCAAAACCTCGCAACGAAATCAATTAATATGGAATGTTTTTAATCAATAAGAACGGGACATTTCATCCACCAACTGTATTTACCTCTTGACAATGAACCTGAAACACTTACCGGTGAACCTGTTTGTAATACTATTTTCTCTCTCATTTCCCGAATATCTCGCCAAGATTATATTCTATCTAAAATTCTAAACCTTATTTATTCGATCGTTCCAACCGACAATCACCCCAGAATAATAGAAGAAGTCAACAAACTTCGCGTTCGAAAAATAAATTTGGAGAATATGGTGCAAAATCTACCAGCTTCAACAACATCACCGGCACCAACAGTACCATCAATAACAGCACCAGTACCATCAACAATCCATGCTTCAATATCACCATCTGTACTCCGAGTATGATCTTCGTTCTACGTATCGTTCTACCTCATTTATCTTCGTTTGACATGGCGAATATGTAATCTCTAAAGTTTTAGAGATTATTTATTCTAGTTCCAACCGAAAACTAAATGAGTTTAATATTATATTAACTCATTAAATCCATGATTACATCTGAAGAAAATATATATGTATATATGTTTTCATAAAGATTGTAATTAAAAATTCCTTTGTACAAACTGTTAATGGTGAAAATATTTTAACGGGTAGGTAATACCCGAGGAATATTTAAATTTCACATTAATAATTTACAATGCACATTCTTCGAAGCTGATTCAACAGTCGATTACTATCCTACTTACATCCACCGATATACAAATCCGTTCACCACAGAATTACCATTTCCATTCAAATTTCATATTTGGATTTTGACCTATCAGAATCCAATAAGTGGCATAATGAAGAAAATATTTGACGGAATAAAATTTGTTAGAAACAAACAAATTAACTATGAGAAATGTTATTAAGAATCCACGCTAACAAAATTCTAGCTAACTGTTCCTAGCTAACTGTGGACTAATCAACTGAGGACTACCAACAGTGGACAATTAAAATGAATTAAAATATTGATTATAACATATGAAACTAAACAATTCTTCAAGTTTGCCACTTGATTTCATCTTAAACTTCATTTGTATCTTGACGATTACGATCTGCGTTCAAACCTTTCATGATTCTGGAAAACACCTTAAACTAAAGGATGAACCAACCGCACTTCATCTGCGGAAGAAAAGATTGATGCATATAGTTATGCATCAGAAAAACTCTCGAAAACTGAATAAACGTTTAACACGTAGTTGTGTTAATTCCTTAGTGTTATTATTACCCAAAATAACTTAATAATCTCTTTTCAAAGTAGCGAATTTTGTCACAGCTCCAGCAAGATAACTTCGACTTTTCGTTCGAAACAACCTTATTATAACCTTGATATATAAGTTTGCCTTTCGTCATCGTTACCGGAGAAATGTTTATATTTCACCACATTAGCAGTAAACTTACCATCAACCTCATTGCTCTTTGATTTAAATCTCTTCGAAAAAACCATTATAATTGTTTATTAAAACCCTAACATATACTCATCCGTATCTTGTAACGAGAACTGACATACCAATTACCGGGAATCAGCAATCAGTACTTTGAAAATGCACAGAATATCTACATCAACAGATATATGTATAACATTTATCTTTTAGAATTATGGTCTTTCATTCTGAAATTCGGAATAGCACTCAGTCTACAAACCAATACTCTGAATGTTGAAAAAGCTGAATGAAGCAGCAGAAACCGTAGACAACCGTAAACGACCTTAACCATCAGAAGTTTGATGATAAAGAATAGTATGTTGGAAAAGCTCAGAAAAGTTGGAACTGGAAAATGGATTGAGCTAACCACGAAGGAGACCAAGGACAAATACAAGGAACATACCATATATTCAAAGAATCCAGATAATTCTGGATCTGATAAAACCTTCAACAAATATTTTGCTCCGTACTCATGTTAAAATCTTGCGAAAAATCTTTCTTTATCAACTATCGAACTTAGAAATTCCAAAATATCATCATAAATATCTTCGATATTTCTGAAGATATTTTCATAAATATTCTTGTCCGAAATTATTTATCTCTTCGTGCTATCCATATTACATCATAAGGGAAACTACTTCAGTTTCTAAATTTCTTTAAAATTCGAATTTAAATTCTGAATGTTTTTGAAGTAATGTTGGGAACTGATGCATGAGTTAGTATAATATAATGACACTATCAACGTGATTATATTACAGTAAGTCATGCTGAGTTTCTAAATGGAACATGATGATTCACAGATTATAACGTCATCATGTGTCATGTTACATAACTCTTTCATTCTGATTAACTTCTGAACATAGCAAGAAACTATATTCTTGATAGTTCTATTCTCAGTGATTCAGGTAATTTGACAAATCAAATCGTGAGATTACGTTCTTTCTTGTTTAGAACATTAAGTTCATTCGAAACTCCATATTTACGAATTCTGGACCATTACTCGCTTTACTAGAGGTCGAGAAGAGAATAAAAAAGGCAAAGAGCTCCAAAATATAAGAAAAAATATAAAGCCGAATAACAACACGGAGATTACAAACCGTGGATATTAATACAGATAGCAATATAAAGACACGGTATAATTAAGAATAGTATCACCCCAAGGTAATAGTAGAAGTAAACAGATTCTTCTGATGGAAGATTGAAAAGAAGGATGACAGAAATGATAATTAGAAAAATATCAAGAATTAGAACTGGATTAAGTATTTTCACAATCTTTTGGATGTATGAACTAAGAAAGAAAGTATAGGAATGGTGAGAATAATGGAACGAAAAAGCTTAATTTATAGTGAAAATATCAGACAGAGTAATCGAGGCAGATCACCGTATTTATTTATAGAGATCTTAATCTCCTTATTCACCGGAGAATCAAATCTTTTAGATTTCGAAGATTTTCTTTAAATCCCTTGAATTCTGGAATTCAACCAAGGCAACGTCATAAGTTAAGATGCATCTTATTTTCTAAATTCAACCCTGACTCTGTCAAAAGTTAAGATGAATCTTTACTTTCCTACTTCACTCTTTGGTGATAGCTTCATTCGTACTCTTCGAATAATTGAGTTATTTTTATCCATATTACTCAATGATGATAAGACTCAATTTATCAACTCATATTCGTCATGAAAACATTTTTATTGTTAGCCATGACGACCTCACTCAAATTTCGGGACGAAATTTCTTTAACGGGTAGGGACTGTGATGACCCGGGAATTTCCGACCAAATTTAAACTTAATCTTTACATGATCTCGATATGATAAGCAAAGTCTGTCAAACTGAATCTCAAAAACTTTGAACTGTGTTCATGTATACACTTGTCCTTTGACTAATCCTGACGATTCACGAACATTCACTTGTATATATATATATATATATATATATATATATATATATATATATATATATATATATATATATATATAATTTATTAATATTCAATATATAATAATATATATGATTAGTATATAGGGTATAACTAATGAATTGTAGTATTAATATATTAAAATATAATTTAAAATATGATTATGATATTATTATTAATACTTCCATAAACATAAATATTAAGATTGATATTGATATCAGAAATTGTAATATTATTACTACTATTAATGTTATAATAATTAAAAGATTATGATCATAAAAATAAAGATGTTAACTACAAATATTATTATAAGAATCATTAAAACTAAAATGTTATTTATTATTATTAGTATCACCAAGTATTAACATTAACATTTAGTATTATTTCAATGTCATTACTATTAACTCTATTATTGTTATTAATAATATTAATATATTTTTTTATTACCGATAGTATTATTATTTTTAACGTCGCTATGAACAATAATATTAATAATTATTAATATTATTATTATTATTTAATTGTTATTATTATTATTATCAATTATTATAAACATTATTAAAAGTATTATTATTAATGTATTTAATATTAAAGGATATAACAGCGTTTATATAACTGGATCCATTTTTGAGTTGTAATCAACTGTAGTAGATTGATAATTTGTCTCTAATATTATAAAACATCCAAAACAATCGGTACATTTTTTCTTCATAATCTGTTTCAATTCTTTTTCTTCTTTATTTTTGTTTTGTTTGTATTCTCCTGCCCAATCAATCTGTCGACTCTCAAACTAAGGTATAACAAATCAATTAACTTGTATGTAATACATTCAACATCTATATCTTCTTCTCTCTACTATCAAATGAACCATCACCACTACTCACTTTCGGATTCTAATATAGACGAGTATCATCATCAAACCACCATTTAATCATCTTGCATTCCTAAAGCTCGTCTTGCTTTCTTGTTCGATCATACAACCATCGTCACCTTGTCTTTCTTCTTCACCATCGAGCCACCATGTGAACCGCCCAAGAACTCACCAAATTTCACCACCTATCAACCCACCTATCTAACTATGTTTCTGTTTTATTCGCTGTCAAACTAAAAAGAAGCCAAAGCATCCGTGTACTACCAAACCCAATCCACTGTTACTGTTACAATCAACCACAACCATTATCTTTTGATGTTTCTTGTTCGAAAAAAAATACCCTTAAGCAATCCAACAAAAATGGCTGCCATATTACTATTGTTGCTGCAACGCTTATTGATTTTCTATTTACGGGAACCATCACCCAAAACCACTACCATCGAATCACCATTATCATTATTCTCTTCCTTTTGCTGCTCATTTATGCACTGGTTCACGAAAGAGATACATACTTAATTATTTAATCATTCATGCAAAGTATTATTTGCTAGATGGCTGGCAAACTCTCTTTTATGATTGATAATGGAAAATGACTTCATGATGAGCTGTAAATAAATCCCTTTTAGTATCATTGTGGTCGACATACAATCAACCCCACCTCTCTTGCTTTTTTTTTTTTATGAGTGGACACATAATGATACAGATAATGATCGATGTTATTGATTCAACCGAACCCCACTTGATATAAAAAAAGCCGTAATATGATGATAAGGACGAGTGGATAATCATGTTTATAATTCTCTGTTACTTTTTCTAAACATCGAGCCACACCTTTCTGTTTTTATATTCGGACTAGTAACAATTTTAGCTGATTGGGCTTAGCTTGGGCCAGTTCCTGTTTCGTTTGTAAGCCCAACCGGAACACAAACACCATACCAAGACAACTTCAATTCTATCGGGAATTTTCTGTTTGTAAACATCGAAAGTTATATATATATTTTTTATATATATAATGAAGGAAGTACATGGAAAAGACGATGATATGTTTATAACGGTTAGACGATGATGATAATCATGATACATTGAAGTATAGATGACGATGCTGTATGTATGATTATGTTGATGATGATGCGAGTGTAGTGATGATTATGTACATAAAATCATAACGATGATGATGGTGATGTACAGGGGCGATGAGATGATTGAGTGATATGATGATGTTATGATACAGCGAGTATGGTAATAAGGATGATGTTATACGATGTATGGTGATGATGGTGAATGATGATGTAAATAATCGAGATGATAAGGATCGTGTGATGATGATGTAATGATGAAGAAACCGAAACCCTTTTTAATTCTTGTTTACTTCCAGCAATTTCGTAAAAATAACTGGATCATAACCTATTACTGAATTGGGCCGAGACGATTTATTCTATTAGGCTGAAATAAGTTTGGGCCGTGACCCAACTAATGTTGTTCTTTGGACTGCTATGGTGATAGGTTATAGCAATAACGATGAGTTAAGTAAAAATTTAATCAAGAGATAAACAGATAAGAAGGGAATAGAGGGGTGGTGTTAAGTGTTGGTGTTATTGGAGTGGTCACGGGTTCGAACCCGGTTCATGCCATTTTCTTTTTAAAACAAGATTTTGAGGTAGTTATTATACTTTTAATTATTATTACTTCCTTATTTTCATTTTCATTTTCATTTTCATTATTATTATTATTGTTATTGTTATTGTTATTATTATTAGTATTAAGTGTTATTATGAATATTATCATTATTAGTATTAACATGATTATCATATTTATCATTACAAATATTAATCGAGAATTACTATAATAATTATCTTAATAAACAAATGATATACATATATAAATATATATTTAATACTTATAACATAACAAAATTAATATTTTTATATACAAAATGAGTATATGAGACGTATATATATTATTAATATAAAAATGATATAATTAGTAAATTTTATATATATACAAACTTATTCGATTACGATATGAATATTAATAAATATACAAATGATATAGGATCGTGAATCCGAGGCCAACCCTACATTTGTTCAATGTCGTCGTATGTATTTTTTACTACAAAATACAATTGGTGAGTTTCATTTACCCTTTTTACTCTTTATATTTTTCGGCTGAGAATACATGCAAATGCTTTATTAACTATTTTATAATATTTATATGCGTGAGTTTCATTTGCTCCCTTTTACTCATTACATTTTTGGGCTGAGAATACATGCACCGTTTTAATAACTGTTTTACAATATTTATATGCGCGAGTTTCATTAATCCCTTCTTAAATGCATTTGTAATATATATTTTTGGGACTGAGAATACATGCGCTGTTTTTATAACTGTTTTACGAAATAGACACAAGTACGTGAAACTACATTCTATGGTTGAATTATCGAAATCGAATATGCCCCTTTTTATATAGTCTGGTAATCTAAGAATTAGGGAACAGACACCCTAATTGACGCGAACTCTAAAGATAGATCTATTGGGCCTAACAAACCCCATCCAAAGTACCGGATGCTTTAGTACTTCGAAATTTATATCATGTCCGAAGGAGGATCCCGGAATGATAGGGGATATTCTTATATGTATCTAGTTAATGTCAGTTACCAGGTGTTCACCATATGAATGATTATTTTTGTCTCTATGCATGGGACGTATATTTATGAGAACTGGAAATGAAATTCTTGTGGTCTATTAAAATAATGGAAATAAATGATTATGATAAAATAATGAACTCACCAACCTTTTGGTTGACACTTTAAAGCATTTTTATTCTCAGGTATGAAAGAAATCTTCCGCTGTGTATTTGCTCATATTACATGGAGTCGTTCATGGCATATAGAAGTCAGAACCTCGCAATGGGACCAACTGTTGAAGACTTTTTCCAGATGGAATAGGACGGGTCCTTTCACATATTATATTTGAGAGATAAGCATCCTCACCTATCTCATCTAAAAACACTAAAACAACTTATCAAATCACGGAAAATAGTAAAATAGCCAAATAATTCTCATCATCCACGTCCATACAAATTTTCAACTAACAAAGCGGCTCTATAAGAGTATTAATACAAATATACTTTGTTAAGACAGTATTAATATTTATTTATGATATTTATCCATAACACGCGATTTCGTGGGCTATTTAAGAAGGGTGTTATGGTGTTATGATGTGCAAGAATGGTGTTATCCACGAAGTTAATATAATAGTAAGTAGTCTATTTAATCAACACAATATTAATATGATGTGCAATTTTGACCCATTCAAATGGTGTTAAATGGGTTAAGTGTGTTTCTCACTCCAACGTCTAAAAACAATCTAATTAGGTAAATGGGGACTTGGTCAAACATGTATGGCAATTCATAAGTCATTCAAAATCAATATTTTTAATGCAAACAATATCCTTTAATATTATTCAATAAAAAGATATTTAGATTGCTAACTCTTATGACACTATTATGTAATCATAAGTTTTTTACAAAAATGTATGTACTTATAAACCTAGAACCATATGGACTCAATGCTAAGGTCAATCCATGACACTTATTTATACAATCTAGTGGGTAGGCCATTGCTGAGAGCATATATGATCCTCTAATTTTCAACTAATGCAAGAAAGGTTATTGTACAATATAGCTTAAAATTTTTTAACTCTTAATCAATACAATAATTATGACTCCGTGGTTTAAACTCTAAAACAAAGAAAGAAAGTTTTACCGGTTCTCGAGCTTTGTTATCCTCATATAATCCAACATCCGCAAAGTTACCTAAAAATCTCCAGCTGGTTGTAGCCTGAAATAAAAGAAATGAGAGATTTTGCTTTCAAAAAGTGTCCTTGATCTTATACAATGTAAGAAAAGAAAATGTCGCCCAGTTTTAAAACGACAAATCACATAACTACAAGTAGTCAGAAAAAAAGAAATGAGAGATTTTGCTAAAAAATTCTCCAGCCTAAAAATATCCATCCGGCTATTGTTGCAATATTCTTACACGTAACTTATCAGTTTGAGCCACGAGCCTTCATCAAACATCTTGCTCAAATTTGAATCTGCACGACCAATATTAACGATACTACATGTGATGACCCGGAAATTTCCAACCAAATTTAAACTTGATCTTTATATTATTTCGACATGATAAGCAAGGTCTATAAAGTTGAGTTTCAAAACTTTTGAACTGTTTTATGAATTCGATTACCCTTCGACCATCTCCGACGATTCACGAACAGTTGTTGTAAATAAATATGTGTGTGTGTATATATATATATATATATATATATATATATATATATATATATATATATATATATATATATATATATATATATATATATATATATCTTAAACATTAGAATTGAAAATATAAAATAGGATACAAATAATTATTGTAACAAACCTGTACATAAGTGTATATAATTTTTAAATAAACATGACTGTAGTATATATATATATATATATATATATATATATATATATATATATATATATATATATACATATTTATACGAAAGTAGATAAACATAAATGGTTATATTAGTATTATTAATATTATTATCAGTGAAGTTAACTAATAATATTATTAGTACCATTTATAATAAAACTATTTTATTATCATTATTAATATCAGTGTTAGATATGTTATTACTATCAATAGATAATATATAAATATAGATTATTATTAATATAATTATTAATTATTAATTCATTATTTATGTAAAGAAAACCGTATTTTTTAGATTTGATAAATCAGATTTGGTTACAAGCCTTTTTCCATCTATTGTTGATTGCTTAAATTCATACTAATCAAGAAATAAATCACTGGATGAAGCCAAAATCTGTTTGAGGTCATTATCTCTTATTTTTATTTTCTTCTTTGATTTGATCCTTTCTGTCGAGAGTTCAGGTATAAGACAAAGGATTTACTTTTGATATTAGACAGAAATCATTAAATTACTTCACCATTTAAACAACCACTCCTTTCTTCATATTGCTTCTTAATCGAGATCCAAGGAACCACCTCAAATCGAACAACCCCCACTTAACCATTCTTTTCTTTCTTGTTGCTTCATGACCGAGAACCCATCAAGACCACTCAAAACCATCACTCTTGAAGCTCCACCACCACCTTAAAACATTGTTTCATGGCTATCACTCTTCTCTATTATAAACAAGAATGAAACGAGAAGATAAAAATAAACGTGTTTCAATGATGATAATATGATGTACTTGAAGCAACTACAACTATTACCTTTCATTGTTATGGGACTTGATGTACAGCTGCTACTGTCGACTCTCTTCTACTGCTATTGTACGATTAATCATGGATGCTCGAACACTGCTGCAGCCTACGGTTTCTATTTCTATTTATGATTCTGTCCAAAATTAAAACACATCTTGTTATGTCCCATTTACTCACTGCTATATTATGTTACTATAAACTAAACCAACAACACACCTGCATACTACCACTACTTACGTTTTCTGTTTCAATTCGAGAATTTTTCAAAAGACAATACGAGTCTTATGTTTATAGCCTAAAGTTGAAAATGAGTGTATTAAAGTTGCTCCATGAAGAGCATTATAAAATGTGGGACACTAGTGAAGAATCCAAGCTTTATGGCCGACAACCTCTAATGCAGAAATACTCCACTTAATATTCTTTTTCTACAAAAGGAGGTTAACCAAATTAAAAGGGTGCAAGTTGGGACCATATACCCTAGTGCAAATTGCTAATTCGTGTTAAAAAATATATATATATATATAACTGCAACTTGCAACCTCCCTTTGTTGACCGACACTCACCAAGGAATACACCACTTGAAGAAAATCGGATCCCATGACCTGCGTTTTTATTTTTTTTATTTAAGTTCCTGCCTCGTTTTCTTCTTTCATTTACACCAACAAGAAAAAGGAACCGGATCAGTTTTGTTGGGCTAATGTTCATGGTTGGGCCGAGATCTTATTTTGAGCCATTATTTGCTTTTGGGCTTGTAAGGCAATTGGGTCACGAATTTTGCAAGCCATCGTGATCAAACTAAGAATGAGGACCGATGGGGTCTGTTGTATGATTATAGAGATGATAGATGACGATAACGGAAGTATGTTGATGATGATAGGATTATGATAATAATAATAGTGATTATGATAACAATAACGATTAGGGTAATATAGATGATAATACAATGATTTGATGATGATGATGATTACGGATAAAGAGTGGTGATGATGAAACAAAGAAGTTGATAATAATATGATGGAGGACGATTATAAATGATGATGATGATGAGAAAATCATGTTAATCGTGATCTTGATAATGATGGAAGTAGGATGAGATAATCAGTTTCATAAGTAATAAACAAATATTCAAAGGAGTTGTAACAGAAACAAAATCATGGTTCAATGGTTGGGAGTTTGTTTATGAAACGAGAGGTCACGGGTTCGAGCCCCGAATAAGGCATTTTTTTGAGGTAGTTTTACTCATTTTATTATTATTATTATTATTATTATTATTATTATTATTATTATTATTATTATTATTATTATTATTATTATTATTATTATTATTATTATTATTATTATTGTTATTGTTATTATTATTATTATATTATTATTATTATTATTATTATTATTATTATTATTATTATTATTATTATTATTATTATTATTATTATTATTATTAGCATGAACATAATACAATTTATCAATATAAATCTTATTATTAGTATCATTTTATAAATTTTTAGTATTATTACTGTCCTTATCAACAAAAGCATTAGTAATAAGAATCATTACTGACGTTATCATTACTTACATAAATATTAGTATTATTATCATAAATATCTTATTAAGGTTATTATCATTATTTTTACCTTTACTAATATTAACCTATTATAATTATAACTATTGTTTTAATAAACAAACGAAATATATATACATAAATATATTTAACACATACAACATAACAAAGTATTTCTTTTCTATATATATAAAACGAATATATGAAACCTAAATATATTATTAATATAAATATGATATAACTAATAAGTTATGTATGCATATATATAAAATTATTCTATTACGATTATGAATATTAATAAATATACAAATGATATAGGTTCGTGAATCGAAGGCCAACCCTATACTTGTTCAAAGTCGTTCTATGTATTTTTACTACAAAATACATTAGGTGAGTTTCATTGATTCCCTTTTTTATATATATTTTTGGGACTGAGAATACATGCGCTGTTTTTATAAATGTTTTACGATATAGACACAAGTAATCGAAACTACATTCTATGGTTGAATTATCGAAGTCGAATATGCCCCTTTTTATTAAGTCTGGTAATCTAAGAATTAGGGAACAGACACCCTAATTGACGCAAACTCTAAAGATAGATCTATCGGGCCCAACAAGCCCCATCCAAAGTACCGGATGCTTTAGTACTTCGAAATTTATATCATGTCCGAAGGAGGATCCCGGAATGATGGGGATATTCTTATATGCATATTGTTAATGTCGGTTACCAGGTGTTCAATCCATATGAATGATATTTTTGTCTCTATGCATGGGACATATATTTATGAGAACTAGAAATCTTGTGGTCTATTAAAATGATAGAAATGATTATTTATGTTAAACTAATGAACTCACCAACCTTTTGGTTGACACTTTAAAGTATGTTTATTCTCAGGTATTAAAGAAACCTTTCGCTGTACAATTGCTTATTTTAAAGATATTACTTGGAGTCATTCATGACATATTTCAAAAGACATTGCATTCGAGTCGTTGAGTTCCTCAAGATTATTATTAAGTCAACTATAGTTAGATATATTAATAAATGGTATGCATGCCATCAACTTTCGATGTAATGAAAGATTGTCTTTTCAAAAATGAATGCAATGCTTGTAAAATGTATCATATAGAGGTCAAGTACCTCGCGATGCAATCAACTGTTGTGAATCGTTTATAATCGATATGGACTTCGTCTGGATGGATTAGGACAGGTCCTTTCAGTTGGTATCAGAGCGGTGGTCTTAGTGAACCAGGTCTTGCATTAGTGTGTCTAAATGATAGTCGTTAGAATGCATTAGAAAGTCTGGACTTCGACCGTGTTTGCATGTCAAAAGTTTTGCTTATCATTTTTGTCGGAAATCATCTGTTTATCATCCTTAGGAAATCATCTGCTTATCATTCTTAGTCTAGACACATCTTACTGCATTGATTGCATGAATAGTGTATAGACAAAATTCATATCTTAGTGTATCTGTTATTGTTACCTTTGCCTGACAGCTTCCGTAGATTCCTCCGTAACTTATGGGATTTTAGTATTATATATGCATATGTAAATTATGTATTACAGGGTACTAATCTACATTCTATAATCTATTCTTATCAAAAATCCTTCTTCCAAACGTACGAGATAAATCTCTCAACCAGTTTGAATTCCTCGGATTCCGATAACTATTCCGATATGGAGTTTCACCTATCAGCGTCACCGGGATGAATCAACCAATCAGTCATCCCCAATTCATTTGATGAGTTCGTAGTCGACTTAAACAATGGAGAGCGAAAAAAAAAAGGCGATCTCTTCCGCCAACCGAATTCACCTCTTGACAAAGAACCTGAAGCGTTTACAGGCGAACTTGTTCGAGACACCATCTTCACCCTCATTTCCAGGGTAACTCGACAAGATCATATTCTATCCACAATTCTGAACCTTATTCATCCACTCGTTCCGACCGACAATCATCCTGGGGTAATCGAAGAAGTCAACGAGCTTCGCGCTCGAGTAATCAATTTGGAGAACATGGTGCAAAACTTACCAGCTTCAGCAACATCACCGGCATCAACAGTTATAACGACCCTCATTTTTCCATTCTATATTTTTCCAATATTAAATGCCCAAACAATATAATCAAAACTTAATGATTAAACTTTAATCAACAATTGTTAAGTATTAAGAGTTAGAAAACATATTAATTAACTTTGTGCAATAATTGACAAGTTAATAAAAGATGAAAATAATAAACTGTTAGTCGACACTCACTGCTAATTAAAATTTATGCATTTATGTAATATTATAACTGATAACCTATAAGTAATAAATAAAAATTGACATTTATATAAATAATAAAACAATTGAGAACTAAATATATACAAGTCATGAATTAGTAAAAAGAAAATAATACTTATCATGTAGTAAATGTAAAAAATAATAATAGTAATAATAGTAATAATAATGAGACTAAAGAATCTTAAACAATTACATCCTTATGTTGACTAAAAATTAAAATAATATATATATAAACTAGTACCACCTATTGTTGACTAAAAATTATAAAATAAAATAAAATCATTAATTAGAACATCCTTATGTTGACTAACACTCTAATACTTGCACTATATAAACTCCTAGTTTCTCATTCACAAATCACACCAAAATCCTCTCTCAAAAACAATCTCTCCCTCTCCCTCTCTTGTGGTATTCGGATCTTCAAGCTTGTTCTTCGTGTTCTTCAAGAATCTTCAAGGAGTTCTTCAAGATTTTTAAGGCTTTGATCTTCCATCTTCATCGTGTTCATCTTTTCTTTGTTAATTATCTTGAATCTTCAAAGGTATAACATAAACCCTAAACTATTTACATAAACTTTAATCTTTGTTAATTCATATTCATATTATAAACTTGTTATCCATAAACACACCTAGATTTATATATACATATATACATGTAAAAAATATATATATATATTTTTATATATACATATACATATTAAAACCTTAAACCCTAATATACTAGTACTTAACATGTATATACTATTACTATTACTAGCACCTATAACCTACTACTTATATTGTAGCACACAAACATTTTGGGATATGTATTAGAGATGTATAGATCTTCGAACTTTCTTGACGAATGGTTTCTACGAGATTCTAGGCAGAGGGTTTGAACTTCCGATTTAAAGGGTCCTATGGCTCAAGCCCCTAGATCTAAATTAGCCATTCGAAGGGAAAGGGGTGATTGGAAGCTTATCTAATACGGCAAGTATCCTAAAATGGAAACACTCATAAAAGTAGAAACTCTCTAGTCATAGAAACTTAGTAAAATAAGAAACTTTCTAAAAATAGAAACTTTATAAAAATAGTAACTTACTAGGAATAGAAACTTAGTAAAACAAACTATACTTAAACACATACTTAAACTTAAACATGGGCAAAACACTTAACTACTCTTAAATGTCAATAGGTTGACTTTCTTGCTCACTCGTTCAACTCTCTATTCTGAGGAATAACTCTCTCTACTTACTAAGGTGAATTCATAGCCCCACTCTTTATTGCTAGCAAACTTATTTAACTTATTTGGGGTGAGACACATGCTGCTTTTACTATTTACAATTTAGACACAAGTACCAACTGCTAAAACTATGCTATACCCGGCTATGTCCGACTAAGTCCCTACAGTGATATTTTTAAGTGCTGCGGCATGCTTATTTATTGGGGGTAGGCCTATCGGGAGTAACGTCCCCGATACATTTGATGTTATCGTTGTATTGCTTGATAATGAAATTAAACCGACAAGTAGAACTAACTTGTCATGGGGCAAACTTGAACGTTTAGTCTAAATATCACGCACTGGCATAACTTTTTGATCCTGCGGGAGATCAACCTTACAAATTAAATCTTGTGGTCTAAAACAAACGGTCAAACTTATTTGTTAAACCTATGAACTTCACTCAACCTTTTGGTTGACACTTTAGCATGTTTTGTCTCAGGTGCTGTTTGATTCAAGCTCTTATACTTACTGCTTATGTGATGCTACTTGGACATAGGATCAAGAGATATCGCATTTATTACTTCTGCATGTGAACATTTCCATTATTGTTATTCCTATCATTGTAACTACGTTTCATTTTCCGCTGCGTGCTCAATAAAGTTTGTTTTATCATTTAGTATTGTTCTCGTATATTATAATATGTTGGTTGATTTGATATTAAGTCACATTTCACCCAGGCCCTAACTGGGGGTGTGACAGATTGGTATCAGAGCAAACCAGGCTGTTATAGAGAACCAGGATTGCATTTTTATGTGTGCCTTACTTGTTAGCTAGGGTGCCTTAGCAATCTAGGAAACTATAACCTTTCCTGCCTTGGACTTAAAGCACTTAGGATTGTCGTATAATCTTAACAATTATGCTTTAATAAACTTGACTCAAAGATTCTAATCAAGGTCTCTTTCCTAATGATAGGATGTCAAGCTCAAGCGTTAACAAGTCCAACAAAGCAACTCACAACCCTACCACCGAAGTAGGTGTTGGACACTCTTCAACTTCGAGACCAGTTCGAAGTCCTCTTTATAGTCCTACTTCACCACCACTGAATTATAGCCCGAATACTATTTTAGATTCACATGGGTCTCCTCAATACTACCCAACTCCGAGAACCCAAGATAAGGGAAAACGGCATGAAGAAGTTGGTCCATCAAGGAAGAGAGCCCGATCTCCTTTTTATGATGGTCCTAAGTATGAAATCATGAGATTACGAAACGATACCGAGAGAAACATTGGAGGTCTACTTCGCCACATGGAAAGAGTGGATCGTCGAATGAAGAAACTTATGAAAGAAAACGTCGAGCTAAGAAAGGAGTTGCTGATGCTAAAGTGCGAGGAAGAACGCAACACTCGCTGGGGAAAGCAATCACTTGCTTACCTCAAGGAGGATGTTGATGTCCGAATGAAAATGGAGAAAGGTCGAGTCGACGAACAACTTGCCATAAGAGAGTACAACACTAATGCCGTAAACAGTCGTGTTACCAACCTTTATGACAACTTCGAGTATCTCTATGAGAAACAAAAGACGAAAAATGAGAAAGTTGAGGAGTTTATGAAGAAGGTTGGAGACGAAATATGAAGACTACTTCAATCTTAATATTTCCTAGTTATTTTTCCTATTTTCCATCTATGTAAAGGCTGTGCCTTAAACAATTTCTATTTCCGAATCGTGTAATAAAGGCTTATTTAATGCCTCGTTCTAATAATATAAAGTGTTTTATTAATATCATGCGATATCAATACTTTAGTTTATTCATACTTGTGATTACTCAAACTTATAACTTGTTAAACTTATCAAACATATGTTCACTTTTATGTAGTGACATCATGGTTCGTCCAGCTGCACCTACCGTTAACAACGTTGTGTTAACTACTGAGCAATTCCAACAGTTACTCGCTGCTGCCCAAGGCAACGCCCAAGCTAATCATGCTAATACTCAACCAAAACCTTGTTCCTACAAGGACTTTACAAACTGTCACCCTCCCGCTTTTAAGGGAAACGAAGAAGCTGTCGAACTAGTTCGTTGGTTCGAAAAGATGGAATCTATTTTCCGTATTTGCAACTGTGGTGATGATGATCGAGTAAAGTATGCCACTAGCTCGTTGGGTGGTAATGCTTTAACTTGGTGGACTGCTTATGCCAAGTCCGTAGGAATTGATAATGCTAATGCAATTCCATGGGACGAACTCAAAAGTATGATGGTCAACAAATTCTGCCCAAGGAGTCAAGTTCAGAAGCTTGAAGCTGAGTTCTGGGAACTCAGGGTCAAGGGTACTGACATTGAGAATTATACCAATCGTTATCTGGAGCTTTCTACTCTATGTCCTGAAATGTTTCCTACTGAAGCTAGAAGAATTGAGCGGTATATTGAAGGTCTTCCCGAGGATGTTCAAGGGAATATTATTGCTGCTGAGAAGGTTACTTTGGATGCTGTGATTCTCATGGCACAAAATCTCATGTTGGCCAAGAGAAGAAGGGCGTCGGCCAATAAGCAAGTTGAAACCAAGGGTAATGATGGTAAGAGGAAGTTTGAGCCGTCTCAAGGTTCAACTCAGAATGTTAGTAAAAAGCTTATGGATAATACAAGGACGAATTATAGGGGCACTTATCCTTTTTGTGTTCGTTGTGAAAGGCATCACCCGGGGCAGTGCACTGCCACTTGTTCGTTGTGTAAGAAAGTGGGACACGTAGCTAAGACGTGTAGGACTCCTCCAAAGAATAAATCTATTGTTCCTGCCAAAGCTCCTCCTACTTGTTATACTTGTGGGGAAAAGGGACACATTAGTCCAAATTGCCCTAAGAAGAGAGATAATCCTGCTACTGGAGCCAATACTACTGCTGCAAAGGGTCGTGCATTTGTTATTACTGCTGCTGAAGCCCGAGATGAAGATGAGGTCATCACGGGTACGTATCTCGTCAATAATTGCTACGCAACTATTTTATTCGATACTGGTGCCGACCGAAGTTACGTATCTAATGAATTTTGTACCCTATTTACTGAAAAGCCTCAACCCTTAGAAACTAAACGATTAGTAGAAGTAGCCAATGGAAAGATCATGAAAGTTGATAAAATTTATAAAAACTGCAACCTAATCTTAGCCAGCAAAGAATTTAAGATAGACCTTTTGCCGGTCGAGCTAGGAAGTTTCGATGTCATAGTTGGAATGGATTGGTTACGTCCATTAAGAGCTGCGATCATGTGTTACGATAAAACCGTTCATGTTCCATTAGGAAATGGAGAGACTCTTATTATCCAAGGTGAAAAGAGTGGTTCCAATCTCAATATTATCTCCTGTATTAAAACCCGCAAATACCTTATGAAAGGTTATCCAGCTATTCTAGCCCACGTTAATCTGATTGAATCGAAAGAGAAGCGAATTGAAGATGTACCAGTAGTTAAAGACTTTCCCGATGTGTTTCCCGAAGATCTTCCGGGTATTCCACCTCCTCGACAAGTTGAATTCCAAATTGATTTAACTCCTGGTGCTGCTCCTGTTGCTAAAGCACCATACCGTTTAGCACCTTCCGAAATGAAGGAATTATCCAACCAACTCCAAGAACTATTGGATAAAGGTTTCATTCGTCCAAGCTCGTCCCCTTGGGGAGCTCCTATTCTGTTTGTTAAAAAGAAGGATGGTACATTAAGGATGTGCATTGATTACCGTGAACTTAACAAGCTTACTATCAAGAACCGTTATCCGTTGCCACGTATTGATGATCTATTTGACCAACTTCAAGGGTCAAGTGTTTATTCAAAGATTGATTTAAGATCCGGTTATCACCAACTCAAGGTCAAGGAATCCGATATTCCTAAGACTGCTTTTCGCACTCGTTATGGGCACTATGAATTCTGTGTCATGCCTTTTGGTTTAACTAATGCTCCTGCCGTATTCATGGACCTCATGAATCGTGTTTGTAAACCGTATCTTGACAAATTTGTCATCGTATTCATTGACGACATCTTGATCTATTCGAAGAATGAGAAAGAGCATG
The DNA here is from genome assembly GCF_046630445.1 of Rutidosis leptorrhynchoides. Lineage (NCBI taxonomy): Eukaryota > Viridiplantae > Streptophyta > Magnoliopsida > Asterales > Asteraceae > Rutidosis > Rutidosis leptorrhynchoides. The sequence continues at coordinate 116,705,561 of NC_092338.1, forward strand.
AGCAACATTTGCGCATGATTCTTGAACTCTTACGAAAGGAACAACTTTATGCTAAATTTTCTAAATGCGAGTTTTGGCTCAAAACCGTACAATTTCTCGGACATGTTGTTGATAGAAACGGAATACATGTCGATCCAGCTAAGATTACTGCTATTCAGAACTGGGAGATACCAAAGACTGCAAAGCATATTCGTCAATTTTTGGGACTTGCCGGTTACTATCGAAGGTTTATAAAAGATTTTTCTCTCATTGCCAAACCTCTTACAAAGCTGACTCAAAAAGGGAAGAAATTTGAGTGGTCCGAAGAACAGGAATCTGCTTTCAAGATTCTGAAGGAGAAGTTGACCACAGCCCCGATTCTTTCTTTACCTGAAGGTACCGACGACTTTGTTGTTTACTGCGATGCCTCAAAGCATGGCTTTGGTTGTGTTTTAATGCAACGAGAGAAGGTTATCGCCTATGCATCTAGACAGTTGAAGAAACATGAAGTAAACTATACCACACATGACCTAGAGTTAGGTGCCGTGGTATTTGCATTAAAGATATGGAGACATTATCTCTATGGTAATCACTTTACGGTGTACACTGACCATAAAAGTCTTCGACACATCTTTGATCAAAAACAGCTGAACATGAGGCAAAGTCGATGGCTCGAGACATTGAACGATTATTATTGTGAGCTGAAATATCATCCTGGCAAGGCGAATGTAGTTGCCGATGCCCTTAGTCGAAAAGACGATATTAAACGTGTTCGTGCTTTAAACCTAAAAATCAAATCGAATCTTATTTCACGAATCTGTGAAGCTCAATTGGAAGCTATTAGACCGACACTTATCGAAGGTGAAGGACCTATTGGTTTTGAGAACCAACTTCAAGTGAAAGCTAATGGTACACGGTACTTTGGCAATAGAATCTGGGTTCCTCGTTTTGGTAATCTTCGCGAACTAGTCTTGGATGAAGCACATAAGACTAGATATTCTATCCATCCCGGTTCCAGTAAGATGTATCACGATGTGAAGGAATTCTACTGGTGGCCTAACATGAAAGCCGATATTGCTACTTATGTTAGTAAGTGTCTCACTTGTTTGAAAGTCAAGGCCGAACATCAAAAGCCTTCTGGTCTGTTGACACAACCCGACATTCCGCAGTGGAAGTGGGAAGGTATCACTATGGACTTCGTTACTAAGTTACCTAAGACTTCGAACGGTAACGATACTATTTGGGTCGTAGTTGATCGTCTTACTAAATCTGCACATTTCATACCAATCAAGGAAACCGACAAGATGGAGAGATTAGCACAGCTTTATATTAAAGAAATCGTCTCACGTCATGGTGTTCCTATCTCGATCATTTCTGATCGCGATAGTCGATTTGTTTCTAGATTTTGGAAAACTTTACAATCTGCTCTTGGAACTCAACTCGACATGAGTACAGCTTATCATCCGCAAACCGATGGTCAAAGTGAACGAACCATTCAAACTATGGAGGATATGCTACGTGCTTGTGCAATCGATTTCGGCAAAGGATGGGATAGACATCTACCTTTGGTTGAATTTTCTTATAATAACAGTTATCACTCCAGCATTAAGGCTGCACCTTTTGAAGCTTTATATGGACGGAAGTGTAGATCTCCTTTGTGTTGGGATGAACTTGAGGACAGACATTTAACTGGTCCTGAAATTATTCACGAAACTACCGAAAAGATCGTTCAAATCAAGCAACGTTTAGAAACTGCCCGTAGCCGACAGAAAAGCTATGCCAATAAGAAACGAAAAGACATCGAATACCAAGTTGGAGATAAAGTCATGTTGAAAGTATCCCCTTGGAAAGGTGTTGTCCGCTTCGGTAAGCGAAGTAAACTCAGTCCACGATATGTTGGACCATTCACAATCACTGAAAGAGTCGGTCCCGTGGCATACCGATTAGAACTGCCAACCGAACTTAGTCAAGTACATGATGTGTTTCATGTCTCAAATCTTAAACGGTGTCTTGCCGATGACACACTCGTTATTCCTCTGGATGATGTCCGCATTGATGAGCAAATGCACTTCGTTGAAGAACCTATAGAAATCATGGAAGGAGAGGTCAAACAAACGCGTAAAAGCAATATACCTATCGTTAAAGTCCGGTGGAATTCGCGTAGAGGCCCCGAATATACCTGGGAACGCAAAGACCATATGAAACGGAAATATCCCCATCTCTTCTCAACTGCTGATGCAAACGAGAAAACTACCTAAAAACTTCGGGACGAAGTTTTCAATAACGGGGAGGTACTATAACGACCCTCATTTTTCCATTCTATATTTTTCCAATATTAAATGCCCAAACAATATAATCAAAACTTAATGATTAAACTTTAATCAACAATTGTTAAGTATTAAGAGTTAGAAAACATATTAATTAACTTTGTGCAATAATTGACAAGTTAATAAAAGATGAAAATAATAAACTGTTAGTCGACACTCACTGCTAATTAAAATTTATGCATTTATGTAATATTATAACTGATAACCTATAAGTAATAAATAAAAATTGACATTTATATAAATAATAAAACAATTGAGAACTAAATATATACAAGTCATGAATTAGTAAAAAGAAAATAATACTTATCATGTAGTAAATGTAAAAAATAATAATAGTAATAATAGTAATAATAATGAGACTAAAGAATCTTAAACAATTACATCCTTATGTTGACTAAAAATTAAAATAATATATATATAAACTAGTACCACCTATTGTTGACTAAAAATTATAAAATAAAATAAAATCATTAATTAGAACATCCTTATGTTGACTAACACTCTAATACTTGCACTATATAAACTCCTAGTTTCTCATTCACAAATCACACCAAAATCCTCTCTCAAAAACAATCTCTCCCTCTCCCTCTCTTGTGGTATTCGGATCTTCAAGCTTGTTCTTCGTGTTCTTCAAGAATCTTCAAGGAGTTCTTCAAGATTTTTAAGGCTTTGATCTTCCATCTTCATCGTGTTCATCTTTTCTTTGTTAATTATCTTGAATCTTCAAAGGTATAACATAAACCCTAAACTATTTACATAAACTTTAATCTTTGTTAATTCATATTCATATTATAAACTTGTTATCCATAAACACACCTAGATTTATATATACATATATACATGTAAAAAATATATATATATATTTTTATATATACATATACATATTAAAACCTTAAACCCTAATATACTAGTACTTAACATGTATATACTATTACTATTACTAGCACCTATAACCTACTACTTATATTGTAGCACACAAACATTTTGGGATATGTATTAGAGATGTATAGATCTTCGAACTTTCTTGACGAATGGTTTCTACGAGATTCTAGGCAGAGGGTTTGAACTTCCGATTTAAAGGGTCCTATGGCTCAAGCCCCTAGATCTAAATTAGCCATTCGAAGGGAAAGGGGTGATTGGAAGCTTATCTAATACGGCAAGTATCCTAAAATGGAAACACTCATAAAAGTAGAAACTCTCTAGTCATAGAAACTTAGTAAAATAAGAAACTTTCTAAAAATAGAAACTTTATAAAAATAGTAACTTACTAGGAATAGAAACTTAGTAAAACAAACTATACTTAAACACATACTTAAACTTAAACATGGGCAAAACACTTAACTACTCTTAAATGTCAATAGGTTGACTTTCTTGCTCACTCGTTCAACTCTCTATTCTGAGGAATAACTCTCTCTACTTACTAAGGTGAATTCATAGCCCCACTCTTTATTGCTAGCAAACTTATTTAACTTATTTGGGGTGAGACACATGCTGCTTTTACTATTTACAATTTAGACACAAGTACCAACTGCTAAAACTATGCTATACCCGGCTATGTCCGACTAAGTCCCTACAGTGATATTTTTAAGTGCTGCGGCATGCTTATTTATTGGGGGTAGGCCTATCGGGAGTAACGTCCCCGATACATTTGATGTTATCGTTGTATTGCTTGATAATGAAATTAAACCGACAAGTAGAACTAACTTGTCATGGGGCAAACTTGAACGTTTAGTCTAAATATCACGCACTGGCATAACTTTTTGATCCTGCGGGAGATCAACCTTACAAATTAAATCTTGTGGTCTAAAACAAACGGTCAAACTTATTTGTTAAACCTATGAACTTCACTCAACCTTTTGGTTGACACTTTAGCATGTTTTGTCTCAGGTGCTGTTTGATTCAAGCTCTTATACTTACTGCTTATGTGATGCTACTTGGACATAGGATCAAGAGATATCGCATTTATTACTTCTGCATGTGAACATTTCCATTATTGTTATTCCTATCATTGTAACTACGTTTCATTTTCCGCTGCGTGCTCAATAAAGTTTGTTTTATCATTTAGTATTGTTCTCGTATATTATAATATGTTGGTTGATTTGATATTAAGTCACATTTCACCCAGGCCCTAACTGGGGGTGTGACAACAGTACCATCAATAACAGCACCAGTACCATCAACAATCCATGCCTCAACATCTCATTATGTACCTCGAGTATAATCATCGTTCTACGTATCGTTCTACATCGATTATCTTCTTTCTTCATGACGATTAAGTAATCTCTAAATGTTTTAGAGATTATGTATTCTAGTTCTAATGGTAAACCAAATGAGTTTAATATCACATTGACTCATTAAATCCATAATTACGTCTGAAGAAAATATATATGTATATATGTTTTCATAAAAATTGTAATTAAATTTTTTTTGTACAAGCTGTTAATGGTGAAAATATTTTAATGGGTAGGTAATACCCGAGGAATATTTAGATTTCGCATTAATAAGTTACACTGTACATTCTTCGACTCTGATTCAACAGTCGTTTACTATCCTATTTATATCTATCGATATACAAATCCGTTCATCGCAGAATAACCATATTTTTTTTTCTTTTCAATTTCATATTTGGATTTTGATTTATCACAATCCAACAAGTGGCATAATGAAGAAAACATTGGACAAAATAAAAATTGTTAGAAACAAACGAATTAACTAATTGAAATTTTGTTAAGAATCCACGCTAACTGTTCCTAGCTAACTGATTACATTTTATTTATCGCAATTTAATTATCGCAATTTATATTCTCGCAATTTTATTTATTGTCATTTAATTTATGTTATTTACTTTACGCACTTTATTTATCGTTATTTAATTCCTGTTATATATTTTACGCTTTAAATGTCGGGACATGTATACAAGGTTTTGACATATCATATCGACGCATCTATATATATTATTTGGAATCACCATGGACACTCTATATGCAGTAATGATCGAGTTCTCTATACAGGGTTGAGGTTGATTCTACAATAATATATATACTTTGAGTTGTGATCGAGTCTGAGACGAATATGGGTCACGATACGTATTAATTAATTCGAATATTATATATTAAACTATATATGAATTATTGAATTGCTAACTGTGGACTATCAATTGTGGACTACCAACATTGGACAATTAAAATGAATTAAAATATTGACTATAACATATGAAACTAAACAATTCTTCAAGTTTGCCACTTGATTTCATCCTAAACCTCATTGTATCTTGACAATTACATTCTGCGTTCAAACCTTTAATGATTCTTGAAAACACCTCAATCGAGAGGATGAATCAACCGCACTTCATCTACGGGAGAAAAGATTTATACATATAGCTATGCACCTGAGAAACTCTCAGCAACTGAGTAAAAGTTTAACACGTAACCGCGTCAGATCCTTTGGCATTTATTAGCAAAAATAACTTTGCGATCCCTTTTCAAAGTAGCAAATTTTGTCACAGCTTCAGCAAATCAACTTCGACTTTTCGTTCGAAACAACCTTATTATCACCTTGATTTATATGTATGCTCTTTTATTGTTACCGGGGAACTTCTTATATTCCACCATATTACCGTCAGCGTTTAATCATCTAAAAACACAATTCTCTTGAAATCACCTCGGATCGATAACCAATGATTCAGATATGGTAGCAGTAAATTTAGAGGAATCGGCAATCAGTACTTTGAAAACTCACAGCATATTTACATTAACAGTTATATGTATAACATTTATCTCTTAGAATAATGATCTTCCATTCTGAAATTTTGGAAAGCACCCAACCTACAAATTAATACATTGAACTTTGAAAAAGCTGAATGAAGCAGCAGAAACTGTAGATAATCGTAAACGATCTTAACCGTCGAAAGTTTGATGATAAAGAATGGAGTATTGGAAACACTCAATAGAAAATTTAGTACCGAAAAGTGAATTATGCGAAACTATGAAGGAAGCCGTGGACACATCACAAAGAATAAGTTTGACTTCAAAGAATCCAAATGATTCAATGTCTGCTGAAATCTTTTGCGAATACCTTGCTTCTGACTCCAAACTCTTGCGGACAGATTTTCTTCACCATCCTTAGATATTAGAAATTCCAAGATATCATCGTATCTTTCATTATAAATATCCTCCATATTTCTGAAAATATTTTCATAACTATTCTTATCTGAAATCATTAATCTCTTCATGATATAAGTGTTACATCATATAGAAACTGCTAGTTTCTATATTCTGTAAACTTTTGAGCTTAAAATATGAATGTTATTGAAGTAATGTTGGGAACTGATGCATGAGTTAGTATAATATAATGACACTTGATCAACGTGATTATATTACAGTAATTCATGCTGAGTTTTCAATGGAACATGATGATTCACAGATTATAAAGTCATCATGTGCCATGTTACATAATTCTTTCATTCTGCTTAACTTTTGAACATATCAAGAAAATATATTCTTGATAATTATATTCTCAGTGATTCAGGTAATTTGACAAAACAAATCGTGCTACTATCTTTCCTTTCTACCTTGTATATTATGATAATTCGAAACTCCATACCTATGAATTCTGGACCGTTACTTGCGAAAAGTAAACCAAAGCATGAAGCTCCGAAATAGAAAGGGGGTATAAATCGTAGCAAATAAGAGAGCACATTAACTGTGGATGACAATAATTATAGGAGATAGAAGCAGGGACATTGAGATATAAGGGAAGATATAAAATCCAACAACAACGCAGAAATTACGAGCCATGGATATTAATACGAATAGCAATATAAACACACGGTATAATTAAGAATATTATCACCCCAAGGTAATAGTAGAAGTAATCAGATTCATTTGGTGGAAGATTGAAAAGAAGGATGACAGAAAAGATAATTAGAAAAATATCAAGGATTAAAACTGGATTAAGCATTTTCACAATCTTTTGTATGAACTAAGGAAGAGAGTATGTGAATGGTGAGAATAATGGAACGAAAGAGTTTAATTTATAATGGAAATATCAGACGGAGTAATCGAAGCAGATCACCATATTTAATTATAGAGATCTTAACTTCCTTATTCGCCGACGAATCAAATCTTTTAGATTTCGAAGATTTTCTTTAAATCCCTTGAATTCCGAAATTCAACCTAGACAATATCAAAAGTTAAGACGAAACTTTATTTCTCCAATTTACTCTTTTGTGATAACTTCACTCATACGCTTCGAATAATCGAATTGTTTTATCTGTATTACTCAAAAATGATAAAACTCTATTTACCAGCTCGTATTCGTCATGAAAACATTTTTATTGTTAGCCATGACCACCTCACTCAAATTTCGGGACGAAATTTCTTTAACGGGTAGGTACTGTGATGACCCGAAAATTTCCAACCAAATTTAAACTTGATCTTTATATTATTTCGACACGATAAGCAAGGTCTATAAAGTTGAGTTTCAAAACTTTTGAACTGTTTTATGAATTCGATTACCCTTCGACCATCCCCGACGATTCACGAACAGTTGTTGTAAATAAATATGTGTGTATATATATATATATATATCTTAAACATTAGAATTGAAAATATAAAATAGGATACAAATAATTATTGTAACAAACCTGTACATAAGTGTATATAATTTTTAAATAAACATGACTGTAGTATATATATATATATATATATATATATATATATATATATATATATATATATATATATATATATATACATATTTATACGAAAGTAGATAAACATAAATGGTTATATTAGTATTATTAATATTATTATCAGTGAAGTTAACTAATAATATTATTAGTACCATTTATAATAAAACTATTTTATTATCATTATTAATATCAGTGTTAGATATGTTATTACTATCAATAGATAATATATAAATATAGATTATTATTAATATAATTATTAATTATTAATTATTAATTCATTATTTATGTAAAGAAAACTGTATTTTTTAGATTTGATAAATCAGATTTGGTTACAAGCCTTTTTCCATCTATTGTTGATTGCTTAAATTCGTACTAATCAAGAAATAAATCACTGGATGAAGCCAAAATCTGTTTGAGGTCATTATCTCTTATTTTTATTTTCTTCTTTGATTTGATCCTTTCTGTCGAGAGTTCAGGTATAAGACAAAGGATTTACTTTTGATATTAGACAGAATCCATTAAATTACTTCACCATTTAAACAACCACTCCTTTCTTCCTATTGCTTCTTAATCGAGATCCAATGAACCACCTCAAATCGAACAACCCCCACTTAACCATTCTTTTCTTTCTTGTTGCTTCATGACCGAGAACCCATCAAGACCACTCAAAACCATCACTCTTGAAGCTCCACCACCACCTTAAAACATTGTTTCATGGCTATCACTCTTCTCTATTATAAACAAGAATGAAACGAGAAGATAAAAATAAACGTGTTTCAATGATGATAATATGATGTACTTGAAGCAACTACAACTATTACCTTTCATTGTTATGGGACTTGATGTACAGTTGCTACTGTCGACTCTCTTCTACTGCTATTGTACGATTAATCATGGATGCTCGAACGCTGCTGCAGCCTACGGTTTCTGTTTCTATTTATGATTCTGTCCAAAGCTAAAACACATCTTGTTATGTCCCATTTACTCACTGCTATATTATGTTACTATAAACTAAACCAACAACACACCTGCATACTACCACTACTTACGTTTTCTGTTTCAATTCGAGAATTTTTCAAAAGACAATACGAGTCTTATGTTTATAGCCTAAAGTTGAAAATGAGTGTATTAAAGTTGCTCCATGAAGAGCATTATAAAATGCGGGACACTAGTGAAGAATCCAAGCTTTATGGCCGACAACCTCTAATGCAGAAATACTCCACTTAATATTCCTTTTCTACAAAAGGAGGTTAACCAAATTAAAAGGGTGCAAGTTGGGACCATATACCCTAGTGCAAATTGCTAATTCGTGTTAAAAATATATATATATATATATATATATATATATATATATATATATATATATATATATATATATATATATATATATATATATATATATATATATATATATATATATATATATATATATATATATATATATATAACTGCAACTTGCAACCTCCCTTTGTTGACCGACACTCACCAAGGAATACACCACTTGAAGAAAATCGGATCCCATGACCTGCGTTTTTATTTTTTTTATTTAAGTTCCTTCCTCTTATGTTTTCTTCTTTCATTTACACCAACAAGAAAAAGGAACCGGATCAGTTTTGTTGGGCTAATGTTCATGGTTGGGCCGAGATCTTATTTTGAGCCATTATTTGCTTTTGGGCTTGTAAGGCAATTGGGTCACGAATTTTGCAAGCCATCGTGATCAAACTAAGAATGAGGACCGATGGGGTCTGTTGTACGATTATAGAGATGATAGATGACGATAACGGAAGTATGTTGATAATGATAGGATTATGATAATAATAATAGTGATTATGATAACAATAACGATTAGGGTAATATAGATGATAATACAATGATTTGATGATGATGATGATTACGGATAAAGAGTGGTGATGATGAAACAAAGAAGTTGATAATAATATGATGGAGGACGATTATAAATGATGATGATGATGAGAAAATCATGTTAATCGTGATCTTGATAATGATGGAAGTAGGATGAGATAATCAGTTTCATAAGTAATAAACAAATATTTGAACGAGTTGTAACAGAAACAAAATCATGGTTCAATGGTTGGGAGTTTGTTTATGAAACGAGAGGTCACGGGTTCGAGCCCCGAATAAGGCATTTTTTTAAGCCATTACCTTGAGGTAGTTTTACTCATTTTTATTATTATTATTATTATTATTATTATTATTATTATTATTATTATTATTATTATTATTATTATTATTATTATTATTATTATTGTTATTGTTATTGTTATTATTATTATTATTATTATTATTATTATTATTATTATTATTATTATTATTATTATTATTATTATTATTAGCATGAACATAATACAATTTATCAATATAAATCTTATTATTAGTATCATTTTATAAATTTTTAGTATTATTACTGTCCTTATCAACAAAAGCATTAGTAATAAGAATCATTACTGACGTTATCATTACTTACATAAATATTAGTATTATTATCATAAATATCTTATTAAGGTTATTATCATTATTTTTACCTTTACTAATATTAACCTATTATAATTATAACTATTGTTTTAATAAACAAACGAAATATATATACATAAATATATTTAACACATACAACATAACAAAGTATTTCTTTTCTATATATATAAAACGAATATATGAAACCTAAATATATTATTAATATAAATATGATATAACTAATAAGTTATGTATGCATATATATAAAATTATTCTATTACGATTATGAATATTAATAAATATACAAATGATATAGGTTCGTGAATCGAAGGCCAACCCTATACTTGTTCAAAGTCGTTCTATGTATTTTTACTACAAAATACATTAGGTGAGTTTCATTGATTCCCTTTTTATATATATTTTTGGGACTGAGAATACATGCACTGTTTTTATAAATGTTTTACGATATAGACACAAGTAATCGAAACTACATTCTATGGTTGAATTATCGAAGTCGAATATGCCCCTTTTTATTAAGTCTGGTAATCTAAGAATTAGGGAACAGACACCCTAATTGACGCGAACTCTAAAGATAGATCTATCGGGCCCAACAAGCCCCATCCAAAGTACCGGATGCTTTAGTACTTCGAAATTTATATCATGTCCGAAGGAGGATCCCGGAATGATGGGGATATTCTTATATGCATATTGTTAATGTCGGTTACCAGGTGTTCAATCCATATGAATGATATTTTTGTCTCTATGCATGGGATATATATTTATGAGAACTAGAAATCTTGTGGTCTATTAAAATGATGGAAATGATTATTTATGTTAAACTAATGAACTCACCAACCTTTTGGTTGACACTTTAAAGCATGTTTATTCTCAGGTATTAAAGAAACCTTTCGCTGTACAATTGCTCATTTTAAAGATATTACTTGGAGTCATTCATGACATATTTCAAAAGACATTGCATTCGAGCCGTTGAGTTCCTCAAGATTATTATTAAGTCAACTATAGTTAGATGTATTAATAAATGGTATGCATGCCATCAACTTTCGATGTAATGAAAGATTGTCTTTTCAAAAATGAATGCAATGCTTGTAAAATGTATCATATAGAGGTCAAGTACCTCGCGATGTAATCAACTGTTGTGAATCGTTTATAATCGATATGGACTTCGTCCGGATGGATTAGGACGGGTCCTTTCACTACACATCTCCATGTTCATCTGCTTTATACACATAACACAAAATTATGTTACATATATGAATAATAAAACTTTTATTAAGAAGATTATTGAAGAAAACATATGGATGACAATAATATTGCCTATAGGAACTATAAATTGTATCTGACGTATTTATTTGTTCAGCTTAATTCTTTATGCTAGTAATCTGAATTTGCAATAACCAAATCAAATTGTATTCTCAGTCAATTGACTTGCAATTCACAACAAAAACACAAATCAGATGTATTCACAAACAATTAACTATCGATGTATTAACAAACCCTAAAATTTGCAATTCACGAAAAAACACAAATCAGATATATTCACAAACAATTAACTATCGATAAAAAAATGAAATACCATCGATTACTGGATACATGTCTTGATAAAACCAAACAATTGAACAAAAGGTACAAAACGCAATAGATTAAAAGTTACCGATGGTTGGTGAGATACAACAAAATTGATTATTCTCGCAAATCGGGTGAAGTATCCGGATGTTTTTTTGATCGTCCTCTGAACATTCGTTGTTTGATTTAAAGGTATCCCTGAAGCTATAGATTGAAGTTCAACCTAGCCCGTATTTTCATTAGGCGGAGCTTGTTTAGAGGAGGGTAGTTTAGTCAACAAACAAATAAAATGGAGGAGAGAGATAAATGTTGAGTGATCAAACAATCTAATGGTTATTATTGAAAGATGGTATTTAATCCAAGGGTCTTCTCTCCTCTATTTGAAATTTTTTAAAAATGATTAGCTAAATTGAACTTTGTTATTATATAGAATATAGATATAGATATTGATAGATATAGATATAGATATAGAATATAGATATAGATTATAAAAGGTTTCAACAAAACCACTAGAATATGAAGTTGAGCATCTTCATAATTATCTCGAATTGTGGGCAACAAACTCCCAGATCATGGATCTATGTTCAGTTAAACTATCAACTTTCAAAATAAAACCATTCCTTTTAGACTAAATACGAAAGAGAGGCGGGAATTAATCCTTTAACTTAGAAACACCCACTCATATATCCTCCCAAAAACGAATTCTCTTGCCATTTACAATCTTCCATTGCCAACTTTGAAAACTAAAAATTTCGATCAGTTCGCGAATGTTTTGTAGTTCATTGAATCACGCCATATAGGTGAAGGATGCCTCTTTTTTTTTATCACAGATAGATTGGATGAAAGCTTTCCAGGCAAAACCGCACCACTTGAAGCAAACACAATATGCTTCCAACTTGTATCCTTATCCGAATTAAGTCGAATCCACCATTTATCCAACAACGTTAAGTTTTTAAACCTCAACGGAATAATATCAAGCGCACCTCATTCTTTAGAGGACGTCACACTTTACTCCACTTCATTAAAGCCAACTTCTTAACGAACGACTCAGCACCTCATACAAAATTATGAAGAGTTTCCAACTTTTTTATAACATTTTTTGGGGTTTTAAATAAGGACATATAATGCGTAGTCAAATTATAAATTATTATTAAATAAAGATAGACATTATTATTAATTAATTACGAACTAAAAACATTAAATACTCCTATTAGCTAAGTTGAAGATATTAAATGGGTCAATACGGCAAGATAACTCCAAAACAGGAGCCGTGATGTAACCTTTTTATTGGGCCGACCAGCATTAAATTAAGATCCGTCTAAAATTAATTGAAATGGCCAGTGGGCCCAAAAAACTTGTTCCGTACGACTCATGCATAACCCTAATCATAAAGCCTGATCAGAATATAAATAAAACCTCTCGCACGCCCAATTTTTCATCATATCGAGATATCGGATAAAATTGAATAGGATAAAAAGATGCAGATCTTCGTGAAAACCCTAACTGGTAAAACAATCACTCTAGAGGTCGAAAGTAGCGACACCGTCGATAATGTCAAGGCAAAGATTCACGATAAGGAAGGTATAACTTTTTCTTTTTGCTCTTTATCTAAACTTAATCATAACTTAACTGTTCTATATTATACTCTGTATTTATTATAGATTGTAAATTATAGATATAGATATAATATAATACAAATCCGGAATTGGCTGATATAATACAGTGTATGTACGTATATATATATTCACATGTAAACATGCAGCAACAGTAGGCATGCAAGCCTAACACGCCCTAACCATGTGCAATTGTTGATCCGTACTGTAAATACATGTAATCTCATCGATTAACGATTTAGTTTTGATTATCGCCGTTTTTGTAGGTATTGCTCCGGACCAGCAGCGTTTGATCTTCGCCGGAAAGCAGCTTGAAGATGGCCGTACTCTCGCCGATTATAACATCCAGAAAGGTTTTTGTTAACAATTTATTCTATTTTTTCACCTTGATTTTGTATTCTGAGTTGTTATTGTTGTGAATCAGGCGATTAATTTAACATAACTGTTAGAGATCATTTTGATTTCGTTTATTATGATTAAATTGGGGAATATTGTTCCAATTTAGGATGGCTTTGATGTGAATTTTGACTGATGTTAAGATTTCGTTTATTAACCGTTATTATTATAATTTATAACATTACTGTAGACGCTGAGAGAGGATCTTAGAATCAACCTAACACGATCTAGAGGCGGAATAACACTAGAAAGAGCTTAAACGAATATCTATGGATTTTCGGGTTCGTACAAGTCAAACCAAGATTAGATCTTGATAAACACGAAGCCTAGACTGACATTCTGTGGTAGTTGGACATGAAGATTGAGAGAGACTCGACCTAGAACTGTTTTCGTGTGTGTGTAATCTTCAGAGTTGTTAACCAAATTAATGAAGATTAATTAGGCTTAAATACCTCAGTTCCTATGTCAGTCGACAGTGGATGATAGTCGGTCGACTGACCATGTCAGTCGGCCGACTGTCGAGTAATATTACGAAATATATTTAAACGTTTACAAATATAAAATAACACATCGACAATCAACGTTTAACAATATTACAGGTTACAACATGATCGAATAAAACGTTAAAGTTCATGGAACTAGGGATTACAGAATATGCACTAACAAACTCCCCCTAAGACCTAGTTCCTCATAAGTCTTCGATCTGCTTCAATCTCTGTACGGATCTGTAACCATATTATTCAAATAGCAAACCTTTGCAACACGAATGTACTGTTGTGCTTGAACTCTATTTTCAGGCCTGTACAGCATCCGATTGTAGTACAATGTGAAGATGTCAGCTTCACAGCAATTTCTCAACCAAACGGGATCTAAAACCCGTATCGAGTCTGTCTCATCTTCCTTCAATTTGTCCAAAACGATGACTGCCTCCTCTGAGCGTTCATCGTAGTACCACCAGCGAAAACGTGGGCTAAATTTCTGCGGCATTTTCATCACAGGAACCTTTCTCATATAATTTACTGGCTTGTATTTGACAATCTTTCTTCGTTCGCCCGTTTTCTTGTTTGTTCGATAAGTGATCGTGGGAAATTGAGGGCTGAATCCCTCAAAGTTCTTTGACAAGTACGAGTGTCTTATCTTCTTGCAGACAATATTAGGAATTCCGTCATAATCCCTATATAACATTTTGAGCCTAGCCACCTGCATAAATTCAAAGTACGGTAGAGACGTGAACTCGTATCCATGTTTGATGTAATCCACTCCGTACTCCTTCTTTATTGCGTATATATTCAACTCTTTAATGTAGGCCCACGCAATTATTTTTCCTTTAGCCAAAAGATTCGCCGGTCTATTAATGTAATTCATCCATTCAGGTTCCGGCGCTGGCTTCTCACAATATTTTCTGATCCTCAACAGGATCTTCCACTCAGCTTCTAGAACTTCTATCTTTTCTTTATTTATCTTGACCGGTAAAAACCCTGGAGGCAAATCTTCGGTCTTTTCTTTTTCTTCGCATTTACGGTTTAGAAGCTCTTCATTCATTTTGAAGTAGTCTTGAAATGTAGGTAGATCTTTATCGTTATTACATTTGTACTCCGAAAAATCACCTATTGGTTCATCTTCAATAATTACTTCATCAAAATCTTTGTCGTTTTCATTACTTACGACAATTTCCTCAAAATCATCACTAGAATCATAACGATTCTCAAAAGATGAGCTAGCAGTTGCGTCAGCTGAAGTACTTGCTTGTTGCTCTTGACGCACTAGCTCGGCCTGCTCCTCAGCGCTTAGATCCGGCGGGATCTCCCCTTCTTCTAAATCATCAAATACAACTGAGTGATTCAGACGATCTTGCTTTGCCAAAAAATCACGTAAAGAATAATCAATATTTAGAGGAATTACTGACAGTGGGTTCTCGCTTGTGCCTTTAGCAATATCCAAACCTAGCTCATCCTCGCCTTGATCGTTAAAATTACCAAAGTCTATATCCTCCTCGAGATCAACAGCCTAAATATCAAAATTATTTTCCCACTCAAGCACCTTCGACAGTGCCTTGTTCGCTATAGTCTCAGCCTTTACAATTAGCAAATTCTGAGCATCAAACTTAGTTTGTAACTTCTTCAATTCAACCTGTTGATCTTCAACCTGCTTGGTCAGTTAGTCTCAGCCTTTACAATTAGCAAATTCTGAGCATCAAACTTAGTTTGTAACTTCTTCAATTCAACCTGTTGATCTTCAACCTGCTTGGTCAGTTTGGCAATCTCAGCATCCTTTCTTCTCTCTCGTTCATCAGCTTTTTCTTTAAACTTTTCAAATTCAGAAGCAATATTGACAACCTTCTCACTTAATATAGAAACCGCAGCATCTTGTGTAATAGCAGTCGTGGATGCAGCAGCATGAACTCCTGTATCAATTTCAGCACGTGTTTCTTGAGTAGCAGCAGCTGAAGGTTGTCGTTGTGGTTGTGATTGCTGTGATTGTCGCTGTTCAGTAGCTGAGGACGACTCAGTCCTTTTTGCCTTCTTAATGAATCTTATGCGCCTCTGCTTCGGCTTTGTCGTAACCGAAGGACCCTCAGATTGTTTTCGCTTTCTCAGCTGGAATTGATCAGGGTCAAAGTCATCTCCTTCATCGTCTTCATCAACCAGTGTCTGTTCAATTGTAACAACTGGCGGTGGCTGATTAACCTCTTGATCGTCTTCACCAACTGCGACGATATCATCTTACTGCGACGATATCATCTTCATTACCAGACGTACTGTTCTCATGACGACAGGCAGCACCTGGTGAACATACATAGTTTTCATTTGCGAGGTGGCCAACCAATCTCTTGAATGGTTCATCCGGACCTCTCTTTTGCTTGACTCGATTGAAAGTCAAATCGTTCAGATGATTCAGCTTAATCTCATCCTCCCAAACCTTATTCAATCCTTGCACTTGCTTTTCAATCATCACCTGCAAGAACCTAGGAAACATTAAGTGGCTCTTCTTTTTCACGTTCACCAACATGCTTCGGAAAATTACTTCGGAGAAATTGAAGTCCGCATGAAGAACTAGTGCTGCAAACATTGAGCTGTAAGTCTCATTCAGCTCATCAAAACCGCCTACCATTGGACTCATGCATCTTAACAACACCAAAGTTAGGTATTTGTATTGATGACAGAATCGAGTTCTCTTAACAGCACCTTTCATTGGATCACCAGAGTATCCACATCTTACTAGACACCTTCGGACCTTAGTTCTATTCAGTGTGACTGGCATAGAATCATTATCTGGAAAACCTAAGTCTTCATGAACTGTCTGTGCCGAGATCTTTACAATTGTACCACCAACACTGCTTCGTATCACCTTTCTTCCTTGTTCAGTGACAATAGAAGCATTGTTCCAGAATTCTCGTTGGTGCGAGTAGTATGCCTTGCATTCTAGGGTGATTGCAGTATAAATCCTGGACCTTTTCAAGAACTTGATAATATCAACGAAGCCTTCCTTTGCTTCAGGTCCTTCCTCGTTTAGACATGCCTCCAGATTGGCATTTTCGCTTGCCGTCAGCCCTGGAAGATTCTTGGACAGAATCACCTCTTCCTCATGTACGTCTTCGTTCACTGGACTACCTAGTTGAGCCATTTATTCTGCTATACAAACATATATACAATAATCGAAAAGCGTTAAATCGAAAAACTTAAAAAGAATACAGGAAACAACAGTCGGTCGACATACAATGTAAGTCGGTCGATTTTCAAGGACAGTCGATCGACATACAGGTAAATCAATTAACTTATAAAGTCGGCCGACATACGCTAAGTCGGTCGATTTTCAAGGACAATCAGCCGACTGATTAAACGAAGCAAAACACAGATCTAAACATAAATTCTTCGATTTTATGGTGTTTTGACTCAATCAATGTCTAATACATGTACAGAGGAGGCCGATTAACATTATCTATTCAACAATTATCAATTACAGGTCCAAAACACCACACATTGAATCGAAACAGAAAAGTAAACACGAAAACTTCAATAACTTTCGATTTAAAAAGAATTACCTAGATTGGTTAACGGCGCTGGAATCACAATTCAAAGATGTATACGAAAAACACGATCAAAAACTCTTCCTTGCAAAATTCGAATTTTTGGTAAATCAACACAATCGCACGAGATAAAGAAAATCGGCCGTCTGAGGCCTTTTTATACTCAGCTCGACAATCGGTTGACTTTGGTGTTATGTCGGTCGACATATGTGACAATCGGTTGACATACTTGATAAACGGTCGACATTATAACAAACGAGTAAGTCGGTCGACTTTCTTCAACATCGACCGACTAATGTTATAAATTGGTCGACTGTCTCTTCCCTTTATAAAATAGTTTTGCGTTTTAGAAACCCCAATAATTCCTTCTATTCACTTCCACTGGCTGATTTTACACGCAAAATATTTTCATTTTGAAGACTTTAACAGGTTTATGATTTGAGATGTGTAGTTCGTTTCTTTTTGACGTCGAGACACAATTTGTAACTTCAAGGAAATATACACATATTCACATAAGCAAACAAATAAAATGTTTTTGTATTTTTCAAAATAAATATCAACACACTGAAAAATCTTTTTGTAGTTTTTAGGATTTTAAAACTTTTCACAATAACAATGCAAATGAAGTACAATTCATGTCAGAAAGTCAATGATCAAGGTTAAGAAAGATCCAAGATTGTATGGCATAAAACATGTTATTTACAGGAAGCAGTTTCTGTAAGTCATAAACCTAAGGAAGCTAAATTATCAAAATGTATACATGTTCAATTAACATTCAGACAACAGTATGTACACAAAATTTCACAAGTAAAAGCAAACAATAACAGAGAAATGATTTTAACATGGTTTCTATCTTCATTAACCTTTTACAGACTTTTCTCTTAGACATTTTGATGATCAAGTTAATTAATTACATTAACATATTGCTATGTTAGATTCAATCACAGACTCGGTCATCATTGTGAGATCGCACGATTTTTTAGGTAGTCAATTGAGCACAAGTCTATTGACGCTTTCCGTTACCACAAACACATACGTTAGGTCCAATTGAACAGGAAGGTTCTCATAGTAATTTTGGAAAATCTCTGTCAGCCATTAGCTTCTATCGTAACGTATACTTTTCAATTCATATGATTCTGATGGATCTCATAGTATATTCAATATTCTATCAATCGTGCAATCAACCAACTGCTATCAATCTCATTCCTTCTTTATTATTAAAGTTATTGGAGGAAACGGAATGAAAGACGTAGCTTTCTTAATAAGTGAGTATTCAGAATATCTCTCTGAAAACATCTTTCGCTGTCTAGGCCTTAATGGGTACAGTCCCATATCACAGATAATGATAATAAGTCCAATAGAATGGTTTTGTTGAAGTATGAATGATTTAAGTTCTTCTTGGTAATCTTCACACTCATTTGTATTCTTGCAAAGACTTCTCTTCTCGATTTCATCATTATCTTGACCTTGATATTTTCGTCTTCCATGATTTCACTTATGTTTTCATGATATAATAATAACTTGATATGCAATGTGCCTTTTTTTTTTTTTAAACAACACATTGCAGTCTTGACTTTGATTTAGTTCTCGAATTGACTTCCTTGCGATGAAGATCTCTTTTCTTCATTTGTGTATCAATTAACTTAAATCATTCATTCATGGACTGTCTGTAATATAGAACCACACTTTTCAACCCGTTCACAGGAAAGACACTCTCATTGAGATAAACTTACTATTTTGGAGTTTATGTACGATTCAAGAATTGAAGTTTGATAGAAGTCGGTATGCACAGTCAATCAGAACATTTTCAACGCTTATTGATCGCTTGAATATCCCAATTAGTCGTGAGACTCAATGGTGCAGCAATTTGGAATTTGCTTGGGGATATTCTACATCATGTGTTTCTAGATTATACGTCATGATAGGGGATACCCTCACCTTTTGTTGATTTCCTAAACAATTTTCTTTAAAGTATGCACCTGTGGTAATTAAGTGACTACCCTCAACCGCTGTAAACCTTTCCATGAGTTCCTTATCGAGATATTTACATGATTGTGATTATGATCATCTCATTCTATGATTAAGTCCGTATCCCATTTTTATATAGATCAAACTCGTTTTTTTTTTTTCTGAATATCTGATGTTGATGTTGCATTCATTACTCCCCCTAAAATACTAAAAATCTAAAATCTTTTTGGTTTTTAGATTTTAAACACACAGAAACAATCAGAAAGAAAAGAAATATAACCACACAGTATATACAGCTATGCAAGCAGAACACATAAAATGAAGTTACTCGTTGGTCTCTTCGTCAGGAATGACATCTGACAATATTTTGACACTTAACTCAGTTAACAAGAAATCAAAACGTGGTTTATCAAAAGCTTTTGTGAAAAGATCAGCCCTTTGCGTAGTTGTGCCAATTTGGATAACATCAATTAGCCTTTTCTCATAACAGTCTCGAATAAAATGATATTTAATCCCTATGTGTTTGGTCTTAGAATGATTCACAGGATTTTTCGTAATAGCTATGGCAGCAGAATTATCAACAAAAATAGGAGTGTTAGAAATATTCAAACCGTAGTCACGAAGCTGCTGTTGTATCCACACAACCTGAGATGCACAGCTTGCTGCAGCAATGTATTCAGCTTCACAAGTGGACAAGGCCACTGCTGTCTGCTTCTTGCACTGCCATGTAACTAGTCTGATTCCAAGGAATTGACAACCTCTTGATGTTGACTTAAAATCTTTCTTGCATCCACCATAGTCGGAATCACTATAAGCCGTCAGGACAAAATCATTATCACAGGGATACCATAGGCCCAAATTCGGAGTTTGCTTTAAATAACGCATAATCTTTTTCACCACAAGCAAATGATGTACATTCGGATTTGCTTGATAGCGAGCACATAAACAAACTGCGAACATGATATCAGGGCGAGACGCTGTTAGATACATCAACGAACCAATGATGGCTCTATATAAGGTTTGATCAACCTTATCACCTTCCTTATCCGGTGTAATCCCGTGATTCACCGATAGCGGCGTCCTTGCAGGACGTTCATCTTCCATTTTGAATCTTTTCAGAATATCTGATACATATTTTGTCTGATGTAAAAAGATACCCTGATTTGTTTGTACAACCTGAATACCAAGGAAGAATTTGATAGTTCCCATTGAACTCATCTTGAACCGTTTCTGCATTACCTCCTCAAAATCATCCACCATCGTCTTATCTGTAGATCCAAAGATAATATCATCCACGTACACCTGTACTAGCATTATATGCTTGCCCTTTTTTTTGATTAAAAGTGTCTGATCGATGACACCTCTTCTGAAACCATTATCAATCATATAGTTGGACAACGTACCATACCACGCTCTTCGAGCTTGATGAAGCCCATACAGTGCTTTTTCTAGACGATATACCTTTTCTGGAGAGTGTGGATCTGTAAAACCCGGTGGTTGCTTAACAAACACGGTCTCATTGAGAGTCCCGTACAAAAATGTAGCGACCCGACCAAATCATGTTTGACGGCGCCGACTACTTCGGTCCCGTTGCGTGGTCATAAGTCTTTATTATGACTTTTGACCAAAATATGTCGCATTTATTTTATAAGAAAAAGGATGTTTCAAGTTAACAAATGTAGTTCGAAAGACTAGTTACATTACAATGTTTAACGTACGAATGAAACCTATGCGACACAATTTAAAGTAGTCAAAAGACGCTCCATCTATGCATGTATACTCGACATCCAAGCAAGTATCAAAAAGAGTGCGGAAGCATGTATCAAGTAGCTTTCAAGGACCTGAGAAAACATATAGAAAACTGTCAACGAAAACGTTGGTGAAATCATAGGTGTTTTAGTAAACGTTGCATTTGAACCACAAGATTTAATATAATATGATTATCTAAATCATTTGCATTCCAAAGTTGTTATTTGTTTCGCGGGCACCCAATTATCAAACTTAACTGTTTTGCACCCTTCGCGTAGTGTTAGAACATACACTAGACCCGAAAATATATTTCATCCGCTAACGGTAGCGAACCGTCCGAATGAGGCTCGTCAAGCCCATGTGATCACATAATATAAGTTCACGTTTACACCCTGCAAGTGTAACTAATGATAATTGAATTGAGGCTTTTTGTTCAAACCCGTACGTGGAATGTTCGTTTTCGTACTTGTGTTCAAAGTGTAAAAGTATGATACGTATATGTTTCTCATCCCATAGTTTAAAGCATAAAAGTTGTTTGAAGGATGGGACTATGATCTCACCTTGAGTGCACGTATGAAAAGTACTTCACAAAGTAACGTGTGCGAAGGATAGTGCTAGTCTTGACCTAAACCAATAGGTCGTATCAATAACGGTAAACACGATAGGTCAAAGATGTTTAATTAGTCCTATGGCTCGTTACGACTCGATTATGTAGCATGTGAATCAAATTGTCAAGTTTCATGCAAGATACAAGTACAGAAACAAGTTAGGAAGGTTGCATAATCATTTGGTTAAGTTTGACAAAAAGTCAAACTTTGGTCGGTCAAAGTCAATGAAAGTCAACACGTTCGGGTCGGGTCCCGAACTATTTTTCTGATGTTTTTATTCATATATAAGCATGTTAGAACAAGTCTCATGTGAATCGGAGGTCCATAGTGTGCCAAACATTTTTCGTATTTTGACCAAAGAGGTCAGAAACTGGACACGGCTTAGGCCGCGCCGCGGCCCCAAATTGTCGCGCCGCGACAATACACGGGAACTGGTACCTGGTCAGTCTCAAATGTCCAAGTCTCAATTCCAAACACTTTCAAGCATAACTCGCAAACCGCTAATACTTAGAACTCGTATCTTATATCGTTAGAAAGGTAATTTGACAAAGAACACATCTAAATACATTTCACCAACCAAAAATGTTATTTGTAACAATCGGCTTTCCAAAGTAAATGATCAATTAATGCACACATTTAATACACAAATTTGATAAGTGCACATTTATGATTCGGGCATTTAATGCATACATATAACATGCCGTTTTGTAGGTAATCGAGCATACAATACAACTAACTACTTACTAACTACAATTCATGTCATTCAATGCATCAAATATTCATTTCAAGCTTATCAAACCCTAACCCGAATTCACCAAAATCACTAATCAAGTTTATGGAGTTTTCTCAAGCAACCTACACATCAATTTGAAGCTAGTGATACTAGGAACACATTTAATACATGCATTTATAACATTTAACAACATTCAAACAACCAAATCACCAAATCAAACACACCAAAGTTCATACTCAAGCTAGTTACTTCAAATAACGAAATCGAGCATATAAATCATATATTCATGTTAGACTTGAGCCATAGACACTAATTAACAACTTTATAAGTTCAAAAATATCAAGAACACAAAATCTAGTGATTTTAGAAAGTTACCCAAACTTGATGAAGTCGGTATGGAATCGAAGAGGAAGTTGCAAGGATTTCAAATATGTAATTTGTTTTGCAAGACACCCGCTAGCTTGGATTTAGATGATGATTCCTTGTTTGAGAAATTGAGAGAAAATATGGAAGTAGAAGAAGAAAAGGGAAAATGAAAAAGAAAAGATGGCGGTGGGGGTTGACTAGTCAAAGGCTAGTCACCTCTTTGGCATTTTGGCGAAACTAGTCCCTCAAGTTCGGTTGCGGGTGCGTGAATTACCTAGACGAGATATTTTTAAAACACGTATTAACGGGAGATGTTATAAACATATAACGGGATTTAAATAGTTAAACGGAAAGTAAACAGAAAAAGGCGGGATGTTACATTACCTACTCCTTAAAAGAAATTTCGTTCCGAAATTTAAGTAGGCGTAGTAGTCGTTGTTTCTTCCTCGGAATCCTGCGTTTCCGGAATTGGGAATAAATGAGGGTATTTCTTTTGCATTTGATCTTGCCTTTCCCAAGTAAACTCGGGTCCTCTTTTGGCGTTCCAACGGACTTTAACAATAGGGATTCGGCTTTGTTTCAATGTCTTGACGGAGGTGTCCACAATTTCAACCAGTTCCTCCACAAAATGAAGCTTGTCATCAATAGTAAGTTCCTCGAGAGGGATGACGATATCGGGTTCGGCAAGACACTTTTTCAAGTTAGATACATGGAAGGTAGGATGAACGGAGTTCAATTGAGGCGGAAGATCTAAACGATAAGCAACGTTTCCAATACGCTCCAAGATTTCGAAAGGACCAATATACCGCGGATTTAGCTTCCCGCGTTTCCCAAAACGGATTACACCTTTCCAAGGTGCAACTTTTAACATTACTCGGTCACCGACTTGAAATTCGAGGTCGTTGCGTCTTTTGTCGGTGTAGCACTTTTGACGACTCCGGGCCGTCCGGAGCGTATCTCGGATTTGTACGATCTTCTCGGTGGTTTCGTGAATGAGTTCGGGTCCGGTGATTTGCACGTCGCCTACCTCGGCCCAACAAAGAGGTGAACGACATTTTCGGCCGTATAGTGCTTCAAAAGGTGCGGCTTTAATACTCGCGTGATAACTATTGTTGTAAGAGAACTCGGCGAGAGGTAAGTGCTTGTCCCAAGCTTTTCCAAAATCAACCACGCAAGCTCGTAACATGTCCTCCAAGGTTTGAATTGTACGTTCGCTTTGTCCATCGGTTTGAGGATGATATGCGGTGCTCATGTCTAAACGCGTTCCCAACGCTTCTTGCAAGGTACGCCAAAATCTAGAAACAAAACGGCCATCTCGGTCGGAGATAATCGATAAAGGTACACCGTGTCGGGCTACGATTTCTTTAATGTAAAGTTGCGCAAGTTTCTCCATTTTGTCGGTCTCCTTCATGGCAAGAAAGTGTGCGGATTTAGTGAGACGGTCAACAATAACCCAAATGGTATCATAACCGCCCGTCGTTTTTGGTAGTTTGGTGATAAAATCCATCGTTATCCTTTCCCACTTCCATTGCGGGATCTCGGGTTGTTGAAGTAGTCCGGACGGTCTTTGGTGTTCGGCTTTGACTTTGGAACATGTCAAACACTTGGAAACATAAGTAGCTACGTCCCTTTTGATGTTCGGCCACCAATATTGTTGTTTAAGGTCGTGGTACATCTTATTGGCACCGGGGTGGATCGAGTATCGTGACTTATGGGCTTCATCTAAAATGAGACTTTGTAGGTTCCCATAATGAAAGGACCCGTTCATATACATTATAAACGATTCACAATAGTTGATTACATCGCGAGGTATTTGACCTCTATATGATACATTTTACAAACATTGCATTCGTTTTTAAAAGACAAACTTTCTTTACAACGAAAGTTGACGGCATGAACACCATTTCATAATACATCCAACTATAATTGGCTTAATAATAATCTTGATGAAATCAATAACTCGAATGCAACGTCTTTCAAAATATGCCATGAATGACTCCAAGTAATATCCTTAAAATGAGCTAATGCACAGCGGAAGATTTCTTTAACACCTGAGAATAAACATGCTTTAAAGTGTCAACCAAAAGGTTGGTGAGTTCATAGGTTTATCATAACAATCATTTCAATATATTAATAGACCACAAGATTTCCGTTTATAAATATATGTACACTCGCAAGTGTATAAAAGTATTCTATAAGTTGTAGGCACCCGGTAACAAGCCTTAACGTTCATGTTTTACCCTCTGAAGTACACCAGACTAGGTGTGTTTAATATAACTTCGAAGTACTAAAGCATCCCATAGTCAGGATGGGGTTTGTCAGGCCCAATAGATCTATCTTTAGGATTCGCGCCTACCGTACATAGACAAGTAGTTTAATGTTACCAAGCTAAGGGTATATTTCTGGTTTAAACCCATATAGAATTAGTTTCAGTACTTGTGCCTATTTCGTAAAACATTTATAAAACAGCGCATGTATTCTCAGCCCAAAAATATATATTTCAAAAGCAATTAAAAAGGGAGCAAATGAAACTCACCATACTGTATTTCGTAGTAAAAATACATATAACGTCATTTAACAAGTGCAAGGTTGGCCTCGGATTCACGAACCTATATTAATTATATATATTTATATGTTGGTCAATATTTATCTAACAAATTTTGGTCAAGTCATAGTGTACCACAATCCTAATGCTCGAGACTAATATACAAAAGTCAACAAAAGTCAACTTGACCCAAAATGACTTCTAAAATTTATACGTGTTTATTATATAACTTAACTATAGTCGTTTTATATATTTAAATATATTTATTAGATTTTATAATAATAAAAGTCATTTATTAATAAAAATTTATATTAACATTTATATATGATAAAATATACTTTTATATATCTCAAGTAGTAAAATTTATAAAGTTCACTTAATATCGTAAAACTATAGTGGTAAGTATTATTAATGTAATGATATTACGCGTGGTGAAAAATATCTTTGCATCCCCTATTTATTTGATAAAATAATATTGATCATAATAATAATAAGTAAAAGTTGTATTATTTTGTAATAATAATTATTATTATTCTATAAAAATATAACAATATTTATATTTACTAAAAATGTTATTATGATAAAATGATAATACTAACATAATAGTAATAATGATATTTTATAATAACAATGATATTTCTATTAAAATAATAACGACGATAGTAATAATAATCATTTTAACAATAATACTAAAATTCAGTTGACTATAACTTCTAATCCGTTCATCAAAACCATTCGATATCTAAATAAAAAGTTCTTAATTTTTCGCTAGCTTTCCAATGACATGCATATCATATACCCTATCTCAGTAGCATATGTATCTAATTCAGGATTCAACAAACCTATCTAAGGACAATATCGAATGTACAAGCATGCATAATCCTATATACTCGAGCACTAGTCAGGGATACACTATTGCTATATAAAAGTTAAGTTATGAGTGCTCACGTATCAATATTGAGATTCAATATTGCAGAAAAGTACGTAGACGCAACGGAGATGATAAACACTAGATTGACCTTACGAGCATACCCATGAACCATACCCATCACCTCCATAGCTATAACCCATAATTTTCTTAGCTTCGACTCATTCAAAAAAAACTATTTTGAAATCACTCGGACATCACTCCGTCGTAATATTTTATGTATACTAATAATATCTTGAAATAATACTAAGTAAATATATATATGTAATTCGATTGAGAGAGTTTAGAGAAATATATTTACAAGTTTCTATGAAATAATGAAACCTATTGAATTCTATTTATAATAGATTTTTAAATTATTAAAGTGAATTATTAAAGTATGAATTATTAAAGTGAATTATTAAAGTATGAATTATTAAAGTGAATTATTAAAGTATGAATTATTAAAGTGAGTTATTAAAGTATGAATTATTAAAGTGAATTATTAAAGTATGAATTATTAAAGTGAATTATTAAAGTTAAAGTAAAGTAAAAGTAAAGTAAAGGTAAAGTTAAAGTATAGTAAAAGTATAAAAACTATGTATGTATAATACGCGTATAAATATATATAATATTAATTTAAATCGTTATATATATTTAATGAAATAAAATATAAATATCGTTATATTTATTATACTGGTTAAGTAATGAGTTGTCAAAAGTGATTCTAGATATTTATAAAAGTTATATACGTTTTAATAATAAAGTTCTTTTTAAACTGAAAACGTTTTTGTACGTTTGAAAATAGATTAATAGAATATTATGGAAACCAATTCTCCACTAGCTTTTGTCTAACTTTCGTAAATGACACTTTTTATTTTTATTTATAAATAGCTTTACAAATTATTCCGAATATCGTTAAGAGGAATAGATTTCTCAAATTATAGTGGACCTCTCAACAGAGACTTGTAATCATAATTCAATGTTTCTGATAATTCAATCATTTAATATATTTTTTTTTTAATTTCGTCGATAATCATATTGAAACAAATACGTTCATATAAAGCATTATACTTTTAAATACTTTGTTGACATTTTCAATTTATAACATATACACATATACATACATATTCATATATGTTCATTTAATGGTTCGTGAATCATTGGAATTTGGTCGAGGTTTAAATGAATGTATAAACATAGTTTAAAATCCTTGAGATTTAACTTAACAAACATTGCTTATCGTGTCAGAATAATATAAAGATAAAGTTTAAATTTAGTCGGAAATTTTCGGGTCGTCACAGTACCTACCCGTTAAAGAAATTTCGTCCCCGAAATTTGATAGAGGTCGTTATGGCTAACAATGAGAATGTTATTATGACGATTATGAAATTTTATCATGTCTAAGAAGTATGGATAAAATAATTCGATTACTCAAAGCGTATGAGGGAAGTTATCGTAAATGAAGGAAATAAGATTATAGTGATTCGTCATATCTTTTGACGTCATCACAATTGATCTTCGAATTTAAAGAAAATCTTTGTAATCTATGTTGGATTTGATGCTTCGGTGATTAAGGAGATTATGATTCTCTTCGAATTACTACGATAATCCATCTTGATTTCTCTGTCGGGTATTTCACTATAAATCCACCTCCTTCGTTTCCTTACGACTCACACCTTCTATTCTTTCTCCCTCAACTCATATTTTAAAGTATTTGTCAATATGCTTCATCCAGTACTGATTCTCGATATACTCCTCACTTTCATATCTGTCGTTCTTCTTTTTCATCTGCCTCCGGAAGAATCTATTTACTTCTACTATACTCTCGGTTTTATAGTGTTTTTAGTTCTTCCGTGTCTTTATATTGCTATATGCATCGATATATACGGTTTATAATTTTTGGGTGGTTGTTGGGTTTTATATCTTCCCTTATATTTCAAAGCCCCTGCTTTTGTCTTCTATAATCATTGACATCCACAGTTAATGCTCCCTTCTATTTGCTGCGATTTATACTCCAATTTCTATTTTGGAGTTTTGTCCTTTCGTTTCTTCTTCTTGCGATTAAGCAACGTTTGTAATGGTCCAGTATTCGCAGATATGAATTTCAGAATGAACATAGTTAATGTTCTAAGAAGGAAATGGTAATGGCACGATCTTGATTTGTTAATTTACCAGAATACCCTGAAAAGACCGAATCATCAAGAAAATATATTCTTGATATTTTTTAGAGATTAAATAGAATACAAGAGTCGTGTAACATGGAACATGATGACGACATGGTCTGTGAATCATCATGTCCCATTAGAAACTCAGCATGACTTACTGTAATATAATCACGTTGATCAAGTGTCATTATATTATATTAACTCATGCTTCAGTTCCCAATACTTCTTCAAAACATTCATAATTTAAACTCGAAAGTTTATAGAATATAGAAACTAATAGTTTCTTATATGATGTAACACTGATAGCGCAAAGAGATAAATGACTTCAGATAAGATTAGTTGTGAAAATATCTTCAGAAATATCGCGGATATTTATAATGAAAGATATGATAATATCTTAGAATTTCTAATATTGATGGATGATGATGAATATTTGTCTGTAAAGGTTTAGAATAAAGAGTAAGGTATTCGTTAATGACTTTAGCAGGCACTGAATCATTTGGATTCTTTGAAGGCAGATTTAGTCTTTGTGATTTGTCCACAGCCTCCTTCATAGTCTGTTCAATCCGTTTTCTAGTTCCAAACCTTCTCTTTTTCTCAGCTTTTCCACCTTACTATTCTTTATCATCAAACTTTTTACTGTTAAGATCGTTTACAGTTTTTGATGCTTCGTCAGCATTTCAAGAACTAGTTTGCAGTTCAAAATATTTTTCAGAACTTCACATTCAAAGTATGTAAGTCCAGGAGATAGACGTTTTACGTACACATATAACTGTTGGCGTAGACATGCTGCGAGATTTCAAAATACTGGTTACTGTTTTTTGATGATTCGTATGACAATTCTCGTTACAAGATGCGAATGAGTAAATGATGTGATTTCAATAAATATAATGATTTTTGGAAAAGTCAAAGATAATTGAAGTTGTTGGTAAGTTTATTGCTAAGGTGGCGAGATATGAAAGGTCTCCAGTAATGATGACGAAAGGGCAACGTATCTATCGAGGTTATAATAAGACTAGTCCGACTGAAAAGTTGAAGTTGACTTGCTGGAGCTGTGACAAAACTGTCTACTTTGAAAAGGAATTGAAATGTCATTTTAGCTAATAAATGCCAAAGGGTCTGACACGGATACGCATCGAACTATGACTTTGGCTTCGAGAGCTTTTTAGGTACATAAATGTGGGTAATATGTGGTTGAATCATCATCTCGATTGTTCATTGTTTGAAGTGTCTTCGAAAACTTCGGAGAGTTTGAACACAGTTTGTAATCGTTAATATACATATGATGTTCTAACACGGTTTTGAAGTCAAAGTATAGCTTTGAAAGATGTAGGAATCTAAGAGTGATGTCTTCTGTTAAATCATGACTTGGATTTTGATTTGTCAAAATCAGAATGCGTAATCAAATTTGGGCGAGAATGGTTGCTTTGATTTCTATACAAGAATGTATATTGTTGTGAGATTTTGGGAGTATAGTTGATGATTTGCTTAATCAGATTCGAAAAATGTAATATATTAATTGTGAATTTATATATCTCTCGGGTATTACCTACCCGTTAAAAAAAATTCATAATTAATATTTTGTACAACAAAATTTTATTACAGTCTTTATGAAAATATATATGTGCATATTTTCTTAAGATGTAACATAGATTTAATGAGTTAATATTAAATTAAACTCATTTGATTTACGGTTGAAACTAGAACTGAATAATCCCTAAAGACTTTAGAAATTACATAACTTTTACGGAGTATTTATTCATTAAAATTGAAATTATGAATTAATACTTCGTTATTTGTTGGTGTTTGTAACCCTTGCACCATATTCTCTAAAGCCACTACTCGAGCGCGAAGCTCGTTGACTTCTTCTATTACACCGGGGTGATTGTCGGTTCGGACGAAAGGGTAAATAAAATCTAGAATTTGGTGTAGTATGTAATCGTGACGAGATACTCTAGAAATAAGAAAGAAAATGGTGTTTCGGATAGGTTCGCAGGTAAGTGCTTCAGGTTCTTCGCCAAGAGGGCAATGTGGTGGATGGAAGGGATCACCTTCTTCTTGTCTCCAATTATTGAGGAGGCTACGAACCCATCCCCATTTCATCCAGAATAGATGATGACTAATTGGTTGATCCATTCCGGTCACACTGCTTTCGGAACTTGAATGGGATTCCATTTCGGAATCCGAGGGACTTGAACTAATGACGAATTCCATTTCGTACGATTGAATAAAGAATTTTTCGATATGAAATAATTTTCCAGCTATCGGGTGGTATTCTAATTATATATAGCAAAAGGTTTCGTAGATTACGGAGGAATTTACGAAATATGTCAGGCAAAGTTTACAGTAACAGATACGCTAAGATATGAATTAGCAGATACGCTAAGATATGAATTTTGTCTATACACTATTCATGCAATCAATGCAATAAGATGTGTCTAGACTAAGAATGATAAGCAGGTAATTTTCGATAAAAATGATGAGCAAAACTTTTGACATGCAGACACGGTCGAAGTCCAGACTCACTAATGCATCCTAACGACTATCAGTTAGGCACAATAATGCAGACCTAGTTCGCTAAGACCACCGCTCTGATACCAACTGAAAGGACCCGTTCATATACATTATAAACGATTCACAATAGTTGATTACATCGCGAGGTATTTGACCTCTATATGATACATTTTACAAACATTGCATTCGTTTTTAAAAGACAAACTTTCTTTACAACGAAAGTTGACGGCATGAACACCATTTCATAATACATCCAACTATAATTGGCTTAATAATAATCTTGATGAAATCAATAACTCGAATGCAACGTCTTTCAAAATATGCCATGAATGACTCCAAGTAATATCCTTAAAATGAGCTAATGCACAGCGGAAGATTTCTTTAATACCTGAGAATAAACATGCTTTAAAGTGTCAACCAAAAGGTTGGTGAGTTCATAGGTTTATCATAACAATCATTTCAATATATTAATAGACCACAAGATTTCCGTTTATAAATATATGTACACTCGCAAGTGTATAAAAGTATTCTATAAGTTGTAGGCACCCGGTAACAAGCCTTAACGTTCATGTTTTACCCTCTGAAGTACACCAGACTAGGTGTGTTTAATATAACTTCGAAGTACTAAAGCATCCCATAGTCAGGATGGGGTTTGTCAGGCCCAATAGATCTATCTTTAGGATTCGCGCCTACCGTACATAGACAAGTAGTTTAATGTTACCAAGCTAAGGGTATATTTCTGGTTTAAACCCATATAGAATTAGTTTCAGTACTTGTGCCTATTTCGTAAAACATTTATAAAACAGCGCATGTATTCTCAGCCCAAAAATATATATTTCAAAAGCAATTAAAAAGGGAGCAAATGAAACTCACCATACTGTATTTCGTAGTAAAAATACATATAACGTCATTTAACAAGTGCAAGGTTGGCCTCGGATTCACGAACCTATATTAATTATATATATTTATATGTTGGTCAATATTTGTCTAACAATTTTTGGTCAAGTCATAGTGTACCACAATCCTAATGCTCGAGACTAATATACAAAAGTCAACAAAAGTCAACTTGACCCAAAATGACTTCTAAAATTTATACGTGTTTATTATATAACTTAACTATAGTCGTTTTATATATTTAAATATATTTATTAGATTTTATAATAATAAAAGTCATTTATTAATAAAAATTTATATTAACATTTATATATGATAAAATATACTTTTATATATCTCAAGTAGTAAAATTTATAAAGTTCACTTAATATCGTAAAACTATAGTGGTAAGTATTATTAATGTAATGATATTACGCGTGGTGAAAAATATCTTTGCATCCCCTATTTATTTGATAAAATAATATTGATCATAATAATAATAAGTAAAAGTTGTATTATTTTGTAATAATAATTATTATTATTCTATAAAAATATAACAATATTTATATTTACTAAAAATGTTTTTATGATAAAATGATAATACTAACATAATAGTAATAATGATATTTTATAATAACAATGATATTTCTATTAAAATAATAACGACGATAGTAATAATAATCATTTTAACAATAATACTAAAATTCAGTTGACTATAACTTCTAATCCGTTCATCAAAACCATTCGATATCTAAATAAAAAGTTCTTAATTTTTCGCTAGCTTTCCAATGACATGCATATCATATACCCTATCTCAGTAGCATATGTATCTAATTCAGGATTCAACAAACCTATCTAAGGACAATATCGAATGTACAAGCATGCATAATCCTATATACTCGAGCACTAGTTAGGGATACACTATTGCTATATAAAAGTTAAGTTATGAGTGCTCACGTATCAATATTGAGATTCAATATTGCAGAAAAGTACGTAGACGCAACGGAGATGATAAACACTAGATTGACCTTACGAGCATACCCATGAACCATACCCATCACCTCCATAGCTATAACCCATAATTTTCTTAGCCTCGACTCATTCAAAAAAAACTATTTTGAAATCACTCGGACATCACTCCGTCGTAATATTTTATGTATACTAATAATATCTTGAAATAATACTAAGTAAATATATATATGTAATTCGATTGAGAGAGTTTAGAGAAATATATTTACAAGTTTCTATGAAATAATGAAACCTATTGAATTCTATTTATAATAGATTTTTGAATTATTAAAGTGAATTATTAAAGTATGAATTATTAAAGTGAATTATTAAAGTATGAATTATTAAAGTGAATTATTAAAGTATGAATTATTAAAGTGAGTTATTAAAGTATGAATTATTAAAGTGAATTATTAAAGTATGAATTATTAAAGTGAATTATTAAAGTTAAAGTAAAGTAAAAGTAAAGTAAAGGTAAAGTTAAAGTATAGTAAAAGTATAAAAACTATGTATGTATAATACGCGTATAAATATATATAATATTAATTTAAATCGTTATATATATTTAATGAAATAAAATATAAATATCGTTATATTTATTATACTGGTTAAGTAATGAGTTGTCAAAAGTGATTCTAGATATTTATAAAAGTTATATACGTTTTAATAATAAAGTTCTTTTTAAACTGAAAACGTTTTTGTACGTTTGAAAATAGATTAATAGAATATTATGGAAACCAATTCTCCACTAGCTTTTGTCTAACTTTCGTAAATGACACTTTTTATTTTTATTTATAAATAGCTTTACAAATTATTCCGAATATCGTTAAGAGGAATAGATTTCTCAAATCATAGTGGACCTCTCAACAGAGACTTGTAATCATAATTCAATGTTTCTGATAATTCAATCATTTAATATATTTTTTTTTAATTTCGTCGATAATCATATTGAAACAAATACGTTCATATAAAGCATTATACTTTTAAATACTTTGTTGACATTTTCAATTTATAACATATACACATATACATACATATTCATATATGTTCATTTAATGGTTCGTGAATCATTGGAATTTGGTCGAGGTTTAAATGAATGTATAAACATAGTTTAAAATCCTTGAGATTTAACTTAACAAACATTGCTTATCGTGTCAGAATAATATAAAGATAAAGTTTAAATTTAGTCGGAAATTTTCGGGTCGTCACACATAACTAGGCACCCAAATCCTTCCGGCGAAATATCGGAGTCCGGTTTCCTTAGTTTCGAATCGAGAGACGAGAATGTTCAAGAGCTCGTGTGAAACATTTTCATCCTTGAGAGCCTCATCTTGGGCTACCCAAATTTGGCTATTAAGGTTGGTGTGGATGGTGATGTTTAAGGCTCGGACACGAAGAGGCACCGCTCTTTCTTTTCGACTTAAGGCATCGGCTACTACGTTTGCCTTCCCGGGATGGTAACGAAGTTCGCAATCGTAATCGTTTAAGGTTTCAATCCACCTTCGTTGTCTCATGTTTAGTTGCTTTTGATCGAAGATGTGTTGGAGACTTTTGTGATCGGTAAAGATAGTACTCTTGGTTCCATAAAGATAGTGTCTCCACATTTTAAGTGCAAAGACAACGGCTCCGAGTTCGAGATCATGTGTCGTGTAGTTTTGTTCATGAATTTTGAGTTGTCGAGAAGCATAAGAAATGACTTTCGTTCGTTGCATCAACACACACCCAAAACCATGTTTCGAGGCGTCGCAATACACAACAAAATCATCGTTGCCTTCGGGAAGTGACAAGATAGGAGCGGTGGTAAGCTTTGTCTTCAAGATTTGGAACGCGGATTCTTGCTCGGTCGCCCAAATGAATTTCTTTCCCTTGTGAGTTAATGCGGTTAGAGGACGTGCAACCAAAGTGAAGTTTTTGATGAATCTACGATAGTACCCGGCGAGACCCAAGAATTGACGAATGTGAGTCGGAGTAGTAGGAGTTTCCCATTTACTAATGGCTTCGATTTTTGATGGATCGACTTTAATACCTTGGTCACTTACAACATGACCAAGAAATTGAACTTCCTTCAACCAAAATGTAGCGACCCCGACAAATCGTCAAGTGACGGCGTCGTCTACGTAGGTCCCATTGCATGGTCATAAGTCTTTAAGACAAAGTTTGACCAAAATATGTCGCCTTCATTTCAAAATAAAGATTGTTCCCAAAGTTTACAAGAATTGTTCAACCAAAAGTTAAGTTACAAGGTTATAATACGAATGAAATCTAGGCGACACGGTTTAAAGTAAAGTCATAAGACGCTCCATGAAATGCATGTATACAAGTAACTAAGCATGTTAGAACGATCGTATAATTGTTTGGTTAAGTTTGACTAAAAGTCAAACTTGGTCAAAGTCAAGGTCAACGGGGTCGGGTCAGGTATCCGACAATTTTCCCATGATGAGAAATCATTTATGAGCAGAATGGCCAAGTTTCATGTTAATCGGAGTTACGGTTAAGCGGAAAACATTTTGTGAAAGGAAAAATAAAAACAAAAATGAGCTGGGCATATGCGCGGCGCGCTATGGGTTGCGCGGCGCGCACCCTAGTGTAAATCCGGGTCAGAACTCAACTAAAGGGGGCAAATATCTGGGATTTCTGTTTTGCGCGGCGCGCGGGTATATGCGCGGCGCGCAATACCTGGGAAACATGCAGTTTGCAGAAAAATGGTCCAAGTCACGAACCAAAACTCAAATTAACATATTTTATGAACCGAAAACATCCAAAATGCATACTATATATCGTTGGAAAGGTAATTTGACAAGGAAAACAACTAAACATGTTTCATCAAACAAAAACATCAATTTCAATAACCGATTTTCCGTCAAGTGATCATTAAGAATCCATTTTCAAAGTTTCAAGCTCATCAAATGCATTTTAAGTTTCGGGAATCCAATTCACACATGTGATATGCCGTTTTGAAGGTGATCAAACACACATTGTAACAAAATACTTAACAACAATATCTCATAGCATTTGACGCATCAAAAGTTCATGTAAAGCTTATCAAACCCTAATCCAAGTTCACAAAATCATTAATCATGTTCTTGGAGTTTCCTTAATCAACCTATACATCAAAACGAAGCTAATGATACTAGTAACACTTTTAAAACATGCACTTTAACAATCTAACAACATTTGATCATCCAAAATCAAGGATTTTGCAAGTAATTTTCATAATGAACTAGTTACACCAAAAACAACAAATCGAGCATACAAATTACATACACGACATCACAATGAGCCATAGACACTAATTAACACACTTTTAAGTCAAGAACATGAATTTAAAGAAATCTAGTGATTTAGAAATGTTACCCAAATGTGATGAAATTTGTATCAAATTGAAGAGGATGAAGAGAGGATTCCAAATATGTATTTTGTTTAGTTGTAAGCTTCCTTGATTGAATTTGGATGATGAATTTATGAATTGGGTTTTGAGAGGATTTGTGAAAGTATTAGAGAAAAAATGGAAAAGAAAAAGATAAATGAATGGATGAGGGAGGTTTGACCTCTTTGACCTAGTCAAGGGTTTGGTCCCTTGGCAAGTTTGGTCCCTCGGGTTTCAAAGCGGGTGCGGGAAATAACCAAACGAATATTTTAAAACGTTAGGGTAAACGAGTGATGTTATAATTAAATAACGAGAATATTATGAATGTTAGTTAACGAAAGATGCCAAATTAAATGACGAAAGATATTATTTTTTTTTTAAAAAAAAGACGGTGTTAAAATAAATTTAACGGAAAAACGCGGGATGTTACATTATCCACACCTCAAAAGAAATTTCGTCCCGAAATTTAGTTGGAAGTAATAGTCGATGTCTCTTACTCGAGACCTAGTGTAGTAACTCTACGAATGATTGAAGGTACTTTCTTGGACATTCCACGAATCCGGATAGTCGGGGTGTTACGTTGTATTAGGGCTTGGTTTTACGATCCACAAGTTCAGCCGTTTTTTTTTTTTTTTTTTTTTTTTCCTATGAGGAGGAGTTTGTCATCAATAGTTGGTGCATCTAGAAGGATTGCACGTTCCTGTTCCGCAGGACACGTT
The DNA here is from genome assembly GCF_046630445.1 of Rutidosis leptorrhynchoides. Taxonomy (NCBI): domain Eukaryota; kingdom Viridiplantae; phylum Streptophyta; class Magnoliopsida; order Asterales; family Asteraceae; genus Rutidosis; species Rutidosis leptorrhynchoides. The sequence continues at coordinate 116,743,176 of NC_092338.1, forward strand.
TCTAAGTTTGTTACACGAAATGTAGGGTAAACGGAAACTTAATTGAGTCGGAAGTTCTAAACGGTAGGAAGCGGTTCCAATACGCCCCAAGGTTTCAAAAGGTTCGATATTGCGGATATAGCCTTTCTCGATTTCCCAAAATGGATTACACCTTTCCAAGGTGCGGTTTCTCAATATTATGCGGTTACACACTGGGATTTGTGGGGTTTTCATCTAAGTTTGGTATAACTCTTCTGGCGACTACGGGTCATCTCGAGCCCTCCTCGGACTTGAACGATCTCAATTGTTGTTTCTTGATGGAGTTCAGATTCGGTGATTTGCTTGCCACATGCTTTGGTTAAATGAATCGGGGTATGACATTTGCGGTCATATAGGGTTTCGGAAGTGCTGCGTTAATATACGAGTGATAGCTGTCGTTGTAAGAGGAACTACTACAGGTGACAATACCAGTCTGTAACATGTCTTTCCAAGATTGAATCGTACGTTTGCTCGGTCCGTCGGTTGTGGGAGATACGCAGTACATGTGTCTAAGCAGTTCCCAAGGTTTTTTTTTTTTGTAACACTAGAAGTGAAACGAGTATTTTGATACAGGATAAATGACAAAGATACACCGTGTTGGAATAGAATCTTTTAAGATATGTTTGAACAAATCAGTTAGGGTTCGAGAAAAAAAAATGTTCGTTAGGACTATTCACCCTCGTGGCGAATACTAATGTAATATAAGGAGTTTCTCTATCCATGGAGAAATGTTACAAGGAGTTTCCTTAAACGGAAATGCGAGCGATAAAGATAGGAGTGAAATGAGGACCTAGAATAGGATGAGCTTACATCTCGAGGTTGCCATAACGTGCCTCTAGTTGTCAAAAGTTGAAGTCTGAAAGAGAAACGAGATAGTACACGTAGTTGTATAGTTCGGGGTTGAATAATAGTTGGCCGATTATCAGAAACACAAGGGCGTTAAGTCAAAGAAGAGTGAAGTATCGTTGGATTGTGTGTTATCTTAAATTCCAGTAATATCAGACGGTAACGGTGAAATAACAGAGGTATGTAGTGTGGTACGTGATGACGAGAAAGTTGATCGGATCCACAATTTAGTATTCGAATTCTTCGTGCAAAATAACGAATTTTAGTTATGTTGATTATTGAGTCGAGAGAGTATGCCTTTCGGCGTTCAAGTAGAAATATTTCCATGTTTGAGTTCCATCTGTTGCTATACGATTTTTAACTAGAAATGTTGGTGTGAAGAATCACGCTCAAGGTGCGAACACGGAGAGGTTTAAAGTTTTCCTTAGTGAGTTAACGAGTTTAAAAGTCGTGTAACACGAGGAAAGTCAGAAATGAATCTTCGGTAATAACAGACGAGATCTAAGATTTTTACGAATACAAGTCCGAGTTGGTAGAGTTTCCTGATTACATGTGGCTTGGTTTCGAGATTGATTGTAATGCCTTGACCATTAACATCATGGTCTAGAAAATTGGACTTCGTTCAACAGAAATTCTCACTTGGAGAATTTGGTATAGAGTTGCTCTTTTCTCAAAAGTTCGAGCTTAAGATGGTGATGTTGTTCGTTTTCCTTCTTTACTTGAATAAGTTAAGATGTCATCTATAAATACGATAACAGATTAGTCTATATGAATTTGCATACGCGGTTCAAGAGGTTTATGGATACGGGCGAGCCCTAAATAAATCAAACGGTACTAAGAGAGATTTACAACTAACGTTGCGAGTTCGGAAAGTGGCTTAGGAGACATCGTCTCACTTAACCCCCAATTGATGATAACCGAAACGGAGGTCGATTTGGAACATACGGGATTCGTGCAAATAATCATGAGGTCATGGATGCGAGGGAGAGGGTATCGGTTTCCAACCGAAAATTTCTTAGTTCACAATAATCTATACATAAATGTAGGGCAACAATTTCTCCTTAATGAATAGGTTTTGAGTTCCTTAGTTCTATTGGTGTCGAGTTTAATTTCTTAACGTATATCCTCCGATAATATTTATAGGCACACAATATTTTTCCGTTGGTCGCTTAAATCGCCTAAATATTATCTAGGGGAAAAGATGGAAGGTAATGAGTACAAGTCAAAGTCTTGGTTGTAAAACGTCTAGCGGTAATCGAATCGAACAAGTATGAAATATACGGTTTGTTGTGAAGAAACGTACCCGTGACTAGTCCATCATCGTCTCGGGCATCCTAGGTGTCGATGTTGTAAGTTCAACGGCGCGCGTTGGTTTTTGCTTTATTCTTTGGGCATTCATTCCTAAAATGACCCGATTGGCCACATTTGTAGCAAATACTCGGCTTTGGTGCGTCGGGCCCCTTTTGAGTGACGGGGGCGGTACTTCCACAATACTTGGCAATATGACCACTACCTTGGCACCGATGGCAAATTAGCTTGCCACATTCCCCAAAATGATGCTTGTGGCATTTGTTGCAAAAAGGTCGTGTCCCGGCATAACTTTTCTTGCCGACGGGGGTGAGAGGTTCCTTGGCAAAGTTGTTGTTGTAGTTGCTCGATTGGGGGGCTTCCCATTTTCTTTTGTTGTTACCCGGTTGGTTCTCGACCATTCGTACCGGTGCTTCCATTTCATTCACCGTTTCTAAAGTTTGGTGGGCCTTTGTTAAAGCCTCTTGTAGGTTAGTGGGTTGGGATGCCATTACCCCGTGTTGAATGCTCTTAGGGAGGCCATCCATGTAAAGTTCGACTCTTAGGGATTCGGGAGTCATGAGATTTGGACACATTGAGACTAGTTCGGTAAACCGTTGATTATAAGCTCCGAGGTCATTCCCGACCGTTCTTAAATTCCTTAGCCCTTGCTCGAGCCTTCGAGTCTCATCGCGCGGGAAGTATTCGGTGATCATTCTTTCTCTTAATTCGGTCCAAGAGAGTGTAAGGGCTTCATCGATACCCACTGATTGTACATACGTGTTCCACCATGAGAGAGCGATACCGGTAAGAGTGAGGGTGGAAAACTTGACCTTATCTTAGTCCTGACAACCGCTTATGCTAAAAACGGATTCTGTTTGTTCAAACCATCGGGTGAGAGTAACCGGTCCCCCGGTTCCATCGAAAGTGGGAGGATTGTACTTCATGAAGTTCTTGTAGGAGCAACCTTCGATTGAATTACCGGCTCCATGATTGTTGTTGTTAGAAAAGTGATTGGCCACGGCCGTACCCACGGTTGTGGTTATCATTCGTTGAAGAGCTTGTTCTAGAGTTTCGAGAGGAGTGTTGTGTTGACCTTGGTGAACCATTGTTCCTTCATGACACAAGAATATCGTTGATTAGTATTCTCAAAAATACTAACCGTGATATGGAATAAGGATAGAGAGAAAATTTTCCTTGACTCTCCTTAAATTCTTTATGTCATAATGTCGGAACGTCCATGTGAATCACCGTAATATAATCCCGGAAATTATATTACCCTGATTCTCATGTGCATTTAACATTACTTCACAAAGTCAAGGTGGCGCATCAACAAAATTTATCAACGTAAGATCAAGATCGAATACGAGTTAGATATGATAGAAGAGTTCGAGTATAAATGCACAAATAGTCAAGTAATTCCTACTTCAGTCTATATGCCGGTTGTAGTCTAGATTCACCTATGTACCCTATGACTCGGGGTGGACACAAATGAACTCTAAATCCCTACAACCAAAGCTCTGATACCACTTGTAGCGACCCCGACAAATCGTCAAGTGACGGCGTCGTCTACGTAGGTCCCATTGCATGGTCATAAGTCTTTAAGACAAAGTTTGACCAAAATATGTCGCCTTCATTTCAAAATAAAGATTGTTCCCAAAGTTTACAAGAATTGTTCAACCAAAAGTTAAGTTACAAGGTTATAATACGAATGAAATCTAGGCGACACGGTTTAAAGTAAAGTCATAAGACGCTCCATGAAATGCATGTATACAAGTAACTAAGCATGTTAGAACGATCGTATAATTGTTTGGTTAAGTTTGACTAAAAGTCAAACTTGGTCAAAGTCAAGGTCAACGGGGTCGGGTCGGGTATCCGACAATTTTCCCATGATGAGAAATCATTTATGAGCAGAATGGCCAAGTTTCATGTTAATCGGAGTTACGGTTAAGCGGGAAACATTTTGTGAAAGGAAAAATAAAAACAAAAATGAGCTGGGCATATGCGCGGCGCGCTATGGGTTGCGCGGCGCGCACCCTAGTGTAAATCCGGGTCAGAACTCAACTAAAGGGGGCAAATATCTGGGATTTCTGTTTTGCGCGGCGCGCGGGTATATGCGCGGCGCGCAATACCTGGGAAACATGCAGTTTGCAGAAAAATGGTCCAAGTCACGAACCAAAACTCAAATTAACATATTTTATGAACCGAAAACATCCAAAATGCATACTATATATCGTTGGAAAGGTAATTTGACAAGGAAAACAACTAAACACGTTTCATCAAACAAAAACATCAATTTCAATAACCGATTTTCCGTCAAGTGATCATTAAGAATCCATTTTCAAAGTTTCAAGCTCATCAAATGCATTTTAAGTTTCGGGAATCCAATTCACACATGTGATATGCCGTTTTGAAGGTGATCAAACACACATTGTAACAAAACACTTAACAACAATATCTCATAGCATTTGACGCATCAAAAGTTCATGTAAAGCTTATCAAACCCTAATCCAAGTTCACAAAATCATTAATCATGTTCTTGGAGTTTCCTTAATCAACCTATACATCAAAACGAAGCTAATGATACTAGTAACACTTTTAAAACATGCACTTTAACAATCTAACAACATTTGATCATCCAAAATCAAGGATTTTGCAAGTAATTTTCATAATGAACTAGTTACACCAAAAACAACAAATCGAGCATACAAATTACATACACGACATCACAATGAGCCATAGACACTAATTAACACACTTTTAAGTCAAGAACATGAATTTAAAGAAATCTAGTGATTTAGAAATGTTACCCAAATGTGATGAAATTTGTATCAAATTGAAGAGGATGAAGAGAGGATTCCAAATATGTATTTTGTTTAGTTGTAAGCTTCCTTGATTGAATTTGGATGATGAATTTATGAATTGGGTTTTGAGAGGATTTGTGAAAGTATTAGAGAAAAAATGGAAAAGAAAAAGATAAATGAATGGATGAGGGAGGTTTGACCTCTTTGACCTAGTCAAGGGTTTGGTCCCTTGGCAAGTTTGGTCCCTCGGGTTTCAAAGCGGGTGCGGGAAATAACCAAACGAATATTTTAAAACGTTAGGGTAAACGAGTGATGTTATAATTAAATAACGAGAATATTATGAATGTTAGTTAACGAAAGATGCCAAATTAAATGACGAAAGATATTATTTTTTTTTAAAAAAAAAAGACGGTGTTAAAATAAATTTAACGGAAAAACGCGGGATGTTACACAAAATTCACACTTGGAGAATTTGGCATAGAGTCTTTCTTGTCTTAAAAGTTCAAGCACAAGTCGGAGGTGTGCCTCGTGTTCTTCTTCGCTTTTTGAATAGACCAAAATATCATCGATGAACACGATAACGAATTTGTCAAGATACGGTTTGCACACGCGGTTCATAAGATCCATGAACACCGCCGGTGCGTTAGTGAGACCAAATGGCATTACAAGAAATTCATAACTACCATAACGAGTTCGGAAAGCGGTTTTGGAGACATCTTCCCCCTTAACCCTTAATTGATGATAACCCGAGCGGAGATCGATTTTTGAATATACGCAAGACCCTTGTAATTGATCAAAGAGGTCATCGATGCGAGGAAGAGGATATCAGTTCTTAACCGTCAATTTGTTTAGTTCACGATAATCAATGCACATTTGTAGGGATCCGTCTTTCTTTTTAACAAACAAAATCGGAGCGCCCCAAGGTGAATGGCTAGGTTGGATAAAACCACGATCAAGTAGTTCTTGGATTTGACTTTGCAATTCTTGCATTTCGGATGGAGCGAGTCTATATGGTGCACGTGCTATGGGTGCGGCTCCCGGAATAAGATCGATTTGGAATTCAACCGGTCGATGGGGTGGAAGACCCGACATTTCGTCGGGAAATACATCAAAAAAGTCACTAACAATAGGCACATCATCGATATGCTTCTCATCGGACTCGACTTTCTTAACGTGGGCAAGGATCGCAAAACAACCCTTACGGAGTAGTTTTCTAACTTTAAGGCACGAAACGAGGTTGAGTCTGGTGCAACTCTTATCGCCATAAACAATCAAAGGTTCACCATTCTCGATAGGAATTCGGATTGCGTTAAGATCACAAAGGATGTGAGATTTCGTTTTGACTAGCCAATTCATACCGATTATTACATCAAAGCTTCCTAGTTCCATGGGTATCAAGTCAATTTCAAATTCCTTACCCAAAATGCTTAACGTACACCCCCGGTAATATGTGTCGGCACTTAATAGTTTCCCGTTAGCCACTTCAATGGTATAAGTGGTATTTAGTGGAAGTGGTGGAGTGCTAAAAGAATGAGTCAAAGTCTTGGATACAAAACTCTTATCGGCACCCGAATCGAATAAACAAGTAACATAAGTGTTGTTGAGGAGAAACGTACCCGTGACTAATTCATTGTCATCTCGGGCTTCCTCGGTGTTGATGTTGAAAGCTCGGCCGCGTGTGTTGGGGTTGGCTTTCTTCTTCAGACAGGCATTTCTAAAATGACCCGTTTGGCCACATTCATAACAAGTACCCGATTTTGGTGCATTGGGCACCTTTTGAGCGACGGGGGCGGCACTTCTACAATCGTTGGCCATATGACCACCCCTGTGGCACCGGTGGCAAATTAGATTACTACATTCACCATAGTGGTGTTTGTGGCATTTGTTGCAAAAGGGTTTATTTTCGCCATAACTTTTCTTGGCGTCGGAGGTGAAAGGCTTTTTGGTGAAGTTGTTGTTGTAGTTGTTGCTTGATTGAGGGGCTTCCCATTTTCTTTTGTTGTTACCCGACTTGTCCTCGGCTTTAGGCGCCGGTACTACGATTTCGTCAACCGTTTCGATCAATTGGCGGGCCATGTTCAAAGCTTGTTGTAGGTTAGCGGGTTTGGATGACATCACCCCTTGTTTGATGCTCTTTGGAAGACCATACATATAAAGTTCGACCCTTTGAGATTCGGGGTTCACGAGGTTTGGGCACATCAAGGATAGTTCGGCAAATCGTTGATTATAGGCATTGAGATCGTTTCCGACCGCCTCCAAGGTTCTTAGCTCTTGTTCGAGCTTTCGGGTTTCTTCGCGAGGGAAATATTCGATGACCATCTTTTCCCTTAAATCGGCCCAAGAGAGGGCGTGAGCTTCATCGGTACCCACCGATTGTACATAAGTATTCCACCATGTAAGAGCGACACCGGCGAAAGTGTGAGTGGAGTATTTGACCTTGTCTTGGTCCCGACAACCACTTATGCTAAAGACGGCTTCCGTTTGCTCAAACCATCGGGTGAGCACAACCGGACCCCCGGTTCCATCAAAAGTGTGAGGTTTGCACCCCATGAAGGCTTTATAGGAGCATCCCTCGTTTGAGTTACCGGCTCCATTGTTGTTGTTGTTGTTGTTGTTGTTGTTATTATTATTGTTATTGTTGTTGGATGAGTGACCGGCCATGGCCTCATCTACGGTGGTGGCTATCATGCGTTGTAGAGCTTGTTCGGGTGTTTCACGGCGTGGTGCACGACGAGGAGGCATTGTTCCTTCAAAACAAAAGAATACCGTTGGTTAGTATTCTAAATAATACTGTAGTGACCCGAACTTTTCCATGTTTATATATATTAATTGAGATTGATATTTACATGATTAAATGTTTCCAACATGTTAAGCAATCAAACTTGTTAAGACTTGATTAATTGAAATATGTTTCATATAGACAATTGACCACCCAAGTTGACCGGTGATTCACGAACGTTAAAACTTGTAAAAACTATATGATGACATATATATGGATATATATATATAGTTAACATGATACTATGATAAGTAAACATATCATTAAGTATATTAACAATGAACTACATATGTAAAAACAAGACTACTAACTTAATGATTTTTAAACGAGACATATATGTAACGATTATTGTTGTAAAGACGTTTAATGTATATATATCATATTAAGAGATATTCATACATGATAATATCATGATAATATAATAATTTAAAATCTCATTTGATATTATAAACATTGGGTTAACAACATTTAACAAGATCGTTAACCTAAAGGTTTCAAAACAACACTTACATGTAACGACTAACGATGACTTAACGAATCAGTTAAAATGTATATACATGTAGTGTTTTAATATGTATTTATACACTTTTGGAAGACTTCAATACACTTATCAAAATACTTCTACTTAACAAAAATGCTTACAATTACATCCTCGTTCAGTTTCATCAACAATTCTACTCGTATGCACCCGTATTCGTACTCGTACAATACACAGCTTTTAGATGTATGTACTATTGGTATATACACTCCAATGATCAGCTCTTAGCAGCCCATGTGAGTCACCTAACACATGTGGGAACCATCATTTGGCAACTAGCAAGAAATATCTCATAAAATTACAAAAATATGAGTAATCATTCATGACTTATTTACATGAAAACAAAATTACATATCCTTTATATCTAATCCATACACCAACGACCAAAAACACCTACAAACACTTTCATTCTTCAATTTTCTTCATCTAATTGATCTCTCTCAAGTTCTATCTTCAAGTTCTAAGTGTTCTTCATATATTCTACAAGTTCTAGTTACATAAAATCAAGAATACTTTCAAGTTTGCTAGCTCATTTCCAATCTTGTAAGGTGATCATCCAACCTCAAGAAATCTTTGTTTCTTACAGTAGGTTATCATTCTAATACAAGGTAATAATCATATTCAAACTTTGGTTCAATTTCTATAACTATAACAATCTTATTTCAAGTGATGATCTTACTTGAACTTGTTTTCGTGTCATGATTCTGCTTCAAGAACTTCGAGCCATCCAAGGATCCATTGAAGCTAGATCCATTTTTCTCTTTTCCAGTAGGTTTATCCAAGGAACTTAAGGTAGTAATGATGTTCATAACATCATTCGATTCATACATATAAAGCTATCTTATTCGAAGGTTTAAACTTGTAATCACTAGAACATAGTTTAGTTAATTCTAAACTTGTTCGCAAATAAAAGTTAATCCTTCTAACTTGACTTTTAAAATCAACTAAACACATGTTCTATATCTATATGATATGCTAACTTAATGATTTAAAACCTGGAAACACGAAAAACACCGTAAAACCGGATTTACGCCGTCGTAGTAACACCGCGGGCTGTTTTGGGTTAGTTAATTAAAAACTATGATAAACTTTGATTTAAAAGTTGTTATTCTGAGAAAATGATTGTTATTATGAACATGAAACTATATCCAAAAATTATGGTTAAACTCAAAGTGGAAGTATGTTTTCTAAAATGGTCATCTAGACGTCGTTCTTTCGACTGAAATGACTACCTTTACAAAAACGACTTGTAACTTATTTTTCCGACTATAAACCTATACTTTTTCTGTTTAGATTCATAAAATAGAGTTCAATATGAAACCATAGCAATTTGATTCACTCAAAACGGATTTAAAATGAAGAAGTTATGGGTAAAACAAGATTGGATAATTTTTCTCATTTTAGCTACGTGAAAATTGGTAACAAATCTATTCCAACCATAACTTAATCAACTTGTATTATATATTATGTAATCTTGAGATACCATAGACACGTATACAATGTTTCGACCTATCATGTCGACACATCTATATATATTTCGGAACAACCATAGACACTCTATATGTGAATGTTGGAGTTAGCTATACAGGGTTGAGGTTGATTCCAAAATATATATAGTTTGAGTTGTGATCAATACTGAGATACGTATACTCTGGGTCGTGGATTGATTCAAGATAATATTTATCGATTTATTTCTGTACATCTAACTGTGGACAACTAGTTGTAGGTTACTAACGAGGACAGCTGACTTAATAAACTTAAAACATCAAAATATATTAAAAGTGTTGTAAATATATTTTGAACATACTTTGATATATATGTATATATTGTTATAGGTTCGTGAATCAACCAGTGGACAAGTCTTACTTCCCGACGAAGTAAAAATCTGTGAAAGTGAGTTATAGTCCCACTTTTAAAATCTAATATTTTTGGGATGAGAATACATGCAGGTTTTATAAATGATTGACAAAATAGACACAAGTACGTGAAACTACATTCTATGGTTGAATTATCGAAATCGAATATGCCCCTTTTTATTAAGTCTGGTATTCTAAGAATTAGGGAACAGACACCCTAATTGACGCGAATCCTAAAGATAGATCTATTGGGCCTAACAAACCCCATCCAAAGTACCGGATGCTTTAGTACTTCGAAATTTATATCATATCCGAAGGGTGTCCCGGAATGATGGGGATATTCTTATATATGCATCTTGTTAATGTCGGTTACCAGGTGTTCACCATATGAATGATTTTTATCTCTATGTATGGGATGTATATTGAAATATGAAATCTTGTGGTCTATTATTATGATTTGATATATATAGGTTAAACCTATAACTCACCAACATTTTTGTTGACGTTTTAAGCATGTTTATTCTCATGTGATTATTAAGAGCTTCCGCTATCGCATACTTAAATAAGGACGAGATTTGGAGTCCATGCTTGTATGATATTGTGTAAAAACTGCATTCAAGAAACTTATTTTGTTGTAACATATTTGTATTGTAAACCATTATGTAATGGTCGTGTGTAAACAGGATATTTTAGATTATCATTATTTGATAATCTACGTAAAGCTTTTCAAACCTTTATTGATGAAATAAAGGTTATGGTTTGTTTTAAAATGAATGCAGTCTTTGAAAAACGTCTCATATATAGGTCAAAACCTCGCAACGAAATCAATTAATATGGAACGTTTTTAATCAATAAGAACGGGACATTTCAGTTGGTATCCGAGCGTTGGTCTTAAAGAACCAGAATTTTGCATTAGTGTGTCTTATCGAGTTTTTTAGGATGCATTAGTGAGTCTGGACTTCGACCGTGTTTACTTGAAAAATGATTGCTTAACAAATTTTGTTGGAAACTATATATTTTTAACATGTGAATATTATGTGATATATTAATCTCTTAACGTGTTTGATATTATGTGATAGATGTCTATCTCTAGAACAAGTCCCATTGACTCACCTAATAATAATGAAGAGTCAAATGTAAATTGGAATGATTCGTGGACTGATTCACAAGTTCCCGAAGAGGAACCGGAAGAAGAGTCGGAACCGGAAGAAGAATCAGAACCGGAAGAGGAGGAACCGGATGAAGAAATAGAACCGGTGGGGAAAATAATAAAACGGTTAAGTAAAAGAAAATCCTCAACCAACCGACCAAGGTTAATTATGGTCAATGGTGTTTCCGCCAAGGAAGCAAAATATTGGGAGGATTACCAATTCTCCGATGAATCGGATTCCGACGAGAATTCCGATGATGTTATAGAAATTACCCCAACTGAATTTAAAAAGGCAAAAGAAAATAATAAGGGAAAACCGGGCCACATTATTAGAAATTGCTCGAACCAGGAGAACACGAATGGACAAAGCCGCGGAAAAGTTTTCAATATTAATGTGGCAGAGGCACAGGAAGACCCGGAGCTTGTTACGGGTACGTTTCTTATTGACAATAAATCTGCTTACGTTTTATTTGATTCGGGTGCGGATAGAAGCTATATGAGTAGAGATTTTTGTGCTAAATTAAGTTGTCCATTGACGCCTTTGGATAGTAAATTTTTACTCGAATTAGCAAATGGTAAATTAATTTCAGCAGATAATATATGTCGGAATCGAGAAATTAAACTGGTTAGGGAAACATTTAAGATTGATTTGATACCAGTAGAGTTAGGGAGTTTTGATGTGATAATCGGTATGGACTGGTTGAAAGAAGTGAAAGCAGAGATCGTTTGTTACAAAAATGCAATTCGCATTATACGAGAAAAAGGAAAACCCTTAATGGTGTACGGAGAAAAGGGCAACACGAAGCTACATCTTATTAGTAATTTGAAGGCACAAAAACTAATAAGAAAAGGTTGCTATGCTATTCTAGCACACGTCGAAAAAGTACAAACTGAAGAAAAGAGCATCAATGATGTTCCCATCGCAAAAGAATTTCCCGATGTATTTCCGAAAGAATTACCGGGATTACCCCCACATCGATCCGTTGAATTTCAAATAGATCTTGTACCAGGAGCTGCACCAATAGCTCGTGCTCCTTACAGACTAGCACCCAGCGAGATGAAAGAACTGCAAAGCCAATTACAAGAACTTTTAGAGCGTGGTTTCATTCGACCAAGCACATCACCGTGGGGAGCTCCTGTTTTGTTTGTCAAGAAGAAAGATGGTACATTCAGGTTGTGTATCGACTACCGAGAGTTGAACAAACTTACCATCAAGAACCGCTACCCACTACCGAGAATCGACGACTTATTTGATCAACTACAAGGCTCGTCTGTTTATTCAAAGATTGACTTACGTTCCGGGTATCATCAAATGCGGGTGAAAGAAGATGATATTCCAAAGACTGCTTTCAGAACACGTTACGGTCATTACGAGTTTATGGTCATGCCGTTTGGTTTAACTAATGCACCAGCTGTGTTCATGGACCTTATGAACCGAGTGTGTGGACCATACCTTGACAAGTTTGTCATCGTTTTCATTGATGACATACTTATTTACTCAAAGAATGACCAAGAACACGGTGAACATTTGAGAAAGGTGTTAGAAGTATTGAGGAAGGAAGAATTGTACGCTAAGTTTTCAAAGTGTGCATTTTGGTTGGAAGAAGTTCAATTCCTCGGTCACATAGTGAACAAAGAAGGTATTAAGGTGGATCCGGCAAAGATAGAAACTGTTGAAAAGTGGGAAACCCCGAAAACTCCGAAACACATACGCCAGTTTTTAGGACTAGCTGGTTACTATAGAAGGTTCATCCAAGACTTTTCCAGAATAGCAAAACCCTTGACTGCATTAACGCATAAAGGGAAGAAATTTGAATGGAATGATGAACAAGAGAAAGCGTTTCAGTTATTGAAGAAAAAGCTAACTACGGCACCTATATTGTCATTGCCTGAAGGGAATGATGATTTTGTGATTTATTGTGACGCATCAAAGCAAGGTCTCGGTTGTGTATTAATGCAACGAACGAAGGTGATTGCTTATGCGTCTAGACAATTGAAGATTCACGAACAAAATTATACGACGCATGATTTGGAATTAGGCGCGGTTGTTTTTGCATTAAAGACTTGGAGGCACTACTTATATGGGGTCAAAAGTATTATATATACCGACCACAAAAGTCTTCAACACATATTTAATCAGAAACAACTGAATATGAGGCAGCGTAGGTGGATTGAATTATTGAATGATTACGACTTTGAGATTCGTTACCACCCGGGGAAGGCAAATGTGGTAGCCGATGCCTTGAGCAGGAAGGACAGAGAACCCATTCGAGTAAAATCTATGAATATAATGATTCATAATAACCTTACTACTCAAATAAAGGAGGCGCAACAAGGAGTTTTAAAAGAGGGAAATTTAAAGGATGAAATACCCAAAGGATCGGAGAAGCATCTTAATATTCAGGAAGACGGAACCCGGTATAGGGCTGAAAGGATTTGGGTACCAAAATTTGGAGATATGAGAGAAATGGTACTTAGAGAAGCTCATAAAACCATATACTCAATACATCCTGGAACGGGGAAGATGTACAAGGATCTCAAGAAACATTTTTGGTGGCCGGGTATGAAAGCCGATGTTGCTAAATACGTAGGAGAATGTTTGACGTGTTCTAAGGTCAAAGCTGAGCATCAAAAACCATCAGGTCTACTTCAACAACCCGAAATCCCAGAATGGAAATGGGAAAACATTACCATGGATTTCATCACTAAATTGCCAAGGACTGCAAGTGGTTTTGATACTATTTGGGTAATAGTTGATCGTCTCACCAAATCAGCACACTTCCTACCAATAAGAGAAGATGACAAGATGGAGAAGTTAGCACGACTGTATTTGAAGGAAGTCGTCTCCAGACATGGAATACCAATCTCTATTATCTCTGATAGGGATGGCAGATTTATTTCAAGATTCTGGCAGACATTACAGCAAGCATTAGGAACTCGTCTAGACATGAGTACTGCCTATCATCCACAAACTGATGGGCAGAGCAAAAGGACGATACAAACGCTTGAAGACATGCTACGAGCATGTGTTATTGATTTCGTAAATAGTTGGGATCGACATCTACCATTAGCAGAATTTTCCTACAACAACAGCTACCATTCAAGCATTGAGATGGCGCCGTTTGAAGCACTTTATGGTAGAAAGTGCAGGTCTCCGATTTGTTGGAGTGAAGTGGGGGATAGACAGATTACGGGTCCAGAGATTATACAAGAAACTACCGAGAAGATCATCCAAATTCAACAACGGTTGAAAACCGCCCAAAGTCGACAAAAGAGCTACGCTGACATTTAAAGAAAAGATATAGAATTTGAAATTGGAGAGATGGTCATGCTTAAAGTTGCACCTTGGAAAGGCGTTGTTCGATTTGGTAAACGAGGGAAATTAAATCCAAGGTATATTGGACCATTCAAGATTATTGATCGTGTCGGACCAGTAGCTTACCGACTAGAGTTACCTCAACAACTCGCGGCTGTACATAACACTTTCCACGTCTCGAATTTGAAGAAATGTTTTGCTAAAGAAGATCTCACTATTCCGTTAGATGAAATCCAAATCAACGAAAAACTTCAATTCATCGAAGAACCCGTCGAAATAATGGATAGTGAGGTTAAAAGACTTAAGCAAAACAAGATACCAATTGTTAAGGTTCGATGGAATGCTCGTAGAGGACCCGAGTTCACCGGGGAGCATGAAGATCAGATGAAGAAGAAATACCCGCATCTATTTCCAGAAGATTCGTCAACACCTTCAACAGCTTAAAATTTCGGGACGAAATTTATTTAACGGGTAGGTACTGTAGTGACCCGAACTTTTCCATGTTTATATATATTAATTGAGATTGATATTTACATGATTAAATGTTTCCAACATGTTAAGCAATCAAACTTGTTAAGACTTGATTAATTGAAATATGTTTCATATAGACAATTGACCACCCAAGTTGACCGGTGATTCACGAACGTTAAAACTTGTAAAAACTATATGATGACATATATATGGATATATATATATATAGTTAACATGATACTATGATAAGTAAACATATCATTAAGTATATTAACAATGAACTACATATGTAAAAACAAGACTACTAACTTAATGATTTTTAAACGAGACATATATGTAACGATTATCGTTGTAAAGACGTTTAATGTATATATATATCATATTAAGAGATATTCATACATGATAATATCATGATAATATAATAATTTAAAATCTCATTTGATATTATAAACATTGGGTTAACAACATTTAACAAGATCGTTAACCTAAAGGTTTCAAAACAACACTTACATGTAACGACTAACGATGACTTAACGAATCAGTTAAAATGTATATACATGTAGTGTTTTAATATGTATTTATACACTTTTGGAAGACTTCAATACACTTATCAAAATACTTCTACTTAACAAAAATGCTTACAATTACATCCTCGTTCAGTTTCATCAACAATTCTACTCGTATGCACCCGTATTCGTACTCGTACAATACACAGCTTTTAGATGTATGTACTATTGGTATATACACTCCAATGATCAGCTCTTAGCAGCCCATGTGAGTCACCTAACACATGTGGGAACCATCATTTGGCAACTAGCAAGAAATATCTCATAAAATTACAAAAATATGAGTAATCATTCATGACTTATTTACATGAAAACAAAATTACATATCCTTTATATCTAATCCATACACCAACGACCAAAAACACCTACAAACACTTTCATTCTTCAATTTTCTTCATCTAATTGATCTCTCTCAAGTTCTATCTTCAAGTTCTAAGTGTTCTTCATATATTCTATAAGTTCTAGTTACATAAAATCAAGAATACTTTCAAGTTTGCTAGCTCATTTCCAATCTTGTAAGGTGATCATCCAACCTCAAGAAATCTTTATTTCTTACAGTAGGTTATCATTCTAATACAAGGTAATAATCATATTCAAACTTTGGTTCAATTTCTATAACTATAACAATCTTATTTCAAGTGATGATCTTACTTGAACTTGTTTTCGTGTCATGATTCTGCTTCAAGAACTTCGAGCCATCCAAGGATCCATTGAAGCTAGATCCATTTTTCTCTTTTCCAGTAGGTTTATCCAAGGAACTTAAGGTAGTAATGATGTTCATAACATCATTCGATTCATACATATAAAGCTATCTTATTCGAAGGTTTAAACTTGTAATCACTAGAACATAGTTTAGTTAATTCTAAACTTGTTCGCAAACAAAAGTTAATCCTTCTAACTTGACTTTTAAAATCAACTAAACACATGTTCTATATCTATATGATATGCTAACTTAATGATTTAAAACCTGGAAACACGAAAAACACCGTAAAACCGGATTTACGCCGTCGTAGTAACACCGCGGGCTGTTTTGGGTTAGTTAATTAAAAACTATGATAAACTTTGATTTAAAAGTTGTTATTCTGAGAAAATGATTGTTATTATGAACATGAAACTATATCCAAAAATTATGGTTAAACTCAAAGTGGAAGTATGTTTTCTAAAATGGTCATCTAGACGTCGTTCTTTCGACTGAAATGACTACCTTTACAAAAACGACTTGTAACTTATTTTTCCGACTATAAACCTATACTTTTTCTGTTTAGATTCATAAAATAGAGTTCAATATGAAACCATAGCAATTTGATTCACTCAAAACGGATTTAAAATGAAGAAGTTATGGGTAAAACAAGATTGGATAATTTTTCTCATTTTAGCTACGTGAAAATTGGTAACAAATCTATTCCAACCATAACTTAATCAACTTGTATTATATATTATGTAATCTTGAGATACCATAGACACGTATACAATGTTTCGACCTATCATGTCGACACATCTATATATATTTCGGAACAACCATAGACACTCTATATGTGAATGTTGGAGTTAGCTATACAGGGTTGAGGTTGATTCCAAAATATATATAGTTTGAGTTGTGATCAATACTGAGATACGTATACTCTGGGTCGTGGATTGATTCAAGATAATATTTATCGATTTATTTCTGTACATCTAACTGTGGACAACTAGTTGTAGGTTACTAACGAGGACAGCTGACTTAATAAACTTAAAACATCAAAATATATTAAAAGTGTTGTAAATATATTTTGAACATACTTTGATATATATGTATATATTGTTATAGGTTCGTGAATCAACCAGTGGCCAAGTCTTACTTCCCGACGAAGTAAAAATCTGTGAAAGTGAGTTATAGTCCCACTTTTAAAATCTAATATTTTTGGGATGAGAATACATGCAGGTTTTATAAATGATTGACAAAATAGACACAAGTACGTGAAACTACATTCTATGGTTGAATTATCGAAATCGAATATGCCCCTTTTTATTAAGTCTGGTAATCTAAGAATTAGGGAACAGACACCCTAATTGACGCGAATCCTAAAGATAGATCTATTGGGCCTAACAAACCCCATCCAAAGTACCGGATGCTTTAGTACTTCGAAATTTATATCATATCCGAAGGGTGTCCCGGAATGATGGGGATATTCTTATATATGCATCTTGTTAATGTCGGTTACCAGGTGTTCACCATATGAATGATTTTTATCTCTATGTATGGGATGTATATTGAAATATGAAATCTTGTGGTCTATTATTATGATTTGATATATATAGGTTAAACCTATAACTCACCAACATTTTTGTTGACGTTTTAAGCATGTTTATTCTCAGGTGATTATTAAGAGCTTCCGCTATCGCATACTTAAATAAGAACGAGATTTGGAGTCCATGCTTGTATGATATTGTGTAAAAACTGCATTCAAGAAACTTATTTTGTTGTAACATATGTGTATTGTAAACCATTATGTAATGGTCGTGTGTAAACAGGATATTTTAGATTATCATTATTTGATAATCTACGTAAAGCTTTTCAAACCTTTATTGATGAAATAAAGGTTATGGTTTGTTTTAAAATGAATGCAGTCTTTGAAAAACGTCTCATATAGAGGTCAAAACCTCGCAACGAAATCAATTAATATGGAACGTTTTTAATCAATAAGAACGGGACATTTCAAATACTAACCGTGATATGGAATAAAGATAGAGAGAAAATTTTTCCTTGACTCGCCTTAAATTCTTTATGTCATAATGTCGGAACGTTCATATGAGTCACCGTAATATAATCCCGGAAATTATATTACCCTGATTCATATGTGCATTCGACATTATTTCATATAGTCAAGGTGGCGTGTCAATCAAATTAAACAACGTGAGATTTAGATGAAATAAGAGTAGATATGAGTAGAAGCGTTCGAGTATAAATGCACAAATAGTCAAGTAATTTCTACTTCAAGCCTATATGCCGGTTGTAGTCTAGACTCACCAATGTACCCTATGACTCGGGGTTGACACCAATGAACTCTAAATCCCTACAACCAACGCTCTGATACCATCTGTAGCGACCCGACCAAATCATGTTTGACGGCGCCGACTACTTCGGTCCCGTTGCGTGGTCATAAGTCTTTATTATGACTTTTGACCAAAATATGTCGCATTTATTTTATAAGAAAAATGATGTTTCAAGTTAACAAATGTAGTTCGAAAGACTAGTTACATTACAATGTTTAACGTACGAATGAAACCTATGCGACACAATTTAAAGTAGTCAAAAGACGCTCCATCTATGCATGTATACTCGACATCCAAGCAAGTATCAAAAAGAGTGCGGAAGCATGTATCAAGTAGCTTTCAAGGACCTGAGAAAACATATAGAAAACTGTCAACGAAAATGTTGGTGAAATCATAGGTGTTTTAGTAAACGTTGCATTTGAACCACAAGATTTAATATAATATGATTATCTAAATCATTTACATTCCAAAGTTGTTATTTGTTTCGCGGGCACCCAATTATCAAACTTAACTGTTTTGCACCCTTCGCGTAGTGTTAGAACATACACTAGACCCGAAAATATATTTCATCCGCTAACGGTAGCGAACCGTCCGAATGAGGCTCGTCAAGCCCATGTGATCACATAATATAAGTTCACGTTTACACCCTGCAAGTGTAACTAATGATAATTGAATTGAGGCTTTTTGTTCAAACCCGTACGTGGAATGTTCGTTTTCGTACTTGTGTTCAAAGTGTAAAAGTATGATACGTATATGTTTCTCATCCCATAGTTTAAAGCATAAAAGTTGTTTGAAGGATGGGACTATGATCTCACCTTGAGTGCACGTATGAAAAGTACTTCACAAAGTAACGTGTGCGAAGGATAGTGCTAGTCTTGACCTAAACCAATAGGTCGTATCAATAACGGTAAACACGATAGGTCAAAGATGTTTAATTAGTCCTATGGCTCGTTACGACTCGATTATGTAGCATGTGAATCAAATTGTCAAGTTTCATGCAAGATACAAGTACAGAAACAAGTTAGGAAGGTTGCATAATCATTTGGTTAAGTTTGACAAAAAGTCAAACTTTGGTCGGTCAAAGTCAACGAAAGTCAACACGTTCGGGTCGGGTCCCGAACTATTTTTCTGATGTTTTTATTCATATATAAGCATGTTAGAACAAGTCTCATGTGAATCGGAGGTCCATAGTGTGCCAAACATTTTTCGTATTTTGACCAAAGAGGTCAGAAACTGGACACGGCTTAGGCCGCGCCGCGGCCCCAAATTGTCGCGCCGCGACAATACACGGGAACTGGTACCTGGTCAGTCTCAAATGTCCAAGTCTCAATTCCAAACACTTTCAAGCATAACTCGCAAACCGCTAATACTTAGAACTCGTATCTTATATCGTTAGAAAGGTAATTTGACAAAGAACACATCTAAATACATTTCACCAACCAAAAATGTTATTTGTAACAATCGGCTTTCCAAAGTAAATGATCAATTAATGCACACATTTAATACACAAATTTGATAAGTGCACATTTATGATTCGGGCATTTAATGCATACATATAACATGCCGTTTTGTAGGTAATCGAGCATACAATACAACTAACTACTTACTAACTACAATTCATGTCATTCAATGCATCAAATATTCATTTCAAGCTTATCAAACCCTAACCCGAATTCACCAAAATCACTAATCAAGTTTATGGAGTTTTCTCAAGCAACCTACACATCAATTTGAAGCTAGTGATACTAGGAACACATTTAATACATGCATTTATAACATTTAACAACATTCAAACAACCAAATCACCAAATCAAACACACCAAAGTTCATACTCAAGCTAGTTACTTCAAATAACGAAATCGAGCATATAAATCATATATTCATGTTAGACTTGAGCCATAGACACTAATTAACAACTTTATAAGTTCAAAAATATCAAGAACACAAAATCTAGTGATTTTAGAAAGTTACCCAAACTTGATGAAGTCGGTATGGAATCGAAGAGGAAGTTGCAAGGATTTCAAATATGTAATTTGTTTTGCAAGACACCCGCTAGCTTGGATTTAGATGATGATTCCTTGTTTGAGAAATTGAGAGAAAATATGGAAGTAGAAGAAGAAAAGGGAAAATGAAAAAGAAAAGATGGCGGTGGGGGTTGACTAGTCAAAGGCTAGTCACCTCTTTGGCATTTTGGCGAAACTAGTCCCTCAAGTTCGGTTGCGGGTGCGTGAATTACCTAGACGAGATATTTTTAAAACACGTATTAACGGGAGATGTTATAAACATATAACGGGATTTAAATAGTTAAACGGAAAGTAAACGGAAAAAGGCGGGATGTTACATTACCTACTCCTTAAAAGAAATTTCGTTCCGAAATTTAAGTAGGCGTAGTAGTCGTTGTTTCTTCCTCGGAATCCTGCGTTTCCGGAATTGGGAATAAATGAGGGTATTTCTTTTGCATTTGATCTTGCCTTTCCCAAGTAAACTCGGGTCCTCTTTTGGCGTTCCAACGGACTTTAACAATAGGGATTCGGCTTTGTTTCAATGTCTTGACGGAGGTGTCCACAATTTCAACCGGTTCCTCCACAAAATGAAGCTTGTCATCAATAGTAAGTTCCTCGAGAGGGATGACGATATCGGGTTCGGCAAGACACTTTTTCAAGTTAGATACATGGAAGGTAGGATGAACGGAGTTCAATTGAGGCGGAAGATCTAAACGATAAGCAACGTTTCCAATACGCTCCAAGATTTCGAAAGGACCAATATACCGCGGATTTAGCTTCCCGCGTTTCCCAAAACGGATTACACCTTTCCAAGGTGCAACTTTTAACATTACTCGGTCACCGACTTGAAATTCGAGGTCGTTGCGTCTTTTGTCGGTGTAGCACTTTTGACGACTCCGGGCCGTCCGGAGCGTATCTCGGATTTGTACGATCTTCTCGGTGGTTTCGTGAATGAGTTCGGGTCCGGTGATTTGCACGTCGCCTACCTCGGCCCAACAAAGAGGTGAACGACATTTTCGGCCGTATAGTGCTTCAAAAGGTGCGGCTTTAATACTCGCGTGATAACTATTGTTGTAAGAGAACTCGGCGAGAGGTAAGTGCTTGTCCCAAGCTTTTCCAAAATCAACCACGCAAGCTCGTAACATGTCCTCCAAGGTTTGAATTGTACGTTCGCTTTGTCTATCGGTTTGAGGATGATATGCGGTGCTCATGTCTAAACGCGTTCCCAACGCTTCTTGCAAGGTACGCCAAAATCTAGAAACAAAACGGCCATCTCGGTCGGAGATAATCGATAAAGGTACACCGTGTCGGGCTACGATTTCTTTAATGTAAAGTTGCGCAAGTTTCTCCATTTTGTCGGTCTCCTTCATGGCAAGAAAGTGTGCGGATTTAGTGAGACGGTCAACAATAACCCAAATGGTATCATAACCGCCCGTCGTTTTTGGTAGTTTGGTGATAAAATCCATCGTTATCCTTTCCCACTTCCATTGCGGGATCTCGGGTTGTTGAAGTAGTCCGGACGGTCTTTGGTGTTCGGCTTTGACTTTGGAACATGTCAAACACTTGGAAACATAAGTAGCTACGTCCCTTTTGATGTTCGGCCACCAATATTGTTGTTTAAGGTCGTGGTACATCTTATTGGCACCGGGGTGGATCGAGTATCGTGACTTATGGGCTTCATCTAAAATGAGACTTTGTAGGTTCCCATAATGAAAGGACCCGTTCATATACATTATAAACGATTCACAATAGTTGATTACATCGCGAGGTATTTGACCTCTATATGATACATTTTACAAACATTGCATTCGTTTTTAAAAGACAAACTTTCTTTACAACGAAAGTTGACGGCATGAACACCATTTCATAATACATCCAACTATAATTGGCTTAATAATAATCTTGATGAAATCAATAACTCGAATGCAACGTCTTTCAAAATATGCCATGAATGACTCCAAGTAATATCCTTAAAATGAGCTAATGCACAGCGGAAGATTTCTTTAACACCTGAGAATAAACATGCTTTAAAGTGTCAACCAAAAGGTTGGTGAGTTCATAGGTTTATCATAACAATCATTTCAATATATTAATAGACCACAAGATTTCCGTTTATAAATATATGTACACTCGCAAGTGTATAAAAGTATTCTATAAGTTGTAGGCACCCGGTAACAAGCCTTAACGTTCATGTTTTACCCTCTGAAGTACACCAGACTAGGTGTGTTTAATATAACTTCGAAGTACTAAAGCATCCCATAGTCAGGATGGGGTTTGTCAGGCCCAATAGATCTATCTTTAGGATTCGCGCCTACCGTACATAGACAAGTAGTTTAATGTTACCAAGCTAAGGGTATATTTCTGGTTTAAACCCATATAGAATTAGTTTCAGTACTTGTGCCTATTTCGTAAAACATTTATAAAACAGCGCATGTATTCTCAGCCCAAAAATATATATTTCAAAAGCAATTAAAAAGGGAGCAAATGAAACTCACCATACTGTATTTCGTAGTAAAAATACATATAACGTCATTTAACAAGTGCAAGGTTGGCCTCGGATTCACGAACCTATATTAATTATATATATTTATATGTTGGTCAATATTTGTCTAACAAATTTTGGTCAAGTCATAGTGTACCACAATCCTAATGCTCGAGACTAATATACAAAAGTCAACAAAAGTCAACTTGACCCAAAATGACTTCTAAAATTTATACGTGTTTATTATATAACTTAACTATAGTCGTTTTATATATTTAAATATATTTATTAGATTTTATAATAATAAAAAGTCATTTATTAATAAAAATTTATATTAACATTTATATATGATAAAATATACTTTTATATATCTCAAGTAGTAAAATTTATAAAGTTCACTTAATATCGTAAAACTATAGTGGTAAGTATTATTAATGTAATGATATTACGCGTGGTGAAAAATATCTTTGCATCCCCTATTTATTTGATAAAATAATATTGATCATAATAATAATAAGTAAAAGTTGTATTATTTTGTAATAATAATTATTATTATTCTATAAAAATATAACAATATTTATATTTACTAAAAATGTT
Organism: Rutidosis leptorrhynchoides; assembly: GCF_046630445.1. NCBI lineage: Eukaryota > Viridiplantae > Streptophyta > Magnoliopsida > Asterales > Asteraceae > Rutidosis > Rutidosis leptorrhynchoides. The sequence continues at coordinate 116,766,922 of NC_092338.1, forward strand.
ATTATGATAAAATGATAATACTAACATAATAGTAATAATGATATTTTATAATAACAATGATATTTCTATTAAAATAATAACGACGATAGTAATAATAATCATTTTAACAATAATACTAAAATTCAGTTGACTATAACTTCTAATCCGTTCATCAAAACCATTCGATATCTAAATAAAAAGTTCTTAATTTTTCGCTAGCTTTCCAATGACATGCATATCATATACCCTATCTCAGTAGCATATGTATCTAATTCAGGATTCAACAAACCTATCTAAGGACAATATCGAATGTACAAGCATGCATAATCCTATATACTCGAGCACTAGTCAGGGATACACTATTGCTATATAAAAGTTAAGTTATGAGTGCTCACGTATCAATATTGAGATTCAATATTGCAGAAAAGTACGTAGACGCAACGGAGATGATAAACACTAGATTGACCTTACGAGCATACCCATGAACCATACCCATCACCTCCATAGCTATAACCCATAATTTTCTTAGCTTCGACTCATTCAAAAAAAACTATTTTGAAATCACTCGGACATCACTCCGTCGTAATATTTTATGTATACTAATAATATCTTGAAATAATACTAAGTAAATATATATATGTAATTCGATTGAGAGAGTTTAGAGAAATATATTTACAAGTTTCTATGAAATAATGAAACCTATTGAATTCTATTTATAATAGATTTTTAAATTATTAAAGTGAATTATTAAAGTATGAATTATTAAAGTGAATTATTAAAGTATGAATTATTAAAGTGAATTATTAAAGTATGAATTATTAAAGTGAGTTATTAAAGTATGAATTATTAAAGTGAATTATTAAAGTATGAATTATTAAAGTGAATTATTAAAGTTAAAGTAAAGTAAAAGTAAAGTAAAGGTAAAGTTAAAGTATAGTAAAAGTATAAAAACTATGTATGTATAATACGCGTATAAATATATATAATATTAATTTAAATCGTTATATATATTTAATGAAATAAAATATAAATATCGTTATATTTATTATACTGGTTAAGTAATGAGTTGTCAAAAGTGATTCTAGATATTTATAAAAGTTATATACGTTTTAATAATAAAGTTCTTTTTAAACTGAAAACGTTTTTGTACGTTTGAAAATAGATTAATAGAATATTATGGAAACCAATTCTCCACTAGCTTTTGTCTAACTTTCGTAAATGACACTTTTTATTTTTATTTATAAATAGCTTTACAAATTATTCCGAATATCGTTAAGAGGAATAGATTTCTCAAATTATAGTGGACCTCTCAACAGAGACTTGTAATCATAATTCAATGTTTCTGATAATTCAATCATTTAATATATTTTTTTTTAATTTCGTCGATAATCATATTGAAACAAATACGTTCATATAAAGCATTATACTTTTAAATACTTTGTTGACATTTTCAATTTATAACATATACACATATACATACATATTCATATATGTTCATTTAATGGTTCGTGAATCATTGGAATTTGGTCGAGGTTTAAATGAATGTATAAACATAGTTTAAAATCCTTGAGATTTAACTTAACAAACATTGCTTATCGTGTCAGAATAATATAAAGATAAAGTTTAAATTTAGTCGGAAATTTTCGGGTCGTCACAGTACCTACCCGTTAAAGAAATTTCGTCCCCGAAATTTGATAGAGGTCGTTATGGCTAACAATGAGAATGTTATTATGACGATTATGAAATTTTATCATGTCTAAGAAGTATGGATAAAATAATTCGATTACTCAAAGCGTATGAGGGAAGTTATCGTAAATGAAGGAAATAAGATTATAGTGATTCGTCATATCTTTTGACGTCATCACAATTGATCTTCGAATTTAAAGAAAATCTTTGTAATCTATGTTGGATTTGATGCTTCGGTGATTAAGGAGATTATGATTCTCTTCGAATTACTACGATAATCCATCTTGATTTCTCTGTCGGGTATTTCACTATAAATCCACCTCCTTCGTTTCCTTACGACTCACACCTTCTATTCTTTCTCCCTCAACTCATATTTTAAAGTATTTGTCAATATGCTTCATCCAGTACTGATTCTCGATATACTCCTCACTTTCATATCTGTCGTTCTTCTTTTTCATCTGCCTCCGGAAGAATCTATTTACTTCTACTATACTCTCGGTTTTATAGTGTTTTTAGTTCTTCCGTGTCTTTATATTGCTATATGCATCGATATATACGGTTTATAATTTTTGGGTGGTTGTTGGGTTTTATATCTTCCCTTATATTTCAAAGCCCCTGCTTTTGTCTTCTATAATCATTGACATCCACAGTTAATGCTCCCTTCTATTTGCTGCGATTTATACTCCAATTTCTATTTTGGAGTTTTGTCCTTTCGTTTCTTCTTCTTGCGATTAAGCAACGTTTGTAATGGTCCAGTATTCGCAGATATGAATTTCAGAATGAACATAGTTAATGTTCTAAGAAGGAAATGGTAATGGCACGATCTTGATTTGTTAATTTACCAGAATACCCTGAAAAGACCGAATCATCAAGAAAATATATTCTTGATATTTTTTAGAGATTAAATAGAATACAAGAGTCGTGTAACATGGAACATGATGACGACATGGTCTGTGAATCATCATGTCCCATTAGAAACTCAGCATGACTTACTGTAATATAATCACGTTGATCAAGTGTCATTATATTATATTAACTCATGCTTCAGTTCCCAATACTTCTTCAAAACATTCATAATTTAAACTCGAAAGTTTATAGAATATAGAAACTAATAGTTTCTTATATGATGTAACACTGATAGCGCAAAGAGATAAATGACTTCAGATAAGATTAGTTGTGAAAATATCTTCAGAAATATCGCGGATATTTATAATGAAAGATATGATAATATCTTAGAATTTCTAATATTGATGGATGATGATGAATATTTGTCTGTAAAGGTTTAGAATAAAGAGTAAGGTATTCGTTAATGACTTTAGCAGGCACTGAATCATTTGGATTCTTTGAAGGCAGATTTAGTCTTTGTGATTTGTCCACAGCCTCCTTCATAGTCTGTTCAATCCGTTTTCTAGTTCCAAACCTTCTCTTTTTCTCAGCTTTTCCACCTTACTATTCTTTATCATCAAACTTTTTACTGTTAAGATCGTTTACAGTTTTTGATGCTTCGTCAGCATTTCAAGAACTAGTTTGCAGTTCAAAATATTTTTCAGAACTTCACATTCAAAGTATGTAAGTCCAGGAGATAGACGTTTTACGTACACATATAACTGTTGGCGTAGACATGCTGCGAGATTTCAAAATACTGGTTACTGTTTTTTGATGATTCGTATGACAATTCTCGTTACAAGATGCGAATGAGTAAATGATGTGATTTCAATAAATATAATGATTTTTGGAAAAGTCAAAGATAATTGAAGTTGTTGGTAAGTTTATTGCTAAGGTGGCGAGATATGAAAGGTCTCCAGTAATGATGACAAAAGGGCAACGTATCTATCGAGGTTATAATAAGACTAGTCCGACTGAAAAGTTGAAGTTGACTTGCTGGAGCTGTGACAAAACTGTCTACTTTGAAAAGGAATTGAAATGTCATTTTAGCTAATAAATGCCAAAGGGTCTGACACGGATACGCATCGAACTATGACTTTGGCTTCGAGAGCTTTTTAGGTACATAAATGTGGGTAATATGTGGTTGAATCATCATCTCGATTGTTCATTGTTTGAAGTGTCTTCGAAAACTTCGGAGAGTTTGAACACAGTTTGTAATCGTTAATATACATATGATGTTCTAACACGGTTTTGAAGTCAAAGTATAGCTTTGAAAGATGTAGGAATCTAAGAGTGATGTCTTTTGTTAAATCATGACTTGGATTTTGATTTGTCAAAATCAGAATGCGTAATCAAATTTGGGCGAGAATGGTTGCTTTGATTTCTATACAAGAATGTATATTGTTGTGAGATTTTGGGAGTATAGTTGATGATTTGCTTAATCAGATTCGAAAAATGTAATATATTAATTGTGAATTTATATATCTCTCGGGTATTACCTACCCGTTAAAAAAAATTCATAATTAATATTTTGTACAACAAAATTTTATTACAGTCTTTATGAAAATATATATGTGCATATTTTCTTAAGATGTAACATAGATTTAATGAGTTAATATTAAATTAAACTCATTTGATTTACGGTTGAAACTAGAACTGAATAATCCCTAAAGACTTTAGAAATTACATAACTTTTACGGAGTATTTATTCATTAAAATTGAAATTATGAATTAATACTTCGTTATTTGTTGGTGTTTGTAACCCTTGCACCATATTCTCTAAAGCCACTACTCGAGCGCGAAGCTCGTTGACTTCTTCTATTACACCGGGGTGATTGTCGGTTCGGACGAAAGGGTAAATAAAATCTAGAATTTGGTGTAGTATGTAATCGTGACGAGATACTCTAGAAATAAGAAAGAAAATGGTGTTTCGGATAGGTTCGCCGGTAAGTGCTTCAGGTTCTTCGCCAAGAGGGCAATGTGGTGGATGGAAGGGATCACCTTCTTCTTGTCTCCAATTATTGAGGAGGCTACGAACCCATCCCCATTTCATCCAGAATAGATGATGACTAATTGGTTGATCCATTCCGGTCACACTGCTTTCGGAACTTGAATGGGATTCCATTTCGGAATCCGAGGGACTTGAACTAATGACGAATTCCATTTCGTACGATTGAATAAAGAATTTTTCGATATGAAATAATTTTCCAGCTATCGGGTGGTATTCTAATTATATATAGCAAAAGGTTTCGTAGATTACGGAGGAATTTACGAAATATGTCAGGCAAAGTTTACAGTAACAGATACGCTAAGATATGAATTAGCAGATACGCTAAGATATGAATTTTGTCTATACACTATTCATGCAATCAATGCAATAAGATGTATCTAGACTAAGAATGATAAGCAGGTAATTTTCGATAAAAATGATGAGCAAAACTTTTGACATGCAGACACGGTCGAAGTCCAGACTCACTAATGCATCCTAACGACTATCAGTTAGGCACAATAATGCAGACCTGGTTCGCTAAGACCACCGCTCTGATACCAACTGAAAGGACCCGTTCATATACATTATAAACGATTCACAATAGTTGATTACATCGCGAGGTATTTGACCTCTATATGATACATTTTACAAACATTGCATTCGTTTTTAAAAGACAAACTTTCTTTACAACGAAAGTTGACGGCATGAACACCATTTCATAATACATCCAACTATAATTGGCTTAATAATAATCTTGATGAAATCAATAACTCGAATGCAACGTCTTTCAAAATATGCCATGAATGACTCCAAGTAATATCCTTAAAATGAGCTAATGCACAGCGGAAGATTTCTTTAATACCTGAGAATAAACATGCTTTAAAGTGTCAACCAAAAGGTTGGTGAGTTCATAGGTTTATCATAACAATCATTTCAATATATTAATAGACCACAAGATTTCCGTTTATAAATATATGTACACTCGCAAGTGTATAAAAGTATTCTATAAGTTGTAGGCACCCGGTAACAAGCCTTAACGTTCATGTTTTACCCTCTGAAGTACACCAGACTAGGTGTGTTTAATATAACTTCGAAGTACTAAAGCATCCCATAGTCAGGATGGGGTTTGTCAGGCCCAATAGATCTATCTTTAGGATTCGCGCCTACCGTACATAGACAAGTAGTTTAATGTTACCAAGCTAAGGGTATATTTCTGGTTTAAACCCATATAGAATTAGTTTCAGTACTTGTGCCTATTTCGTAAAACATTTATAAAACAGCGCATGTATTCTCAGCCCAAAAATATATATTTCAAAAGCAATTAAAAAGGGAGCAAATGAAACTCACCATACTGTATTTCGTAGTAAAAATACATATAACGTCATTTAACAAGTGCAAGGTTGGCCTCGGATTCACGAACCTATATTAATTATATATATTTATATGTTGGTCAATATTTGTCTAACAATTTTTGGTCAAGTCATAGTGTACCACAATCCTAATGCTCGAGACTAATATACAAAAGTCAACAAAAGTCAACTTGACCCAAAATGACTTCTAAAATTTATACGTGTTTATTATATAACTTAACTATAGTCGTTTTATATATTTAAATATATTTATTAGATTTTATAATAATAAAAGTCATTTATTAATAAAAATTTATATTAACATTTATATATGATAAAATATACTTTTATATATCTCAAGTAGTAAAATTTATAAAGTTCACTTAATATCGTAAAACTATAGTGGTAAGTATTATTAATGTAATGATATTACGCGTGGTGAAAAATATCTTTGCATCCCCTATTTATTTGATAAAATAATATTGATCATAATAATAATAAGTAAAAGTTGTATTATTTTGTAATAATAATTATTATTATTCTATAAAAATATAACAATATTTATATTTACTAAAAATGTTTTTATGATAAAATGATAATACTAACATAATAGTAATAATGATATTTTATAATAACAATGATATTTCTATTAAAATAATAACGACGATAGTAATAATAATCATTTTAACAATAATACTAAAATTCAGTTGACTATAACTTCTAATCCGTTCATCAAAACCATTCGATATCTAAATAAAAAGTTCTTAATTTTTCGCTAGCTTTCCAATGACATGCATATCATATACCCTATCTCAGTAGCATATGTATCTAATTCAGGATTCAACAAACCTATCTAAGGACAATATCGAATGTACAAGCATGCATAATCCTATATACTCGAGCACTAGTCAGGGATACACTATTGCTATATAAAAGTTAAGTTATGAGTGCTCACGTATCAATATTGAGATTCAATATTGCAGAAAAGTACGTAGACGCAACGGAGATGATAAACACTAGATTGACCTTACGAGCATACCCATGAACCATACCCATCACCTCCATAGCTATAACCCATAATTTTCTTAGCTTCGACTCATTCAAAAAAAACTATTTTGAAATCACTCGGACATCACTCCGTCGTAATATTTTATGTATACTAATAATATCTTGAAATAATACTAAGTAAATATATATATGTAATTCGATTGAGAGAGTTTAGAGAAATATATTTACAAGTTTCTATGAAATAATGAAACCTATTGAATTCTATTTATAATAGATTTTTGAATTATTAAAGTGAATTATTAAAGTATGAATTATTAAAGTGAATTATTAAAGTATGAATTATTAAAGTGAATTATTAAAGTATGAATTATTAAAGTGAGTTATTAAAGTATGAATTATTAAAGTGAATTATTAAAGTATGAATTATTAAAGTGAATTATTAAAGTTAAAGTAAAGTAAAAGTAAAGTAAAGGTAAAGTTAAAGTATAGTAAAAGTATAAAAACTATGTATGTATAATACGCGTATAAATATATATAATATTAATTTAAATCGTTATATATATTTAATGAAATAAAATATAAATATCGTTATATTTATTATACTGGTTAAGTAATGAGTTGTCAAAAGTGATTCTAGATATTTATAAAAGTTATATACGTTTTAATAATAAAGTTCTTTTTAAACTGAAAACGTTTTTGTACGTTTGAAAATAGATTAATAGAATATTATGGAAACCAATTCTCCACTAGCTTTTGTCTAACTTTCGTAAATGACACTTTTTATTTTTATTTATAAATAGCTTTACAAATTATTCCGAATATCGTTAAGAGGAATAGATTTCTCAAATCATAGTGGACCTCTCAACAGAGACTTGTAATCATAATTCAATGTTTCTGATAATTCAATCATTTAATATATTTTTTTTTAATTTCGTCGATAATCATATTGAAACAAATACGTTCATATAAAGCATTATACTTTTAAATACTTTGTTGACATTTTCAATTTATAACATATACACATATACATACATATTCATATATGTTCATTTAATGGTTCGTGAATCATTGGAATTTGGTCGAGGTTTAAATGAATGTATAAACATAGTTTAAAATCCTTGAGATTTAACTTAACAAACATTGCTTATCGTGTCAGAATAATATAAAGATAAAGTTTAAATTTAGTCGGAAATTTTCGGGTCGTCACACATAACTAGGCACCCAAATCCTTCCGGCGAAATATCGGAGTCCGGTTTCCTTAGTTTCGAATCGAGAGACGAGAATGTTCAAGAGCTCGTGTGAAACATTTTCATCCTTGAGAGCCTCATCTTGGGCTACCCAAATTTGGCTATTAAGGTTGGTGTGGATGGTGATGTTTAAGGCTCGGACACGAAGAGGCACCGCTCTTTCTTTTCGACTTAAGGCATCGGCTACTACGTTTGCCTTCCCGGGATGGTAACGAAGTTCGCAATCGTAATCGTTTAAGGTTTCAATCCACCTTCGTTGTCTCATGTTTAGTTGCTTTTGATCGAAGATGTGTTGGAGACTTTTGTGATCGGTAAAGATAGTACTCTTGGTTCCATAAAGATAGTGTCTCCACATTTTAAGTGCAAAGACAACGGCTCCGAGTTCGAGATCATGTGTCGTGTAGTTTCGTTCATGAATTTTGAGTTGTCGAGAAGCATAAGAAATGACTTTCGTTCGTTGCATCAACACACACCCAAAACCATGTTTCGAGGCGTCGCAATACACAACAAAATCATCGTTGCCTTCGGGAAGTGACAAGATAGGAGCGGTGGTAAGCTTTGTCTTCATGATTTGGAACGCGGATTCTTGCTCGGTCGCCCAAATGAATTTCTTTCCCTTGTGAGTTAATGCGGTTAGAGGACGTGCAACCAAAGAGAAGTTTTTGATGAATCTACGATAGTACCCGGCGAGACCCAAGAATTGACGAATGTGAGTCGGAGTAGTAGGAGTTTCCCATTTACTAATGGCTTCGATTTTTGATGGATCGACTTTAATACCTTGGTCACTTACAACATGACCAAGAAATTGAACTTCCTTCAACCAAAATGTAGCGACCCCGACAAATCGTCAAGTGACGGCGTCGTCTACGTAGGTCCCATTGCATGGTCATAAGTCTTTAAGACAAAGTTTGACCAAAATATGTCGCCTTCATTTCAAAATAAAGATTGTTCCCAAAGTTTACAAGAATTGTTCAACCAAAAGTTAAGTTACAAGGTTATAATACGAATGAAATCTAGGCGACACGGTTTAAAGTAAAGTCATAAGACGCTCCATGAAATGCATGTATACAAGTAACTAAGCATGTTAGAACGATCGTATAATTGTTTGGTTAAGTTTGACTAAAAGTCAAACTTGGTCAAAGTCAAGGTCAACGGGGTCGGGTCAGGTATCCGACAATTTTCCCATGATGAGAAATCATTTATGAGCAGAATGGCCAAGTTTCATGTTAATCGGAGTTACGGTTAAGCGGAAAACATTTTGTGAAAGGAAAAATAAAAACAAAAATGAGCTGGGCATATGCGCGGCGCGCTATGGGTTGCGCGGCGCGCACCCTAGTGTAAATCCGGGTCAGAACTCAACTAAAGGGGGCAAATATCTGGGATTTCTGTTTTGCGCGGCGCGCGGGTATATGCGCGGCGCGCAATACCTGGGAAACATGCAGTTTGCAGAAAAATGGTCCAAGTCACGAACCAAAACTCAAATTAACATATTTTATGAACCGAAAACATCCAAAATGCATACTATATATCGTTGGAAAGGTAATTTGACAAGGAAAACAACTAAACACGTTTCATCAAACAAAAACATCAATTTCAATAACCGATTTTCCGTCAAGTGATCATTAAGAATCCATTTTCAAAGTTTCAAGCTCATCAAATGCATTTTAAGTTTCGGGAATCCAATTCACACATGTGATATGCCGTTTTGAAGGTGATCAAACACACATTGTAACAAAATACTTAACAACAATATCTCATAGCATTTGACGCATCAAAAGTTCATGTAAAGCTTATCAAACCCTAATCCAAGTTCACAAAATCATTAATCATGTTCTTGGAGTTTCCTTAATCAACCTATACATCAAAACGAAGCTAATGATACTAGTAACACTTTTAAAACATGCACTTTAACAATCTAACAACATTTGATCATCCAAAATCAAGGATTTTGCAAGTAATTTTCATAATGAACTAGTTACACCAAAAAAAACAAATCGAGCATACAAATTACATACACGACATCACAATGAGCCATAGACACTAATTAACACACTTTTAAGTCAAGAACATGAATTTAAAGAAATCTAGTGATTTAGAAATGTTACCCAAATGTGATGAAATTTGTATCAAATTGAAGAGGATGAAGAGAGGATTCCAAATATGTATTTTGTTTAGTTGTAAGCTTCCTTGATTGAATTTGGATGATGAATTTATGAATTGGGTTTTGAGAGGATTTGTGAAAGTATTAGAGAAAAAATGGAAAAGAAAAAGATAAATGAATGGATGAGGGAGGTTTGACCTCTTTGACCTAGTCAAGGGTTTGGTCCCTTGGCAAGTTTGGTCCCTCGGGTTTTAAAGCGGGTGCGGGAAATAACCAAACGAATATTTTAAAACGTTAGGGTAAACGAGTGATGTTATAATTAAATAACGAGAATATTATGAATGTTAGTTAACGAAAGATGCCAAATTAAATGACGAAAGATATTATTTTTTTTTTAAAAAAAAGACGGTGTTAAAATAAATTTAACGGAAAAACGCGGGATGTTACATTATCCACACCTCAAAAGAAATTTCGTCCCGAAATTTAGTTGGAAGTAATAGTCGATGTCTCTTACTCGAGACCTAGTGTAGTAACTCTACGAATGATTGAAGGTACTTTCTTGGACATTCCACGAATCCGGATAGTCGGGGTGTTACGTTGTATTAGGGCTTGGTTTTACGATCCACAAGTTCAGCCGTTTTTTTTTTTTTTTTTTTTCCTATGAGGAGGAGTTTGTCATCAATAGTTGGTGCATCTAGAAGGATTGCACGTTCCTGTTCCGCAGGACACGTTTCTAAGTTTGTTACACGAAATGTAGGGTAAACGGAAACTTAATTGAGTCGGAAGTTCTAAACGGTAGGAAGCGGTTCCAATACGCCCCAAGGTTTCAAAAGGTTCGATATTGCGGATATAGCCTTTCTCGATTTCCCAAAATGGATTACACCTTTCCAAGGTGCGGTTTCTCAATATTATGCGGTTACACACTGGGATTTGTGGGGTTTTCATCTAAGTTTGGTATAACTCTTCTGGCGACTACGGGTCATCTCGAGCCCTCCTCGGACTTGAACGATCTCAATTGTTGTTTCTTGATGGAGTTCAGATTCGGTGATTTGCTTGCCACATGCTTTGGTTAAATGAATCGGGGTATGACATTTGCGGTCATATAGGGTTTCGGAAGTGCTGCGTTAATATACGAGTGATAGCTGTCGTTGTAAGAGGAACTACTACAGGTGACAATACCAGTCTGTAACATGTCTTTCCAAGATTGAATCGTACGTTTGCTCGGTCCGTCGGTTGTGGGAGATACGCAGTACATGTGTCTAAGCAGTTCCCAAGGTTTTTTTTTTTTTGTAACACTAGAAGTGAAACGAGTATTTTGATACAGGATAAATGACAAAGATACACCGTGTTGGAATAGAATCTCTTAAGATATGTTTGAACAAGTCAGTTAGGGTTCGAGAAAAAAAAATGTTCGTTAGGACTATTCACCCTCGTGGCGAATACTAATGTAATATAAGGAGTTTCTCTATCCATGGAGAAATGTTACAAGGAGTTTCCTTAAACGGAAATGCGAGCGATAAAGATAGGAGTGAAATGAGGACCTAGAATAGGATGAGCTTACATCTCGAGGTTGCCATAACGTGCCTCTAGTTGTCAAAAGTTGAAGTCTGAAAGAGAAACGAGATAGTACACGTAGTTGTATAGTTCGGGGTTGAATAATAGTTGGCCGATTATCAGAAACACAAGGGCGTTAAGTCAAAGAAGAGTGAAGTATCGTTGGATTGTGTGTTATCTTAAATTCCAGTAATATCAGACGGTAACGGTGAAATAACAGAGGTATGTAGTGTGGTACGTGATGACGAGAAAGTTGATCGGATCCACAATTTAGTATTCGAATTCTTCGTGCAAAATAACGAATTTTAGTTATGTTGATTATTGAGTCGAGAGAGTATGCCTTTCGGCGTTCAAGTAGAAATATTTCCATGTTTGAGTTCCATCTGTTGCTATACGATTTTTAACTAGAAATGTTGGTGTGAAGAATCACGCTCAAGGTGCGAACACGGAGAGGTTTAAAGTTTTCCTTAGTGAGTTAACGAGTTTAAAAGTCGTGTAACACGAGGAAAGTCAGAAATGAATCTTCGGTAATAACAGACGAGATCTAAGATTTTTACGAATACAAGTCCGAGTTGGTAGAGTTTCCTGATTACATGTGGCTTGGTTTCGAGATTGATTGTAATGCCTTGACCATTAACATCATGGTCTAGAAAATTGGACTTCGTTCAACAGAAATTCTCACTTGGAGAATTTGGTATAGAGTTGCTCTTTTCTCAAAAGTTCGAGCTTAAGATGGTGATGTTGTTCGTTTTCCTTCTTTACTTGAATAAGTTAAGATGTCATCTATAAATACGATAACAGATTAGTCTATATGAATTTGCATACGCGGTTCAAGAGGTTTATGGATACGGGCGAGCCCTAAATAAATCAAACGGTACTAAGAGAGATTTACAACTAACGTTGCGAGTTCGGAAAGTGGCTTAGGAGACATCGTCTCACTTAACCCCCAATTGATGATAACCGAAACGGAGGTCGATTTGGAACATACGGGATTCGTGCAAATAATCATGAGGTCATGGATGCGAGGGAGAGGGTATCGGTTTCCAACCGAAAATTTCTTAGTTCACAATAATCTATACATAAATGTAGGGCAACAATTTCTCCTTAATGAATAGGTTTTGAGTTCCTTAGTTCTATTGGTGTCGAGTTTAATTTCTTAACGTATATCCTCCGATAATATTTATAGGCACACAATATTTTTCCGTTGGTCGCTTAAATCGCCTAAATAGTATCTAGGGGAAAAGATGGAAGGTAATGAGTACAAGTCAAAGTCTTGGTTGTAAAACGTCTAGCGGTAATCGAATCGAACAAGTATGAAATATACGGTTTGTTGTGAAGAAACGTACCCGTGACTAGTCCATCATCGTCTCGGGCATCCTAGGTGTCGATGTTGTAAGTTCAACGGCGCGCGTTGGTTTTTGCTTTATTCTTTGGGCATTCATTCCTAAAATGACCCGATTGGCCACATTTGTAGCAAATACTCGGCTTTGGTGCGTCGGGCCCCTTTTGAGTGACGGGGGCGGTACTTCCACAATACTTGGCAATATGACCACTACCTTGGCACCGATGGCAAATTAGCTTGCCACATTCCCCAAAATGATGCTTGTGGCATTTGTTGCAAAAAGGTCGTGTCCCGGCATAACTTTTCTTGCCGACGGGGGTGAGAGGTTCCTTGGCAAAGTTGTTGTTGTAGTTGCTCGATTGGGGGGCTTCCCATTTTCTTTTGTTGTTACCCGGTTGGTTCTCGACCATTCGTACCGGTGCTTCCATTTCATTCACCGTTTCTAAAGTTTGGTGGGCCTTTGTTAAAGCCTCTTGTAGGTTAGTGGGTTGGGATGCCATTACCCCGTGTTGAATGCTCTTAGGGAGGCCATCCATGTAAAGTTCGACTCTTAGGGATTCGGGAGTCATGAGATTTGGACACATTGAGACTAGTTCGGTAAACCGTTGATTATAAGCTCCGAGGTCATTCCCGACCGTTCTTAAATTCCTTAGCCCTTGCTCGAGCCTTCGAGTCTCATCGCGCGGGAAGTATTCGGTGATCATTCTTTCTCTTAATTCGGTCCAAGAGAGTGTAAGGGCTTCATCGATACCCACTGATTGTACATACGTGTTCCACCATGAGAGAGCGATACCGGTAAGAGTGAGGGTGGAAAACTTGACCTTATCTTAGTCCTGACAACCGCTTATGCTAAAAACGGATTCTGTTTGTTCAAACCATCGGGTGAGAGTAACCGGTCCCCCGGTTCCATCGAAAGTGGGAGGATTGTACTTCATGAAGTTCTTGTAGGAGCAACCTTCGATTGAATTACCGGCTCCATGATTGTTGTTGTTAGAAAAGTGATTGGCCACGGCCGTACCCACGGTTGTGGTTATCATTCGTTGAAGAGCTTGTTCTAGAGTTTCGAGAGGAGTGTTGTGTTGACCTTGGTGAACCATTGTTCCTTCATGACACAAGAATATCGTTGATTAGTATTCTCAAAAATACTAACCGTGATATGGAATAAGGATAGAGAGAAAATTTTCCTTGACTCTCCTTAAATTCTTTATGTCATAATGTCGGAACGTCCATGTGAATCACCGTAATATAATCCCGGAAATTATATTACCCTGATTCTCATGTGCATTTAACATTACTTCACAAAGTCAAGGTGGCGCATCAACAAAATTTATCAACGTAAGATCAAGATCGAATACGAGTTAGATATGATAGAAGAGTTCGAGTATAAATGCACAAATAGTCAAGTAATTCCTACTTCAGTCTATATGCCGGTTGTAGTCTAGATTCACCTATGTACCCTATGACTCGGGGTGGACACAAATGAACTCTAAATCCCTACAACCAAAGCTCTGATACCACTTGTAGCGACCCCGACAAATCGTCAAGTGACGGCGTCGTCTACGTAGGTCCCATTGCATGGTCATAAGTCTTTAAGACAAAGTTTGACCAAAATATGTCGCCTTCATTTCAAAATAAAGATTGTTCCCAAAGTTTACAAGAATTGTTCAACCAAAAGTTAAGTTACAAGGTTATAATACGAATGAAATCTAGGCGACACGGTTTAAAGTAAAGTCATAAGACGCTCCATGAAATGCATGTATACAAGTAACTAAGCATGTTAGAACGATCGTATAATTGTTTGGTTAAGTTTGACTAAAAGTCAAACTTGGTCAAAGTCAAGGTCAACGGGGTCGGGTCGGGTATCCGACAATTTTCCCATGATGAGAAATCATTTATGAGCAGAATGGCCAAGTTTCATGTTAATCGGAGTTACGGTTAAGCGGGAAACATTTTGTGAAAGGAAAAATAAAAACAAAAATGAGCTGGGCATATGCGCGGCGCGCTATGGGTTGCGCGGCGCGCACCCTAGTGTAAATCCGGGTCAGAACTCAACTAAAGGGGGCAAATATCTGGGATTTCTGTTTTGCGCGGCGCGCGGGTATATGCGCGGCGCGCAATACCTGGGAAACATGCAGTTTGCAGAAAAATGGTCCAAGTCACGAACCAAAACTCAAATTAACATATTTTATGAACCGAAAACATCCAAAATGCATACTATATATCGTTGGAAAGGTAATTTGACAAGGAAAACAACTAAACACGTTTCATCAAACAAAAACATCAATTTCAATAACCGATTTTCCGTCAAGTGATCATTAAGAATCCATTTTCAAAGTTTCAAGCTCATCAAATGCATTTTAAGTTTCGGGAATCCAATTCACACATGTGATATGCCGTTTTGAAGGTGATCAAACACACATTGTAACAAAACACTTAACAACAATATCTCATAGCATTTGACGCATCAAAAGTTCATGTAAAGCTTATCAAACCCTAATCCAAGTTCACAAAATCATTAATCATGTTCTTGGAGTTTCCTTAATCAACCTATACATCAAAACGAAGCTAATGATACTAGTAACACTTTTAAAACATGCACTTTAACAATCTAACAACATTTGATCATCCAAAATCAAGGATTTTGCAAGTAATTTTCATAATGAACTAGTTACACCAAAAACAACAAATCGAGCATACAAATTACATACACGACATCACAATGAGCCATAGACACTAATTAACACACTTTTAAGTCAAGAACATGAATTTAAAGAAATCTAGTGATTTAGAAATGTTACCCAAATGTGATGAAATTTGTATCAAATTGAAGAGGATGAAGAGAGGATTCCAAATATGTATTTTGTTTAGTTGTAAGCTTCCTTGATTGAATTTGGATGATGAATTTATGAATTGGGTTTTGAGAGGATTTGTGAAAGTATTAGAGAAAAAATGGAAAAGAAAAAGATAAATGAATGGATGAGGGAGGTTTGACCTCTTTGACCTAGTCAAGGGTTTGGTCCCTTGGCAAGTTTGGTCCCTCGGGTTTCAAAGCGGGTGCGGGAAATAACCAAACGAATATTTTAAAACGTTAGGGTAAACGAGTGATGTTATAATTAAATAACGAGAATATTATGAATGTTAGTTAACGAAAGATGCCAAATTAAATGACGAAAGATATTATTTTTTTTTTAAAAAAAAAGACGGTGTTAAAATAAATTTAACGGAAAAACGCGGGATGTTACACAAAATTCACACTTGGAGAATTTGGCATAGAGTCTTTCTTGTCTTAAAAGTTCAAGCACAAGTCGGAGGTGTTCCTCGTGTTCTTCTTCGCTTTTTGAATAGACCAAAATATCATCGATGAACACGATAACGAATTTGTCAAGATACGGTTTGCACACGCGGTTCATAAGATCCATGAACACCGCCGGTGCGTTAGTGAGACCAAATGGCATTACAAGAAATTCATAACTACCATAACGAGTTCGGAAAGCGGTTTTGGAGACATCTTCCCCCTTAACCCTTAATTGATGATAACCCGAGCGGAGATCGATTTTTGAATATACGCAAGACCCTTGTAATTGATCAAAGAGGTCATCGATGCGAGGAAGAGGATATCAGTTCTTAACCGTCAATTTGTTTAGTTCACGATAATCAATGCACATTTGTAGGGATCCGTCTTTCTTTTTAACAAACAAAATCGGAGCGCCCCAAGGTGAATGGCTAGGTTGGATAAAACCACGATCAAGTAGTTCTTGGATTTGACTTTGCAATTCTTGCATTTCGGATGAAGCGAGTCTATATGGTGCACGTGCTATGGGTGCGGCTCCCGGAATAAGATCGATTTGGAATTCAACCGGTCGATGGGGTGGAAGACCCGACATTTCGTCGGGAAATACATCAAAAAAGTCACTAACAATAGGCACATCATCGATATGCTTCTCATCGGACTCGACTTTCTTAACGTGGGCAAGGATCGCAAAACAACCCTTACGGAGTAGTTTTCTAACTTTAAGGCACGAAACGAGGTTGAGTCTGGTGCAACTCTTATCGCCATAAACAATCAAAGGTTCACCATTCTCGATAGGAATTCGGATTGCGTTAAGATCACAAAGGATGTGAGATTTCGTTTTGACTAGCCAATTCATACCGATTATTACATCAAAGCTTCCTAGTTCCATGGGTATCAAGTCAATTTCAAATTCCTTACCCAAAATGCTTAACGTACACCCCCGGTAATATGTGTCGGCACTTAATAGTTTCCCGTTAGCCACTTCAATGGTATAAGTGGTATTTAGTGGAAGTGGTGGAGTGCTAAAAGAATGAGTCAAAGTCTTGGATACAAAACTCTTATCGGCACCCGAATCGAATAAACAAGTAACATAAGTGTTGTTGAGGAGAAACGTACCCGTGACTAATTCATTGTCATCTCGGGCTTCCTCGGTGTTGATGTTGAAAGCTCGGCCGCGTGTGTTGGGGTTGGCTTTCTTCTTCAGACAGGCATTTCTAAAATGACCCGTTTGGCCACATTCATAACAAGTACCCGATTTTGGTGCATTGGGCACCTTTTGAGCGACGGGGGCGGCACTTCTACAATCGTTGGCCATATGACCACCCCTGTGGCACCGGTGGCAAATTAGATTACTACATTCACCATAGTGGTGTTTGTGGCATTTGTTGCAAAAGGGTTTATTTTCGCCATAACTTTTCTTGGCGTCGGAGGTGAAAGGCTTTTTGGTGAAGTTGTTGTTGTAGTTGTTGCTTGATTGAGGGGCTTCCCATTTTCTTTTGTTGTTACCCGACTTGTCCTCGGCTTTAGGCGCCGGTACTACGATTTCGTCAACCGTTTCGATCAATTGGCGGGCCATGTTCAAAGCTTGTTGTAGGTTAGCGGGTTTGGATGACATCACCCCTTGTTTGATGCTCTTTGGAAGACCATACATATAAAGTTCGACCCTTTGAGATTCGGGGTTCACGAGGTTTGGGCACATCAAGGATAGTTCGGCAAATCGTTGATTATAGGCATTGAGATCGTTTCCGACCGCCTCCAAGGTTCTTAGCTCTTGTTCGAGCTTTCGGGTTTCTTCGCGAGGGAAATATTCGATGACCATCTTTTCCCTTAAATCGGCCCAAGAGAGGGCGTGAGCTTCATCGGTACCCACCGATTGTACATAAGTATTCCACCATGTAAGAGCGACACCGGCGAAAGTGTGAGTGGAGTATTTGACCTTGTCTTGGTCCCGACAACCACTTATGCTAAAGACGGCTTCCGTTTGCTCAAACCATCGGGTGAGCACAACCGGTCCCCCGGTTCCATCAAAAGTGTGAGGTTTGCACCCCATGAAGGCTTTATAGGAGCATCCCTCGTTTGAGTTACCGGCTCCATTGTTGTTGTTGTTGTTGTTGTTGTTGTTGTTATTATTATTATTGTTATTGTTGTTGGATGAGTGACCGGCCATGGCCTCATCTACGGTGGTGGCTATCATGCGTTGTAGAGCTTGTTCGGGTGTTTCACGGCGTGGTGCACAACGAGGAGGCATTGTTCCTTCAAAACAAAAGAATACCGTTGGTTAGTATTCTAAATAATACTGTAGTGACCCGAACTTTTCCATGTTTATATATATTAATTGAGATTGATATTTACATGATTAAATGTTTCCAACATGTTAAGCAATCAAACTTGTTAAGACTTGATTAATTGAAATATGTTTCATATAGACAATTGACCACCCAAGTTGACCGGTGATTCACGAACGTTAAAACTTGTAAAAACTATATGATGACATATATATGGATATATATATATATATATATATAGTTAACATGATACTATGATAAGTAAACATATCATTAAGTATATTAACAATGAACTACATATGTAAAAACAAGACTACTAACTTAATGATTTTTAAACGAGACATATATGTAACGATTATTGTTGTAAAGACGTTTAATGTATATATATCATATTAAGAGATATTCATACATGATAATATCATGATAATATAATAATTTAAAATCTCATTTGATATTATAAACATTGGGTTAACAACATTTAACAAGATCGTTAACCTAAAGGTTTCAAAACAACACTTACATGTAACGACTAACGATGACTTAACGAATCAGTTAAAATGTATATACATGTAGTGTTTTAATATGTATTTATACACTTTTGGAAGACTTCAATACACTTATCAAAATACTTCTACTTAACAAAAATGCTTACAATTACATCCTCGTTCAGTTTCATCAACAATTCTACTCGTATGCACCCGTATTCGTACTCGTACAATACACAGCTTTTAGATGTATGTACTATTGGTATATACACTCCAATGATCAGCTCTTAGCAGCCCATGTGAGTCACCTAACACATGTGGGAACCATCATTTGGCAACTAGCAAGAAATATCTCATAAAATTACAAAAATATGAGTAATCATTCATGACTTATTTACATGAAAACAAAATTACATATCCTTTATATCTAATCCATACACCAACGACCAAAAACACCTACAAACACTTTCATTCTTCAATTTTCTTCATCTAATTGATCTCTCTCAAGTTCTATCTTCAAGTTCTAAGTGTTCTTCATATATTCTACAAGTTCTAGTTACATAAAATCAAGAATACTTTCAAGTTTGCTAGCTCATTTCCAATCTTGTAAGGTGATCATCCAACCTCAAGAAATCTTTGTTTCTTACAGTAGGTTATCATTCTAATACAAGGTAATAATCATATTCAAACTTTGGTTCAATTTCTATAACTATAACAATCTTATTTCAAGTGATGATCTTACTTGAACTTGTTTTCGTGTCATGATTCTGCTTCAAGAACTTCGAGCCATCCAAGGATCCATTGAAGCTAGATCCATTTTTCTCTTTTCCAGTAGGTTTATCCAAGGAACTTAAGGTAGTAATGATGTTCATAACATCATTCGATTCATACATATAAAGCTATCTTATTCGAAGGTTTAAACTTGTAATCACTAGAACATAGTTTAGTTAATTCTAAACTTGTTCGCAAATAAAAGTTAATCCTTCTAACTTGACTTTTAAAATCAACTAAACACATGTTCTATATCTATATGATATGCTAACTTAATGATTTAAAACCTGGAAACACGAAAAACACCGTAAAACCGGATTTACGCCGTCGTAGTAACACCGCGGGCTGTTTTGGGTTAGTTAATTAAAAACTATGATAAACTTTGATTTAAAAGTTGTTATTCTGAGAAAATGATTGTTATTATGAACATGAAACTATATCCAAAAATTATGGTTAAACTCAAAGTGGAAGTATGTTTTCTAAAATGGTCATCTAGACGTCATTCTTTCGACTGAAATGACTACCTTTACAAAAACGACTTGTAACTTATTTTTCCGACTATAAACCTATACTTTTTCTGTTTAGATTCATAAAATAGAGTTCAATATGAAACCATAGCAATTTGATTCACTCAAAACGGATTTAAAATGAAGAAGTTATGGGTAAAACAAGATTGGATAATTTTTCTCATTTTAGCTACGTGAAAATTGGTAACAAATCTATTCCAACCATAACTTAATCAACTTGTATTATATATTATGTAATCTTGAGATACCATAGACACGTATACAATGTTTCGACCTATCATGTCGACACATCTATATATATTTCGGAACAACCATAGACACTCTATATGTGAATGTTGGAGTTAGCTATACAGGGTTGAGGTTGATTCCAAAATATATATAGTTTGAGTTGTGATCAATACTGAGATACGTATACTCTGGGTCGTGGATTGATTCAAGATAATATTTATCGATTTATTTCTGTACATCTAACTGTGGACAACTAGTTGTAGGTTACTAACGAGGACAGCTGACTTAATAAACTTAAAACATCAAAATATATTAAAAGTGTTGTAAATATATTTTGAACATACTTTGATATATATGTATATATTGTTATAGGTTCGTGAATCAACCAGTGGACAAGTCTTACTTCCCGACGAAGTAAAAATCTGTGAAAGTGAGTTATAGTCCCACTTTTAAAATCTAATATTTTTGGGATGAGAATACATGCAGGTTTTATAAATGATTGACAAAATAGACACAAGTACGTGAAACTACATTCTATGGTTGAATTATCGAAATCGAATATGCCCCTTTTTATTAAGTCTGGTATTCTAAGAATTAGGGAACAGACACCCTAATTGACGCGAATCCTAAAGATAGATCTATTGGGCCTAACAAACCCCATCCAAAGTACCGGATGCTTTAGTACTTCGAAATTTATATCATATCCGAAGGGTGTCCCGGAATGATGGGGATATTCTTATATATGCATCTTGTTAATGTCGGTTACCAGGTGTTCACCATATGAATGATTTTTATCTCTATGTATGGGATGTATATTAAAATATGAAATCTTGTGGTCTATTATTATGATTTGATATATATAGGTTAAACCTATAACTCACCAACATTTTTGTTGACGTTTTAAGCATGTTTATTCTCATGTGATTATTAAGAGCTTCCGCTATCGCATACTTAAATAAGGACGAGATTTGGAGTCCATGCTTGTATGATATTGTGTAAAAACTGCATTCAAGAAACTTATTTTGTTGTAACATATTTGTATTGTAAACCATTATGCAATGGTCGTGTGTAAACAGGATATTTTAGATTATCATTATTTGATAATCTACGTAAAGCTTTTCAAACCTTTATTGATGAAATAAAGGTTATGGTTTGTTTTAAAATGAATGCAGTCTTTGAAAAACGTCTCATATATAGGTCAAAACCTCGCAACGAAATCAATTAATATGGAACGTTTTTAATCAATAAGAACGGGACATTTCAGTTGGTATCCGAGCGTTGGTCTTAAAGAACCAGAATTTTGCATTCGTGTGTCTTATCGAGTTTTTTAGGATGCATTAGTGAGTCTGGACTTCGACCGTGTTTACTTGAAAAATGATTGCTTAACAAATTTTGTTGGAAACTATATATTTTTAACATGTGAATATTATGTGATATATTAATCTCTTAACGTGTTTGATATTATGTGATAGATGTCTATCTCTAGAACAAGTCCCATTGACTCACCTAATAATAATGAAGAGTCAAATGTAAATTGGAATGATTCGTGGACTGATTCACAAGTTCCCGAAGAGGAACCGGAAGAAGAGTCGGAACCGGAAGAAGAATCAGAACCGGAAGAGGAGGAACCGGATGAAGAAATAGAACCGGTGGGGAAAATAATAAAACGGTTAAGTAAAAGAAAATCCTCAACCAACCGACCAAGGTTAATTATGGTCAATGGTGTTTCCGCCAAGGAAGCAAAATATTGGGAGGATTACCAATTCTCCGATGAATCGGATTCCGACGAGAATTCCGATGATGTTATAGAAATTACCCCAACTGAATTTAAAAAGGCAAAAGAAAATAATAAGGGAAAACCGGGCCACATTATTAGAAATTGCTCGAACCAGGAGAACACGAATGGACAAGGCCGCGGAAGAGTTTTCAATATTAATGTGGCAGAGGCACAGGAAGACCCGGAGCTTGTTACGGGTACGTTTCTTATTGACAATAAATCTGCTTACGTTTTATTTGATTCGGGTGCGGATAGAAGCTATATGAGTAGAGATTTTTGTGCTAAATTAAGTTGTCCATTGACGCCTTTGGATAGTAAATTTTTACTCGAATTAGCAAATGGTAAATTAATTTCAGCAGATAATATATGTCGGAATCGAGAAATTAAACTGGTTAGGGAAACATTTAAGATTGATTTGATACCAGTAGAGTTAGGGAGTTTTGATGTGATAATCGGTATGGACTGGTTGAAAGAAGTGAAAGCAGAGATCGTTTGTTACAAAAATGCAATTCGCATTATACGAGAAAAAGGAAAACCCTTAATGGTGTACGGAGAAAAGGGCAACACGAAGCTACATCTTATTAGTAATTTGAAGGCACAAAAACTAATAAGAAAAGGTTGCTATGCTGTTCTAGCACACGTCGAAAAAGTACAAACTGAAGAAAAGAGCATCAATGATGTTCCCATCGCAAAAGAATTTCCCGATGTATTTCCGAAAGAATTACCGGGATTACCCCCACATCGATCCGTTGAATTTCAAATAGATCTTGTACCAGGAGCTGCACCAATAGCTCGTGCTCCTTACAGACTAGCACCCAGCGAGATGAAAGAACTGCAAAGCCAATTACAAGAACTTTTAGAGCGTGGTTTCATTCGACCAAGCACATCACCGTGGGGAGCTCCTGTTTTGTTTGTCAAGAAGAAAGATGGTACATTCAGGTTGTGTATCGACTACCGAGAGTTGAACAAACTTACCATCAAGAACCGCTACCCACTACCGAGAATCGACGACTTATTTGATCAACTACAAGGCTCGTCTGTTTATTCAAAGATTGACTTACGTTCCGGGTATCATCAAATGCGGGTGAAAGAAGATGATATTCCAAAGACTGCTTTCAGAACACGTTACGGTCATTACGAGTTTATGGTCATGCCGTTTGGTTTAACTAATGCACCAGCTGTGTTCATGGACCTTATGAACCGAGTGTGTGGACCATACCTTGACAAGTTTGTCATCGTTTTCATTGATGACATACTTATTTACTCAAAGAATGACCAAGAACACGGTGAACATTTGAGAAAGGTGTTAGAAGTATTGAGGAAGGAAGAATTGTACGCTAAGTTTTCAAAGTGTGCATTTTGGTTGGAAGAAGTTCAATTCCTCGGTCACATAGTGAACAAAGAAGGTATTAAGGTGGATCCGGCAAAGATAGAAACTGTTGAAAAGTGGGAAACCCCGAAAACTCCGAAACACATACGCCAGTTTTTAGGACTAGCTGGTTACTATAGAAGGTTCATCCAAGACTTTTCCAGAATAGCAAAACCCTTGACTGCATTAACGCATAAAGGGAAGAAATTTGAATGGAATGATGAACAAGAGAAAGCGTTTCAGTTATTGAAGAAAAAGCTAACTACGGCACCTATATTGTCATTGCCTGAAGGGAATGATGATTTTGTGATTTATTGTGACGCATCAAAGCAAGGTCTCGGTTGTGTATTAATGCAACGAACGAAGGTGATTGCTTATGCGTCTAGACAATTGAAGATTCACGAACAAAATTATACGACGCATGATTTGGAATTAGGCGCGGTTGTTTTTGCATTAAAGACTTGGAGGCACTACTTATATGGGGTCAAAAGTATTATATATACCGACCACAAAAGTCTTCAACACATATTTAATCAGAAACAACTGAATATGAGGCAGCGTAGGTGGATTGAATTATTGAATGATTACGACTTTGAGATTCGTTACCACCCGGGGAAGGCAAATGTGGTAGCCGATGCCTTGAGCAGGAAGGACAGAGAACCCATTCGAGTAAAATCTATGAATATAATGATTCATAATAACCTTACTACTCAAATAAAGGAGGCGCAACAAGGAGTTTTAAAAGAGGGAAATTTAAAGGATGAAATACCCAAAGGATCGGAGAAGCATCTTAATATTCAGGAAGACGGAACCCGGTATAGGGCTGAAAGGATTTGGGTACCAAAATTTGGAGATATGAGAGAAATGGTACTTAGAGAAGCTCATAAAACCATATACTCAATACATCCTGGAACGGGGAAGATGTACAAGGATCTCAAGAAACATTTTTGGTGGCCGGGTATGAAAGCCGATGTTGCTAAATACGTAGGAGAATGTTTGACGTGTTCTAAGGTCAAAGCTGAGCATCAAAAACCATCAGGTCTACTTCAACAACCCGAAATCCCAGAATGGAAATGGGAAAACATTACCATGGATTTCATCACTAAATTGCCAAGGACTGCAAGTGGTTTTGATACTATTTGGGTAATAGTTGATCGTCTCACCAAATCAGCACACTTCCTACCAATAAGAGAAGATGACAAGATGGAGAAGTTAGCACGACTGTATTTGAAGGAAGTCGTCTCCAGACATGGAATACCAATCTCTATTATCTCTGATAGGGATGGCAGATTTATTTCAAGATTCTGGCAGACATTACAGCAAGCATTAGGAACTCGTCTAGACATGAGTACTGCCTATCATCCACAAACTGATGGGCAGAGCGAAAGGACGATACAAACGCTTGAAGACATGCTACGAGCATGTGTTATTGATTTCGTAAACAGTTGGGATCGACATCTACCATTAGCAGAATTTTCCTACAACAACAGCTACCATTCAAGCATTGAGATGGCGCCGTTTGAAGCACTTTATGGTAGAAAGTGCAGGTCTCCGATTTGTTGGAGTGAAGTGGGGGATAGACAGATTACGGGTCCAGAGATTATACAAGAAACTACCGAGAAGATCATCCAAATTCAACAACGGTTGAAAACCGCCCAAAGTCGACAAAAGAGCTACGCTGACATTTAAAGAAAAGATATAGAATTTGAAATTGGAGAGATGGTCATGCTTAAAGTTGCACCTTGGAAAGGCGTTGTTCGATTTGGTAAACGAGGGAAATTAAATCCAAGGTATATTGGACCATTCAAGATTATTGATCGTGTCGGACCAGTAGCTTACCGACTAGAGTTACCTCAACAACTCGCGGCTGTACATAACACTTTCCACGTCTCGAATTTGAAGAAATGTTTTGCTAAAGAAGATCTCACTATTCCGTTAGATGAAATCCAAATCAACGAAAAACTTCAATTCATCGAAGAACCCGTCGAAATAATGGATAGTGAGGTTAAAAGACTTAAGCAAAACAAGATACCAATTGTTAAGGTTCGATGGAATGCTCGTAGAGGACCCGAGTTCACCTGGGAGCATGAAGATCAGATGAAGAAGAAATACCCGCATCTATTTCCAGAAGATTCGTCAACACCTTCAACAGCTTAAAATTTCGGGACGAAATTTATTTAACGGGTAGGTACTGTAGTGACCCGAACTTTTCCATGTTTATATATATTAATTGAGATTGATATTTACATGATTAAATGTTTCCAACATGTTAAGCAATCAAACTTGTTAAGACTTGATTAATTGAAATATGTTTCATATAGACAATTGACCACCCAAGTTGACCGGTGATTCACGAACGTTAAAACTTGTAAAAACTATATGATGACATATATATGGATATATATATATATAGTTAACATGATACTATGATAAGTAAACATATCATTAAGTATATTAACAATGAACTACATATGTAAAAACAAGACTACTAACTTAATGATTTTTAAACGAGACATATATGTAACGATTATCGTTGTAAAGACGTTTAATGTATATATATATCATATTAAGAGATATTCATACATGATAATATCATGATAATATAATAATTTAAAATCTCATTTGATATTATAAACATTGGGTTAACAACATTTAACAAGATCGTTAACCTAAAGGTTTCAAAACAACACTTACATGTAACGACTAACGATGACTTAACGAATCAGTTAAAATGTATATACATGTAGTGTTTTAATATGTATTTATACACTTTTGGAAGACTTCAATACACTTATCAAAATACTTCTACTTAACAAAAATGCTTACAATTACATCCTCGTTCAGTTTCATCAACAATTCTACTCGTATGCACCCGTATTCGTACTCGTACAATACACAGCTTTTAGATGTATGTACTATTGGTATATACACTCCAATGATCAGCTCTTAGCAGCCCATGTGAGTCACCTAACACATGTGGGAACCATCATTTGGCAACTAGCAAGAAATATCTCATAAAATTACAAAAATATGAGTAATCATTCATGACTTATTTACATGAAAACAAAATTACATATCCTTTATATCTAATCCATACACCAACGACCAAAAACACCTACAAACACTTTCATTCTTCAATTTTCTTCATCTAATTGATCTCTCTCAAGTTCTATCTTCAAGTTCTAAGTGTTCTTCATATATTCTACAAGTTCTAGTTACATAAAATCAAGAATACTTTCAAGTTTGCTAGCTCATTTCCAATCTTGTAAGGTGATCATCCAACCTCAAGAAATCTTTATTTCTTACAGTAGGTTATCATTCTAATACAAGGTAATAATCATATTCAAACTTTGGTTCAATTTCTATAACTATAACAATCTTATTTCAAGTGATGATCTTACTTGAACTTGTTTTCGTGTCATGATTCTGCTTCAAGAACTTCGAGCCATCCAAGGATCCATTGAAGCTAGATCCATTTTTCTCTTTTCCAGTAGGTTTATCCAAGGAACTTAAGGTAGTAATGATGTTCATAACATCATTCGATTCATACATATAAAGCTATCTTATTCGAAGGTTTAAACTTGTAATCACTAGAACATAGTTTAGTTAATTCTAAACTTGTTCGCAAACAAAAGTTAATCCTTCTAACTTGACTTTTAAAATCAACTAAACACATGTTCTATATCTATATGATATGCTAACTTAATGATTTAAAACCTGGAAACACGAAAAACACCGTAAAACCGGATTTACGCCGTCGTAGTAACACCGCGGGCTGTTTTGGGTTAGTTAATTAAAAACTATGATAAACTTTGATTTAAAAGTTGTTATTCTGAGAAAATGATTGTTATTATGAACATGAAACTATATCCAAAAATTATGGTTAAACTCAAAGTGGAAGTATGTTTTCTAAAATGGTCATCTAGACGTCGTTCTTTCGACTGAAATGACTACCTTTACAAAAACGACTTGTAACTTATTTTTCCGACTATAAACCTATACTTTTTCTGTTTAGATTCATAAAATAGAGTTCAATATGAAACCATAGCAATTTGATTCACTCAAAACGGATTTAAAATGAAGAAGTTATGGGTAAAACAAGATTGGATAATTTTTCTCATTTTAGCTACGTGAAAATTGGTAACAAATCTATTCCAACCATAACTTAATCAACTTGTATTATATATTATGTAATCTTGAGATACCATAGACATGTATACAATG
Source organism: Rutidosis leptorrhynchoides (assembly GCF_046630445.1). Lineage (NCBI taxonomy): Eukaryota > Viridiplantae > Streptophyta > Magnoliopsida > Asterales > Asteraceae > Rutidosis > Rutidosis leptorrhynchoides. The sequence continues at coordinate 116,795,021 of NC_092338.1, forward strand.
TTTCGACCTATCATGTCGACACATCTATATATATTTCGGAACAACCATAGACACTCTATATGTGAATGTTGGAGTTAGCTATACAGGGTTGAGGTTGATTCCAAAATATATATAGTTTGAGTTGTGATCAATACTGAGATACGTATACTCTGGGTCGTGGATTGATTCAAGATAATATTTATCGATTTATTTCTGTACATCTAACTGTGGACAACTAGTTGTAGGTTACTAACGAGGACAGCTGACTTAATAAACTTAAAACATCAAAATATATTAAAAGTGTTGTAAATATATTTTGAACATACTTTGATATATATGTATATATTGTTATAGGTTCGTGAATCAACCAGTGGCCAAGTCTTACTTCCCGACGAAGTAAAAATCTGTGAAAGTGAGTTATAGTCCCACTTTTAAAATCTAATATTTTTGGGATGAGAATACATGCAGGTTTTATAAATGATTGACAAAATAGACACAAGTACGTGAAACTACATTCTATGGTTGAATTATCGAAATCGAATATGCCCCTTTTTATTAAGTCTGGTAATCTAAGAATTAGGGAACAGACACCCTAATTGACGCGAATCCTAAAGATAGATCTATTGGGCCTAACAAACCCCATCCAAAGTACCGGATGCTTTAGTACTTCGAAATTTATATCATATCCGAAGGGTGTCCCGGAATGATGGGGATATTCTTATATATGCATCTTGTTAATGTCGGTTACCAGGTGTTCACCATATGAATGATTTTTATCTCTATGTATGGGATGTATATTGAAATATGAAATCTTGTGGTCTATTATTATGATTTGATATATATAGGTTAAACCTATAACTCACCAACATTTTTGTTGACGTTTTAAGCATGTTTATTCTCAGGTGATTATTAAGAGCTTCCGCTATCGCATACTTAAATAAGAACGAGATTTGGAGTCCATGCTTGTATGATATTGTGTAAAAACTGCATTCAAGAAACTTATTTTGTTGTAACATATGTGTATTGTAAACCATTATGTAATCGTCGTGTGTAAACAGGATATTTTAGATTATCATTATTTGATAATCTACGTAAAGCTTTTCAAACCTTTATTGATGAAATAAAGGTTATGGTTTGTTTTAAAATGAATGCAGTCTTTGAAAAACGTCTCATATAGAGGTCAAAACCTCGCAACGAAATCAATTAATATGGAACGTTTTTAATCAATAAGAACGGGACATTTCAAATACTAACCGTGATATGGAATAAAGATAGAGAGAAAATTTTTCCTTGACTCGCCTTAGATTCTTTATGTCATAATGTCGGAACGTTCATATGAGTCACCGTAATATAATCCCGGAAATTATATTACCCTGATTCATATGTGCATTCGACATTATTTCATATAGTCAAGGTGGCGTGTCAATCAAATTAAACAACGTGAGATTTAGATGAAATAAGAGTAGATATGAGTAGAAGCGTTCGAGTATAAATGCACAAATAGTCAAGTAATTTCTACTTCAAGCCTATATGCCGGTTGTAGTCTAGACTCACCAATGTACCCTATGACTCGGGGTTGACACCAATGAACTCTAAATCCCTACAACCAACGCTCTGATACCATCTGTAGCGACCCGACCAAATCATGTTTGACGGCGCCGACTACTTCGGTCCCGTTGCGTGGTCATAAGTCTTTATTATGACTTTTGAACAAAATATGTCGCATTTATTTTATAAGAAAAATGATGTTTCAAGTTAACAAATGTAGTTCGAAAGACTAGTTACATTACAATGTTTAACGTACGAATGAAACCTATGAGACACAATTTAAAGTAGTCAAAAGACGCTCCATCTATGCATGTATACTCGACATCCAAGCAAGTATCAAAAAGAGTGCGGAAGCATGTATCAAGTAGCTTTCAAGGACCTGAGAAAACATATAGAAAACTGTCAACGAAAATGTTGGTGAAATCATAGGTGTTTTAGTAAACGTTGCATTTGAACCACAAGATTTAATATAATATGATTATCTAAATCATTTACATTCCAAAGTTGTTATTTGTTTCGCGGGCACCCAATTATCAAACTTAACTGTTTTGCACCCTTCGCGTAGTGTTAGAACATACACTAGACCCGAAAATATATTTCATCCGCTAACGGTAGCGAACCGTCCGAATGAGGCTCGTCAAGCCCATGTGATCACATAATATAAGTTCACGTTTACACCCTGCAAGTGTAACTAATGATAATTGAATTGAGGCTTTTTGTTCAAACCCGTACGTGGAATGTTCGTTTTCGTACTTGTGTTCAAAGTGTAAAAGTATGATACGTATATGTTTCTCATCCCATAGTTTAAAGCATAAAAGTTGTTTGAAGGATGGGACTATGATCTCACCTTGAGTGCACGTATGAAAAGTACTTCACAAAGTAACGTATGCGAAGGATAGTGCTAGTCTTGACCTAAACCAATAGGTCATATCAATAACGGTAAACACGATAGGTCAAAGATGTTTAATTAGTCCTATGGCTCGTTACGACTCGATTATGTAGCATGTGAATCAAATTGTCAAGTTTCATGCAAGATACAAGTACAGAAACAAGTTAGGAAGGTTGCATAATCATTTGGTTAAGTTTGACAAAAAGTCAAACTTTGGTCGGTCAAAGTCAACGAAAGTCAACACATTCGGGTCGGGTCCCGAACTATTTTTCTGAGGTTTTTATTCATATATAAGCATGTTAGAACAAGTCTCATGTGAATCGGAGGTCCATAGTGTGCCAAACATTTTTCGTATTTTGACCAAAGAGGTCAGAAACTGGACACGGCTTAGGCCGCGCCGCGGCCCCAAATTGTCGCGCCGCGACAATACACGGGAACTGCTACCTGGTCAGTCTCAAATGTCCAAGTCTCAATTCCAAACACTTTCAAGCATAACTCGCAAACCGCTAATACTTAGAACTCGTATCTTATATCGTTAGAAAGGTAATTTGACAAAGAACACATCTAAATACATTTCACCAACCAAAAATGTTATTTGTAACAATCGGCTTTCCAAAGTAAATGATCAATTAATGCACACATTTAATACACAAATTTGATAAGTGCACATTTATGATTCGGGCATTTAATGCATACATATAACATGCCGTTTTGTAGGTAATCGAGCATACAATACAACTAACTACTTACTAACTACAATTCATGTCATTCAATGCATCAAATATTCATTTCAAGCTTATCAAACCCTAACCCGAATTCACCAAAATCACTAATCAAGTTTATGGAGTTTTCTCAAGCAACCTACACATCAATTTGAAGCTAGTGATACTAGGAACACATTTAATACATGCATTTATAACATTAAACAACATTCAAACAACCAAATCACCAAATCAAACACACCAAAGTTCATACTCAAGCTAGTTACTTCAAATAACGAAATCGAGCATATAAATCATATATTCATGTTAGACTTGAGCCATAGACACTAATTAACAACTTTATAAGTTCAAAAATATCAAGAACACAAAATCTAGTGATTTTAGAAAGTTACCCAAACTTGATGAAGTCGGTATGGAATCGAAGAGGAAGTTGCAAGGATTTCAAATATGTAATTTGTTTTGCAAGACACCCGCTAGCTTGGATTTAGATGATGATTCCTTGTTTGAGAAATTGAGAGAAAATATGGAAGTAGAAGAAGAAAAGGGAAAATGAAAAAGAAAAGATGGGGGTGGGGGTTGACTAGTCAAAGGCTAGTCACCTCTTTGGCATTTTGGCGAAACTAGTCCCTCAAGTTCGGTTGCGGGTGCGTGAATTACCTAGAAGAGATATTTTTAAAACACGTATTAACGGGAGATGTTATAAACATATAACGGGATTTAAATAGTTAAACGGAAAGTAAACGGAAAAAGGCGGGATGTTACAAAAAAGGCGCTTTTGACATCCATTTGATAGACCTTGAAGCCTTTAAGAGATGCGAATGCCAAAAATATTCGAATTGCCTCAAGTCTAGCCACTGGTGCAAATACTTCATCATAATCTATATCAGGGATCTGTTGATATCCCTTCACAACCAGTCTAGCTTTATTTCAAATTACTATACCTTGCTCGTCTTTTTTATTCTTCCATACCCATCGAAGCCCATAAGGTTTGCAACCATGAGGCCGAGTGATAATGCTAAAAACGAACATATATTTCATAGCATTATTCCTCAAGAAAGACAAGCTTTTAGTTGCAATTGTTCTATTTACAAGAGATATTCGTTTAAATAATAAAAGGTGAAGAAAAAAGACAGATTCGACGAATTGAAGACGCAAACGACCAAAAAGCTCAAAAGTACAAAAGACAATCAAAAAGGTTCCAATTATTGATAAGAAACGTCTCGAAATTACAAGAGTACAAGATTCAAAACGCAAAGTACAAAATATAAAATTGTACGCAAGGACGTTCGAAAATCCGGAACCGGGACCAGAGTCAACTCTTAACGCTCGACGCAACGGACTAAAAATTACAAGTTAACTATGTATATAAATATAATATAATATATAATTAATTATATTAATTATATATATATTATATTTATAAATAAAAAACCGTCGGCAGAGAAAGACTCCAAGGACTGAGCTGTAATTTCATTCTCCGCGACTCGCGGAGTTTGAAGAGGATTTTGCCGCGAGTCGCGGAGCCCCAAATTTGAAAACTGCCTATAAAGCCAACCGAATTCTGATCAAAAACCATCATCTTTTTCTTCCTCATTCATACGTAAAATTTATATTTATATTTATAATTTATATTTTAATTTTAATTATAATTCTAATAATAAGGGTATGTTAGCGAATATTGTAAGGGTGTAAGTCGAAATTCTGTCCGTGTAACGCTACGCTATTTTTAATCATTGTAAGTTATGTTCAACCTTTTTACATTAATGTCTCATAGCTAAGTTATTATTATGCTTATTTAAAACGAAGTAATCATGATGTTGGGCTAATTACTAAAATTGGGTAATTGGGCTTTGTACCATAATTGGGGTTTGGACAAAAGAACGACACTTGTGGAAATTAGACTATGGGCTATTAATGGGCTTTATATTTGTTTAACTAAATGATAGTTTGTTAATGTTAATATAAAGATTTACAATTGGGCATCCCTATAAATTACCATATACACTCGATCGGACACGATGGGCGGGGTATTTATATGTACGAATAATCGTTCATTTAACCGGACACGGGAATGGATTAATAGCCACTAGAATAATTAAAACAGGGGTGAAATTACATTCAAGGGTAATTGGTGTAATTGTTAACAAAGTAGTAAAACCTTGGTTTACACGCAGTCGATAACCTGGTGTATTCATTAAACAAAGTATTAAAACCTTGTTACAATTCGAATCCCCAATTAGTTGGAATATTTAACTTCGGGTATAAGAATAATTTGATGAGGACACTCGCACTTTATATTTATGACTGATGGACTGTTATGGACAAAAACCAGACGGACATATTAAATAATCCAAGACAAAGGACAATTAACCCATGGGCATAAAACTAAAATCAACACGTCAAACATCATGATTACGGAAGTTTAAATAAGCATAATTCTTTTATTTCATATTTAATTTCCTTTATTTTATATTTAATTGCACTTCTAATTATCGCACTTTTATTTATTGTTATTTAATCGCACTTTTAATTATCGTACTTTTTAATTATCGTAAGTTTATTTTATCGCACTTTTATTATTCGCAATTTCATTATCGTTATTTACTTTACGCTTTAATTTAAGTCTTGTATTTATTTTATATTTTACATTAGGTTTTAACTGCGACTAAAGTCTTAAAATCGACAAACCGGTCATTAAACGGTAAAAACCCCCCTTTATAATAATAATATTACTTATATATATATTTGTATTTTTAATAAAAGTAAACTAATATAGCGTTGAGCTTTGTTTAAAGATTTCCCTGTGGAACGAACCGGACTTACTAAAAACTACACTACTGTACGATTAGGTACACTGCTTATAAGTGTTGTAGCAAGGTTTAAGTATATCCATTCTATAAATAAATAAATATCTTGTGTAAAATTGTATCGTATTTAATAGTATTTCCTGCTAAAATTAATAACTATTTTATATACACCTCGCATAACATCAAGTATTTTTGGCGCCGCTGCCGGGGAACTATCTTAAAAGCCGGAAGCACAATGCTAATAAAAAAAAAAAGGGATTTTTTGTTTACTTTTATTAAAATTTGTTTTTGTAAAAATACGTTTTAAATATTCAAAAATATAAAAAGAAAAACAAAAATATAAGTATTTTTAAAATTTTGTTAAATATTTAAGTTTTATAAGTTTCTTTATTTCTATTTTAGTTTATAAAAATATAAGTTTTATTAACTATCTTTTATTTATAGAAAAAAATTAAAAACAGAAAAAAAAAATAAATAAAGAAAACGCGTCGAATTTAAATCTGTCAACTGAATTTCTGAACCCCGCGAGTCGCGGGGTTTGATGTATTAATTACCGCAACTCGCGGAGCCTTTCTGACAGGCGACAAAAAACCCTAATCCTGCATTAATTACGGGTTATTATTAATTATAATTATTATTTAAACCTAATTATTATTATTATTATTATTATTAGTTTTATTTTTATTTTTACTTTTTATTTAATTTATGTATTTAGTATTAATTAGTTTTATTAAATTGTAAAATTAGTAGTTTTATTAAAAAAATAATATTTTTATAAAAATTGTACTTTTTACAACTTTTTGTATATTTTTATATTTTGTCCCTTTTTAATCGTTGTAGCGTAATATTTGTATTTTTAGCTCATATTTAATTTTAAACTTAGTTTTTGCTATAGTTATTTTTACTCCTAGATTTTTAGGCTTTGCCGTAGAATTCCTTAAGTGCTTTTTCTTTAGACTAAGATTTAGGTGCTTTAGAATTTTGCGACGCCTTTTTAAGTTTTAGTTTCTTTTTAAGTTATTTCCATTTGGGATTTAGTTTTTCCTTGTAAGCTTTAATAATTTTAGACCTTTTACTATGTATCAATTATCATTCCAATTAGTAATCTCAATTTGCGATTATAATTTTAAGTTAGTTGTAGTAATAAGGTTAGGTTAGTCAAGTATTTTTAAGTTTTTATAAGTTTCTTTTATTTTTCCGTCACCTTTTATTTTTCAACCATTTTTTCTTTTTCGACCTTTTGCGACGAACTCTTTTTCTCTCTTATTTCTCGCCATTCTAGTTTTTAGGACTTAGAATTTTTTCTACTTCTTATCTAAATTTCTTAAAATTACGAAAATTTATTTTAAGTGGTTAAATTAATAGACATCAAAATTTTCTGGTTCGTAGTAATAGTTGGATTTGTACGTGGACCGGGTTATTGGAGCCAAACAGTCCTCAATTATATTGAGACCAAACGAATCCTGCCCCTCTGCTGCATCTTTTGGCTATTCGAAACGTGGACAAAATCAGAAAAGTCTATTAATTGGATAACTTATTATAATTTTTCTTTCCTTTTTAAAACTAATAGGATATTCAGTGAATGCACCGAGCAAGACGTTCATCACCTTTTGTACGTTCACCACCTGTAACTAGATCAAGACATTTAGCAAATATAACCGCCGTTGATTTTTCTTTAGAATCGTCATCTAGTCAACCAAGTACTTCAGTTCAAATTTCCGATAATCCATTTTTTGAACCCGACCTCACAATTGAGAATCCGGAAAATATTCAGGAACGGTTCGTAGATCCTGAACCATTAAACTTTCCTCCGGAGCCACCAATCATTCAAACAGAGATTGTTGAGGAACGAACTATTAAATCAGAATCATCTAGTGATACCGATTCAACAAATTCAATTATGGAGAATCTGGAACCTTTAAGTATGGAAGACCGAATGAGAGCTAAACGCACTGGCCAAGGTCACGCAATTACTCATCCAGACATTAATGCGCCAGATTATGAAATCAAAGGACAAATTCTACACATGGTGACTAATCAATGCCAATTTAGTGGTGCGCCGAAGGAAGATCCAAATGAACATCTACGTACCTTTAATAGGATCTGCACACTATTTAAAATCCGAGAAGTGGAGGATGAACAGATATATCTCATGTTATTTCCCTGGACTTTAAAGGGAGAAGCCAAAGATTGGTTGGAATCGTTACCTGAAGGGGCGATCGATACATGGGACGTTTTAGTTGACAAATTTCTTAAACAATTCTTTCCTGCATCTAAAGCCGTAAGACTTCAAGCAGAAATTGTTACGTTTACACAGAAACCAAATGAAACTCTATATGAGGCGTGGACAAGATATGGAAAGTTATTAAGAGGATGTCCGCAACATGGTTTAGACACCTGTCAAATAGTACAAATATTCTACCAAGGATGCGACATCACTACAAGAAAAGACATAGATATAGCAGCTGGTGGTTCTATTATGAAGAAAACCGAAACTGATGCTTACAAAATTATTGATAACACTGCTTCCCACTCACATGAGTGGCACCAAGAAAAAGATATCATTAGATCATCTAAAGCAGCTAGAGCCGATTCTAGCCATGACTTAGATTCCATTTCCGCAAAGATAGATGCTGTGGAACGACGAATGGAAAAGATGACTAAAGATATTCACTCAATACGAATTAGTTGTGAGCAGTGTGGAGGACCACATTTGACAAAAGATTGTCTCAGTATTGAATTAACAATGGAACAAAGAGAGAATATTTCATACATAAACCAAAGGCCTGGAAATAATTATCAGAATAATTATCAACCGCCAAGACCGATTTACAATCAAAACCAGAATTATAACCGAAATATTCCATACAACAACCAACAAGGTCCTAGCAATCAACAAGTATCCAATAATACTTATAATCAGCAAAGACCGAATTTTCAAAACAAACCACCACAACAAACCGATGATAAAAAGCCGAATTTAGAAGATATGATGACGAAGCTAGTTGAAACTCAAACACAGTTTTTCACATCTTAAAAACAAACTAATGAACAAAATGCTCAAGCATTTAGAAATCAACAAGCTTCTATTCAAAATCTGGAACAAGAAGTGAGTAACCTAGCAAGGTTAATAGGTGAAAGAAAACCGGGAAGTCTACCTAGCGATACAAATGCTAACCCCCGGAATGAAACAGCTAAAGCTATTACCACAAGAAGTGGTACAACACTTAAACCACCTGAAATACCTGTAACTTCTGATGAAACCATTCCTACTCCACAAGAACCACAACCTGATCAAGATAAGGAAAAAGAACCGGTAGTTGAAAAGGTTAATGAAGATAACACAGTTAAGGATAAACCTTATGTTAAACCATACCAACCACCACTTCCTTATCCGAGTAAAATGAAGAAAGAGAAACTTGAAGCCGAGCAATCCAAATTCTTGGATATGTTTAAACAGATAAATGTAAATCTTCCTTTCATTGATGTGATTTCAGGAATGCCTAGATATGCTAAATTCTTGAAAGATCTAATCTCAAATAGAAAGAAAATGGAAGAACTCTCGGCTGTTACTATGAATGCTAATTGTTCAGCAGTGCTGTTGAATAAGATACCAGAAAAACTATCTGATCCAGGAAGTTTCACAATTCCATGTTTTCTGGGTAGTCTTAGTTCAATAGAAGCATTGGCAGACTTAGGTGCTAGTATAAATCTAATGCCGTATTCACTATACGCTAAACTAGACCTTGGAGAATTAAAACCAACCAGAATAAGCATACAACTAGCCGATAGATCAATAAAATATCCTAGAGGGATAATGGAGAACATGCTAGTTAAAGTTGGTACTTTAGTATTTCCAGTAGATTTTGTTGTTTTGGACATGGAAGAAGATTCTCAAGTTCCTCTCATATTAGGAAGACTATTTTTAAACACGGCTAAAGCAATGATAGACGTGTTCGGTAAGAAACTGACCCTAAGTATAGAGGATGAGAGTGTTACCTTTTCAGTTGATAGAGCAATGCAACAACCACAATCTGCAGATGATACATGTTATTATATTCAAACTATAGATGCACATGCAGAATTATTAGAAGAATTTCCAGAATTACAAGGAACAGGAGAATGTTCTTTAGGAGAAGGTAATGAACCAATTGATGAAGCTGAAATGTTAGCTACACTTATAGCTAATGGATATGAACCAACAACAGAAGAAATTCAAATGCTAAAACAAGAAGACAGATATCGATATAAATCATCGATAGAAGAACCTCCGAAATTAGAGTTAAAGCCACTTCCAAACCATTTGGAATACGCTTATTTACATGGTGAATCTGAATTACCTGTAATAATATCGTCTTCTCTTACTGAAAATGAAAAATCACAACTCATTTCTGTGTTGAAAGCTCATAAACCAGCCATTGCATGGAAGATTCATGATATTAAAGGAATAAGTCCTTCGTATTGCACACATAAAATCCTTATGGAAGAAGGTCATAAAACGTATGTGCAACGCCAACGAAGACTAAATCCTAATATGCAAGATGTAGTTAAGAAAGAGATTATTAAACTGCTAGATGCAGGTTTGATATATCCAATTTCTGATAGTCCATGGGTAAGCCCAGTTCAATGCGTACCTAAGAAGGGTGGCATGACTGTCATTACAAATGAGAAAAATGAGCTTATTCCTACTAGGACTGTAACAGGATGGCGTGTATGTATTGATTATAGAAAATTAAATGACGCCACCAGAAAAGATCACTTTCCCTTACCTTTCATAGATCAAATGTTGGAAAGATTAGCCGGAAATAGTTACTATTGTTTTCTAGATGGATTTTCCGGATATTTTCAAATTCCAATAGCACCCGAGGACCAAGAGAAAACCACATTCACGTGCCCTTATGGTACTTTTGCTTACAAACGCATGCCATTTGGACTTTGTAACGCCCCTTCAACCTTTCAAAGGTGTATGATGGCGATTTTTCACGACATGATAGAAGAATGCATGGAAGTATTCATGGATGACTTTTCAGTCTTCGGTAATACATTTAAATCATGTCTAGTTAATCTGGAACGAATGCTAATTAGATGCGAAAAATCAAATCTAGTACTTAATTGGGAGAAATGCCATTTCATGGTTAAAGAAGGCATCGTTCTTGGACATAAAATTTCAAAAGAAGGAATTGAAGTGGATAGAGCTAAAGTAGATGTAATTGCTAAACTTCCACATCCCACCAATGTTAGAGGAGTTAGGAGTTTTCTAGGGCATGCCGGTTTTTACCGACGTTTTATAAAAGATTTTTCTAAAATTGCCACTCCTATGAATAAACTCCTAGAAAAGGATGCTCCATTCATCTTTTCAGATGAGTGTATCAAATCTTTTAATATTCTTAAAGAGAAACTCACTAATGCACCAATCATGATAACACCAAATTAGAATCTACCATTTGAACTAATGTGCGATGCAAGTGATTTTGCAATGGGAGCCGTTTTAGGACAAAGGATTGAAAAACGATTTCAACCTATATATTATGCTAGTAAGACATTACAAGGAGCACAAACAAACTATACAACTACGGAAAAAGTGTAGTGACCCGAACTTTTCCATGTTTATATATATTAATTGAGATTGATATTTACATGATTAAATGTTTCCAACATGTTAAGCAATCAAACTTGTTAAGACTTGATTAATTGAAATATGTTTCATATAGACAATTGACCACCCAAGTTGATCGGTGATTCACGAACGTTAAAACTTGTAAAAACTATATGATGACATATATATGGATATATATATATATATATAGTTAACATGATACTATGATAAGTAAACATATCATAAAGTATATTAACAATGAACTACATATGTAAAAACAAGACTACTAACTTAATGATTTTTAAACGAGACATATATGTAACGATTATCGTTGTAAAGACATTTAATGTATATATATCATATTAAGAGATATTCATACATGATAATATCATGATAATATAATAATTTAAAATCTCATTTGATATTATAAACATTGGGTTAACAACATTTAACAAGATCGTTAACCTAAAGGTTTCAAAACAACACTTACATGTAACGACTAACGATGACTTAACGACTCAGTTAAAATGTATATACATGTAGTGTTTTAATATGTATTTATACACTTTTGAAAGACTTCAATACACTTATCAAAATACTTCTACTTAACAAAAATGCTTACAATTACATCCTCGTTCAGTTTCATCAACAATTCTACTCGTATGCACCCGTATTCGTACTCGTACAATACACAGCTTTTAGATGTATGTACTATTGGTATATACACTCCAATGATCAGCTCTTAGCAGCCCATGTGAGTCACCTAACACATGTGGGAACCATCATTTGGCAACTAGCATGAAATATCTCATAAAATTACAAAAATATGAGTAATCATTCATGACTTATTTACATGAAAACAAAATTACATATCCTTTATATCTAATCCATACACCAACGACCAAAAACACCTACAAACACTTTCATTCTTCAATTTTCTTCATCTAATTGATCTCTCTCAAGTTCTATCTTCAAGTTCTAAGTGTTCTTCATAAATTCCAAAAGTTCTAGTTTCATAAAATCAAGAATACTTTCAAGTTTGCTAGCTCACTTCCAATCTTGTAAGGTGATCATCCAACCTCAAGAAATCTTTGTTTCTTACAGTAGGTTATCATTCTAATACAAGGTAATAATCATATTCAAACTTTGGTTCAATTTCTATAACTATAACAATCTTATTTCAAGTGATGATCTTACTTGAACTTGTTTTCGTGTCATGATTCTGCTTCAAGAACTTCGAGCCATCCAAGGATCCATTGAAGCTAGATCCATTTTTCTCTTTTCCAGTAGGTTTATCCAAGGAAATTAAGGTAGTAATGATGTTCATAACATCATTCGATTCATACATATAAAGCTATCTTATTCGAAGGTTTAAACTTGTAATCACTAGAACATAGTTTAGTTAATTCTAAACTTGTTCGCAAACAAAAGTTAATCCTTCTAACTTGACTTTTAAAATCAACTAAACACATGTTCTATATCTATATGATATGCTAACTTAATGATTTAAAACCTGGAAACACGAAAAACACCGTAAAACCGGATTTACGCCGTCGTAGTAACACCGCGGGCTGTTTTGGGTTAGTTAATTAAAAACTATGATAAACTTTGATTTAAAAGTTGTTATTCTGAGAAAATGATTTTTATTATGAACATGAAACTATATCCAAAAATTATGGTTAAACTCAAAGTGGAAGTATGTTTTCTAAAATGGTCATCTAGACGTCGTTCTTTCGACTGAAATGACTACCTTTACAAAAACGACTTGTAACTTATTTTTCCGACTATAAACCTATACTTTTTCTGTTTAGATTCATAAAATAGAGTTCAATATGAAACCATAGCAATTTGATTCACTCAAAACGGATTTAAAATGAAGAAGTTATGGGTAAAACAAGATTGGATAATTTTTCTCATTTTAGCTACGTGAAAATTGGTAACAAATCTATTCCAACCATAACTTAATCAACTTGTATTGTATATTATGTAATCTTGAGATACCATAGACACGTATACAATGTTTCGACCTATCATGTCGACACATCTATATATATTTCGGAACAACCATAGACACTCTATATGTGAATGTTGGAGTTAGCTATACAGGGTTGAGGTTGATTCCAAAATATATATAGTTTGAGTTGTGATCAATACTGAGATACGTATACACTGGGTCGTGGATTGATTCAAGATAATATTTATCGATTTATTTCTGTACATCTAACTGTGGACAACTAGTTGTAGGTTACTAACGAGGACAGCTGACTTAATAAACTTAAAACATCAAAATATATTAAAAGTGTTGTAAATATATTTTTTGAACATACTTTGATATACATGTATATATTGTTATAGGTTCGTGAATCAACCAGTGGCCAAGTCTTACTTCCCGACGAAGTAAAAATCTGTGAAAGTGAGTTATAGTCCCACTTTTAAAATCTAATATTTTTGGGATGAGAATACATGCAGGTTTTATAAATGATTTACAAAATAGACACAAGTACGTGAAACTACATTCTATGGTTGAATTATCGAAATCGAATATGCCCCTTTTTATTAAGTCTGGTAATCTAAGAATTAGGGAACAGACACCCTAATTGACGCGAATCCTAAAGATAGATCTATTGGGCCTAACAAACCCCATCCAAAGTACTGGATGCTTTAGTACTTCGAAATTTATATCATATCCGAAGGGTGTCCCGGAATGATGGGGATATTCTTATATATGCATCTTGTTAATGTCGGTTACCAGGTGTTCACCATATGAATGATTTTTATCTCTATGTATGGGATGTGTATTGAAATATGAAATCTTGTGGTCTATTGTTACGATTTGATATATATAGGTTAAACCTATAACTCACCAACATTTTTGTTGACGTTTAAAGCATGTTTATTCTCAGGTGAATATTAAGAGCTTCCGCTGTTGCATACTAAAATAAGGACAAGATTTGGAGTCCATGTTTGTATGATATTGTGTAAAAACTGCATTCAAGAAACTGATTTCGATGTAACATATTTGTATTGTAAACCATTATGTAATGGTCGTGTGTAAACAAGATATTTTAGATTATCATTATTTGATAATCTACGTAAAGCTTTTTAAACCTTTATTTATGAAATAAAGGTTATGGTTTGTTTTAAAAATGAATGCAGTCTTTGAAAAACGTCTCATATAGAGGTCAAAACCTCGCAACGAAATCAATTAATATGGAACGTTTTTAATCAATAAGAACGGGACATTTCAGTTGGTATCCGAGCGTTGGTCTTAGAGAACCAGAATTTTGCATTAGTGTGTCTTATCGAGTTTGTTAGGATGCATTAGTGAGTCTGGACTTCGACCGTGTTTACTTGAAAAATGATTGCTTAACAAATTTTGTTGGAAACTATATATTTTTAACATGTGAATATTATGTGATATATTAATCTCTTAACGCGTTTGATATTATGTGATAGATGTCTACCTCTAGAACAAGTCCCATTGACTCACCTAATAATAATGAAGAGTCAAATGTAAATTGGAATGATTTGTGGACTGATTCACAAGTTCCCGAAGAGGAACCGGAAGAAGAGTCGGAACCGGAAGAAGAATCGGAACCGGAAGAAGAATCGGAACCGGATGAAGAAATAGAACCGGTGGGGGAAATAATAAAACGGTTAAGTAAAAGAAAATCCTCAACCAACCGACCAAAGTTAATTATGGTCAATGGTGTTTCCGCCAAGGAAGCAAAATATTGGGAGGATTACCAATTCTCCGATGAATCGGATTCCGACGAGAATTCCGATGATGTTATAGAAATTACCCCAACTGAATTTAAAAAGGCAAAAGAAAATAATAAGGGAAAGGGCATAAAAATAGAGAAATCTAATTCCAACCCCGATGAACTTTATATGTATCGTCAACCCCCGAAGTCCTTAAGTTGTAACAATGACCCGGGAACCTCTAAACCACCAGGTTTTTCTAAACCAATGTGGACAACGACGGCTCGTATTAGGGGAACATCATATATCCCTAGAAACTTGGCAAAACGAACCAAAACCGAAGAAGAAGAAACGAGCGAGTCGGAATAAGATAGTTGTATTCGTGTGGTGTAATATATGTAATATAGTGTTCTTATGCTTTATGATATATGTAAAAATTGCTTGTATTAATAAGTATTTTTTTATGAAACTAACTCTTGTCTATTTTACAGTTTAAAAACACAAAATGGATAGACAACCCAATATTTTAAGAGACCTACCCGGAGACATGATTGATGAAATCTTGTCTAGAGTCGGCCAGAATTCTTCGGCACAACTATTTAAGGCGAGATCAGTTTGTAAGACATTCGAAGAACGTTCCAAGAATGTCTTGGTTTATAAGAGACTTTCGTTTGAAAGATGGGGGATATCACATTGGGAAACCCATAAGTTACGATGTGTTTACTTTGACGCATATATTGCGGGGAACCCAAATGCTATTTTACGCAACGGGTTAAGAAATTATTTTGACTCAATATATCCGAATATTGGACTTCGTGATTTAGAAAAAGCGGCTAACATGCAACATAAAGAAGCATGTTATGCTTACGGATTAGTAATGTTCGCTTCTCACCAAAGTAAGAACAAGAACATCGGGCTACAAATATTAAACAAAACGTTTCCACAAGTGACGGAGTCGGTAATTGGGGTAAGAAATGAGGTTTTTAGATTATTACGGGACTGTTGGACATTACGTAACCCTCGTCCCTTTGATGACGTTACAACACGCTGTCTTATCAACGGCCATAACGGTTATGTTGCACAAGACCAAGGATGGGAAGTAGTCCTAGTAAAACCAGAATGCATGACTTGTTTCTGGACGTATGAATTACGTGTCTTTATTGCCTTTGCTGAACGACTTGTGTACTAGCTAGAATTGTCTTCACAACTATCTTGTATCAAAGTTATTGTGTGCTATATTTCATGCTTTATGTAAAATAAGCGGTATTGTAAGTTTGTAAAATATTGTATAAAAGTTTGAACGCGAAATATTATTACAATCAGTTTTTCATATAGAATTGTAGTAGTTGAATTGTATATTAGCTACTAAGTATGAACTTAACGGGTAGGTACTACCCGAATTTAAACTTATAAAACGCTAATATGAAGAAAAAGCTTTTATAAATGAGTTCATATTATGCTACGAAATACTATTAACTACTCTTAATATTCTGTATGATTAACTTGTTCCATTTAACTATTTTGAAGGAAATGGCACCGACTACTCGACACACCGTGAATATGAATGAAGAGGAATTCCGTACTTTTCTAGCTTCAAACATAGCCGCAGTACAGGCTGCGCTACATACCAACAATAACCTTGGATCTAGCAGTACAGGAAATCGTGTAGGATGCACCTACAAAGAATTCACTGCCTGCAAACCTTTGGAATTTGATGGAACCGAAGGACCGATCGGATTGAAACGGTGGACCGAGAAGGTTGAATCGGTGTTTGCCATAAGTAAGTGTACTGAAGAGGACAAAGTGAAGTACGCTACGCATACCTTCACAGGTTCTGCGTTAACATGGTGGAATACCTATCTAGAGCAAGTGGGACAAGATGATGCGTACGCACTACCGTGGTCAGCATTCAAGCACTTGATGAACGAGAAGTACCGTCCCAGAACCGAGGTCAATAAGCTCAAGACAGAACTTAGAGGGTTACGAACCCAAGGATTTGATATTACCACGTACGAAAGACGATTCACAGAATTGTGCCTATTGTGTCCGGGAGCATTCGAAGATGAGGAAGAGAAGATCGACGCGTTTGTGAAAGGATTACCGGAAAGAATCCAAGAAGATATAAGTTCACACGAGCCCGCCTCCATACAACAGGCATGTAGAATGGCTCACAAACTAGTGAACCAGATTGAAGAAAGAATTAAAGAACAGACTGCTGAAGAGACCAATGTGAAGCAAGTCAAAAGAAAGTGGGAGGAAAACAGTGATAAGAATCACCAATACAACAACAACAGCAATTACAACAATAATCGCAATAATTATCCTAACAATCGCAACATCAATCGCAACTACAACAAACGGCCCAACAACAACAACAACAACAACAACAACAATAGCAACTACAACAATCATCCCAACAACAATAATAACCGCAACAACAACAACAATCAGAAGCAGCTATGCCAAAGGTGTGAAAAGAATCACTCGGGGTTCTGCACCAAATTTTGCAACAAGTGTAAAAGAAATGGTCATAGCGCGGCGAAGTGTGAGGTCTACGGACCAGGGGTTAATAGAACGAAAGGAACAAATGGTGTCGGAACGAGTAATGGCGGAGCAAGTAGTGTCGGAGCAAGTTATGCCAATGTAGTTTGTTATAAATGTGGAAAACCGGGCCACATTATTAGAAATTACCCGAACCAGGAGAACACGAATGGACAAGGCCGCGGAAGAGTTTTCAATATTAATGCGGTAGAGGCACAGGAAGACCCGGAGCTTGTTACGGGTACGTTTCTTATTGACAATAAATCTGCTTACGTTTTATTTGATTCGGGTGCGGATAGAAGCTATATGAGTAGAGATTTTTGTGCTAAATTAAGTTGTCCATTGACGCCTTTGGATAGTAAATTTTTACTCGAATTAGCAAATGGTAAATTAATTTCAGCAGATAATATATGTCGGAATCGAGAAATTAAACTGGTTAGCGAAACATTTAAGATTGATTTGATACCAGTAGAGTTAGGGAGTTTTGATGTGATAATCGGTATGGACTGGTTGAAAGAAGTGAAAGCGGAGATCGTTTGTTACAAAAATGCAATTCGCATTATACGAGAAAAAGGAAAACCCATAATGGTGTACGGAGAAAAGGGCAACACGAAGCTACATCTTATTAGTAATTTGAAGGCACAAAAACTAATAAGAAAAGGTTGCTATGCTGTTCTAGCACACGTCGAGAAAGTACAAACTGAAGAAAAAAGCATCAATGATGTTCCCGTCGCAAAAGAATTTCCTGATGTATTTCCGAAAGAATTACCGGGATTACCCCCACATCGATCCGTTGAATTTCAAATAGATCTTGTACCAGGAGCTGCACCAATAGCTCGTGCTCCTTACAGACTCGCACCCAGCGAGATGAAAGAACTACAAAGCCAATTACAAGAACTTTTAGAGCGTGGTTTCATTCGACCAAGCACATCACCGTGGGGAGCTCCTGTTTTGTTTGTCAAGAAGAAAGATGGTACATTCAGGTTGTGTATCGACTACCGAGAGTTGAACAAACTTACCATCAAGAACCGCTACCCACTACCGAGAATCGATGACTTATTTGATCAACTACAAGGCTCGTCTGTTTATTCAAAGATTGACTTACGTTCCGGGTATCATCAAATGCGGGTGAAAGAAGATGATATTCCAAAGACTGCTTTCAGAACACGTTACGGTCATTACGAGTTTATGGTCATGCCGTTTGGTTTAACTAATGCACCAGCTGTGTTCATGGACCTTATGAACCGAGTGTGTGGACCATACCTTGACAAGTTTGTCATTGTTTTCATTGATGACATACTTATTTACTCAAAGAATGACCAAGAACACGGTGAACATTTGAGAAAGGTGTTAGAAGTATTGAGGAAGGAAGAATTGTACGCTAAGTTTTCAAAGTGTGCATTTTGGTTGGAAGAAGTTCAATTCCTCGGTCACATAGTGAACAAAGAAGGTATTAAGGTGGATCCGGCAAAGATAGAAACTGTTGAAAAGTGGGAAACCCCGAAAACTCCGAAACACATACGCCAGTTTTTAGGACTAGCTGGTTACTACAGAAGGTTCATCCAAGACTTTTCTAGAATAGCAAAACCCTTGACTGCATTAACGCATAAAGGGAAGAAATTTGAATGGAATGATGAACAAGAGAAAGCGTTTCAGTTATTGAAGAAAAAGCTAACTACGGCACCTATATTGTCATTGCCTGAAGGGAATGATGATTTTGTGATTTATTGTGATGCATCAAAGCAAGGTCTCGGTTGTGTATTAATGCAACGAACGAAGGTGATTGCTTATGCGTCTAGACAATTGAAGATTCACGAACAAAATTATACGACGCATGATTTGGAATTAGGCGCGGTTGTTTTTGCATTAAAGACTTGGAGGCACTACTTATATGGGGTCAAAAGTATTATATATACCGCCCACAAAAGTCTTCAACACATATTTAATCAGAAACAACTGAATATGAGGCAGCGTAGGTGGATTGAATTATTGAATGATTACGACTTTGAGATTCGTTACCACCCGGGGAAGGCAAATGTGGTAGCCGATGCCTTGAGCAGGAAGGACAGAGAACCCATTCGAGTAAAATCTATGAATATAATGATTCATAATAACATTATTACTCAAATAAAGGAGGCGCAACAAGGAGTTTTAAAAGAGGGAAATTTAAAGGATGAAATACCCAAAGGATCGGAGAAGCATCTTAATATTCGGGAAGACGGAACCCGGTATAGGGCTGAAAGGATTTGGGTACCAAAATTTGGAGATATGAGAGAAATGGTACTTAGAGAAGCTCATAAAACCAGATACTCAATACATCCTGGAACGGGGAAGATGTACAAGGATCTCAAGAAACATTTTTGGTGGCCGGGTATGAAAGCCGATGTTGCTAAATACGTAGGAGAATGTTTGACGTGTTCTAAGGTCAAATCTGAGCATCAGAAACCATCAGGTCTACTTCAACAACCCGAAATCCCGGAATGGAAATGGGAAAACATTACTATGGATTTCATCACTAAATTGCCAAGGACTGCAAGTGGTTTTGATACTATTTGGGTAATAGTTGATCGTCTCACCAAATCAGCACACTTCCTGCCAATAAGAGAAGATGATAAGATGGAGAAGTTAGCACGACTGTATTTGAAGGAAGTCATCTCTAGACATGGAATACCAATCTCTATTATCTCTGATAGGGATGGCAGATTTATTTCAAGATTCTGGCAGACATTACAGCAAGCATTAGGAACTCGTCTAGACATGAGTACTGCCTATCATCCACAAACTGATGGGCAGAGCGAAAGGACGATACAAACGCTTGAAGACATGCTACGAGCATGTGTTATTGATTTCGGAAACAGTTGGGATCGACATCTACCGTTAGCAGAATTTTCCTACAACAACAGCTACCATTCAAGCATTGAGATGGCGCCGTTTGAAGCACTTTATGGTAGAAAGTGCAGGTCTCCGATTTGTTGGAGTGAAGTGGGGGATAGACAGATTACGGGTCCGGAGATTATACAAGAAACTACCGAGAAGATCATCCAAATTCAACAACGGTTGAAAACCGCCCAAAGTCGACAAAAGAGCTACGCTGACATTAAAAGAAAAGATATAGAATTTGAAATTGGAGAGATGGTCATGCTTAAAGTTGCACCTTGGAAAGGCGTTGTTCGATTTGGTAAACGAGGGAAATTAAATCCAAGGTATATTGGACCATTCAAGATTATTGATCGTGTCGGACCAGTAGCTTACCGACTAGAGTTACCTCAACAACTCGCGGCTGTACATAACACTTTCCACGTCTCGAATTTAAAGAAATGTTTTGCTAAAGAAGATCTCACTATTCCGTTAGATGAAATCCAAATCAACGAAAAACTTCAATTCATCGAAGAACCCGTCGAAATAATGGATCGTGAGGTTAAAAGACTTAAGCAAAACAAGATACCAATTGTTAAGGTTCGATGGAATGCTCGTAGAGGACCCGAGTTCACCTGGGAGCGTGAAGATCAGATGAAGAAGAAATACCCGCATCTATTTCCAGAAGATTCGTCAACACCTTCAACAGCTTAAAATTTCGGGACGAAATTTATTTAACGGGTAGGTACTGTAGTGACCCGAACTTTTCCATGTTTATATATATTAATTGAGATTGATATTTACATGATTAAATGTTTCCAACATGTTAAGCAATCAAACTTGTTAAGACTTGATTAATTGAAATATGTTTCATATAGACAATTGACCACCCAAGTTGATCGGTGATTCACGAACGTTAAAACTTGTAAAAACTATATGATGACATATATATGGATATATATATATATAGTTAACATGATACTATGATAAGTAAACATATCATAAAGTATATTAACAATGAACTACATATGTAAAAACAAGACTACTAACTTAATGATTTTTAAACGAGACATATATGTAACGATTATCGTTGTAAAGACATTTAATGTATATATATCATATTAAGAGATATTCATACATGATAATATCATGATAATATAATAATTTAAAATCTCATTTGATATTATAAACATTGGGTTAACAACATTTAACAAGATCGTTAACCTAAAGGTTTCAAAACAACACTTACATGTAACGACTAACGATGACTTAACGACTCAGTTAAAATGTATATACATGTAGTGTTTTAATATGTATTTATACACTTTTGAAAGACTTCAATACACTTATCAAAATACTTCTACTTAACAAAAATGCTTACAATTACATCCTCGTTCAGTTTCATCAACAATTCTACTCGTATGCACCCGTATTCGTACTCGTACAATACACAGCTTTTAGATGTATGTACTATTGGTATATACACTCCAATGATCAGCTCTTAGCAGCCCATGTGAGTCACCTAACACATGTGGGAACCATCATTTGGCAACTAGCATGAAATATCTCATAAAATTACAAAAATATGAGTAATCATTCATGACTTATTTACATGAAAACAAAATTACATATCCTTTATATCTAATCCATACACCAACGACCAAAAACACCTACAAACACTTTCATTCTTCAATTTTCTTCATCTAATTGATCTCTCTCAAGTTCTATCTTCAAGTTCTAAGTGTTCTTCATAAATTCCAAAAGTTCTAGTTTCATAAAATCAAGAATACTTTCAAGTTTGCTAGCTCACTTCCAATCTTGTAAGGTGATCATCCAACCTCAAGAAATCTTTGTTTCTTACAGTAGGTTATCATTCTAATACAAGGTAATAATCATATTCAAACTTTGGTTCAATTTCTATAACTATAACAATCTTATTTCAAGTGATGATCTTACTTGAACTTGTTTTCGTGTCATGATTCTGCTTCAAGAACTTCGAGCCATCCAAGGATCCATTGAAGCTAGATCCATTTTTCTCTTTTCCAGTAGGTTTATCCAAGGAAATTAAGGTAGTAATGATGTTCATAACATCATTCGATTCATACATATAAAGCTATCTTATTCGAAGGTTTAAACTTGTAATCACTAGAACATAGTTTAGTTAATTCTAAACTTGTTCGCAAACAAAAGTTAATCCTTCTAACTTGACTTTTAAAATCAACTAAACACATGTTCTATATCTATATGATATGCTAACTTAATGATTTAAAACCTGGAAACACGAAAAACACCGTAAAACCGGATTTACGCCGTCGTAGTAACACCGCGGGCTGTTTTGGGTTAGTTAATTAAAAACTATGATAAACTTTGATTTAAAAGTTGTTATTCTGAGAAAATGATTTTTATTATGAACATGAAACTATATCCAAAAATTATGGTTAAACTCAAAGTGGAAGTATGTTTTCTAAAATGGTCATCTAGACGTCGTTCTTTCGACTGAAATGACTACCTTTACAAAAACGACTTGTAACTTATTTTTCCGACTATAAACCTATACTTTTTCTGTTTAGATTCATAAAATAGAGTTCAATATGAAACCATAGCAATTTGATTCACTCAAAACGGATTTAAAATGAAGAAGTTATGGGTAAAACAAGATTGGATAATTTTTCTCATTTTAGCTACGTGAAAATTGGTAACAAATCTATTCCAACCATAACTTAATCAACTTGTATTGTATATTATGTAATCTTGAGATACCATAGACACGTATACAATGTTTCGACCTATCATGTCGACACATCTATATATATTTCGGAACAACCATAGACACTCTATATGTGAATGTTGGAGTTAGCTATACAGGGTTGAGGTTGATTCCAAAATATATATAGTTTGAGTTGTGATCAATACTGAGATACGTATACACTGGGTCGTGGATTGATTCAAGATAATATTTATTGATTTATTTCTGTACATCTAACTGTGGACAACTAGTTGTAGGTTACTAACGAGGACAGCTGACTTAATAAACTTAAAACATCAAAATATATTAAAAGTGTTGTAAATATATTTTTTGAACATACTTTGATATACATGTATATATTGTTATAGGTTCGTGAATCAACCAGTGGCCAAGTCTTACTTCCCGACGAAGTAAAAATCTGTGAAAGTGAGTTATAGTCCCACTTTTAAAATCTAATATTTTTGGGATGAGAATACATGCAGGTTTTATAAATGATTTACAAAATAGACACAAGTACGTGAAACTACATTCTATGGTTGAATTATCGAAATCGAATATGCCCCTTTTTATTAAGTCTGGTAATCTAAGAATTAGGGAACAGACACCCTAATTGACGCGAATCCTAAAGATAGATCTATTGGGCCTAACAAACCCCATCCAAAGTACTGGATGCTTTAGTACTTCGAAATTTATATCATATCCGAAGGGTGTCCCGGAATGATGGGGATATTCTTATATATGCATCTTGTTAATGTCGGTTACCAGGTGTTCACCATATGAATGATTTTTATCTCTATGTATGGGATGTGTATTGAAATATGAAATCTTGTGGTCTATTGTTACGATTTGATATATATAGGTTAAACCTATAACTCACCAACATTTTTGTTGACGTTTAAAGCATGTTTATTCTCAGGTGAATATTAAGAGCTTCCGCTGTTGCATACTAAAATAAGGACAAGATTTGGAGTCCATGTTTGTATGATATTGTGTAAAAACTGCATTCAAGAAACTGATTTCGATGTAACATATTTGTATTGTAAACCATTATGTAATGGTCGTGTGTAAACAAGATATTTTAGATTATCATTATTTGATAATCTACGTAAAGCTTTTTAAACCTTTATTTATGAAATAAAGGTTATGGTTTGTTTTAAAAATGAATGCAGTCTTTGAAAAACGTCTCATATAGAGGTCAAAACCTCGCAACGAAATCAATTAATATGGAACGTTTTTAATCAATAAGAACGGGACATTTCAAAAAGAACTCCTTGCTATTGTCTTTGCTTTTGACAAATTTCGATCATATCTCGTTCTAGCAAAAACGGTGGTCTATACAGACCATTCTGCTCTTAGATACCTATTTTCAAAACAAGATGCTAAACCAAGATTAATCCGTTGGATCTTACTCTTACAAGAGTTTGATATTGAAATCCGAGATAAAAGAGGAGCAGAAAATCTCGCCGCTGATCATCTTTCTCGTCTTGAAAATCCCGAATTAGAAGTTCTAAATGAATCAGCCATACAAGACAACTTTCCTGATGAATATCTATTGAAGATAGATTATAAAGAAATCCCATGGTTTGCAGACTATGCAAACTACTTAGTTTGTGGATTCCTTGAAAAAGGATTATCGTACCAAAGACGAAAGAAATTCTTCAGTGATATAAAACACTATTTCTGGGAAGATCCACATCTGTTTAAAAGTTGTCCCGATGGAATAATACGCCGATGTGTATTTGGAGATGAAGCTAGTAAAATTTTAAACCATTGTCACACAGGACCAACAGGAGGGCATTATGGGCCTCAACTAACAGCAAGAAAAGTTTATGATGCTGGATTCTATTGGCCAACAATTTACAAAGACGAACACCTTCTTTGCAAATACTGTGATGCATGTCAAAGGGCCGGAAAAATAAGGCAACGTGATGAAATGCCACAAAATGTCATCCAAGTATGTGAAGTATTTGACATTTGGGGTATTGACTTTATGGGTCCATTTCCAAAATCTCATAATAATCTATATATACTCGTAGCCATTGATTATGTATCTAAATGGGCGGAAGCACAAGCTCTCCCAACTAACGATGCACGAGTTGTAGTCAACTTTTTAAAACGTCTTTTTGCAAGGTTTGGAACACCGAAAGCTTTAATAAGTGATCGGGGTACTCATTTCTGTAATAATCAACTTGAGAAAGTTCTTAAAAGATATGGAGTAACTCATAAAATCTCCACCGCATATCATCCACAAACAAGTGGACAAGTTGAAAATATAAACCGAGCTTTAAAACGTATTCTAGAGAAAACCGTAGGATCAAATCCGAAGGAATGGTCCATTAAATTGGAGGATGCACTCTGGGCTTTTAGAACAGCCTACAAAACTCCAATTGGAACCACACCTTTTAGACTTGTTTATGGAAAAGCATGTCATCTTCAAGTAGAAATTGAACACAAAGCATTTTGGGCTTTGAAAACATGTAATCTTGATTTACATGAAGCCGGACGTCTACGATTAAGTCAACTAAACGAATTAGAAGAATTAAGACATGAAGCATACGAAAATTCGTTAATCTATAAAGAAAGAACGAAGAAATGGCATGATAAAAGAATCAGAAGTTCAAAAGAATTTAAAGAAGGAGATAGAGTTCTTCTTTTCAATTCACGATTCAAGCTATTTTCTGGAAAATTGAAATCAAGATGGTCTGGACCATTCATAGTCAAAAGAGTTTTCCCATACGGAATGATAGAATTGATAAATTCAAATGGGATTGAATTTAAAGTTAATGGTCACAGAGTTAAACATTACATACATGGTCCGATGGAAGTCGACAACAAAGTTAATCACAATTTCGACACCACAGCTAACTAAGTGTGGGGAGAATCAAGTCTTTAAAGGATAATATGTATTTCTGTTAGAGTTAGATTGTCTGTTTTCGTGTAGTTCTCGAAAATGGAACCCGAATGGTCTTTCCCTAGCAGACCCTAAATAACTAGTCTTCTCCCCCCATTCTGAATTTTTATTTTTTTTTTAGGTTTTTACGAAATGAAGACTGCCTGTGAACTAAACCATGGTCTAATGCTACACGCTTTGATCACTAAACGTAATAATGACATACTCCCGAGTGAAATAGTATCAGTAATCAGAGAAAAAATGGACGGAGTTAGAAAAGAATCCAGATGCGAAGATAATAAGTTACAATTTGGTAAAGGAAAATCAAAATCCGCAGCGAAAAGAAGAGCACGACACCTAGAAAGATGTCACAAATGCGGAAAATGGTCACATGGAGGTAAATGTTCAAATAATCAAACCTATTCAAATACCGAATTTGTTACTTTATGCAGAGACGGACCGTTCATATGTTTAGAAGAAAAGATACTGAATGCTCGAGGTTACGCCTATGTAGCCATGGAAAACCAATTAAACCGACTATCTTATGAATGGGATAGATCATATAACTAAGAAATCTATTTCACAGGTATGTCTGTACAGTTTTTATTTTTATTTTTATTTTTAACCTTTTGATAATAAACGCTAATTTGTTCGCTAAAAAGTATTAAATTGGTATTAAATAAAATTAGGTTTGGCGACCGAAATTATTGATATCATTCAAAAATTTATTACATCACTGCGAAATTTAACGTTTATTCTTAAGGTATAAATATCTTTAATCAATCAAACCAAAATATTTCAAAAATTCGTCATGAGTTAAATTAGGTCTTGGAACCGAAAATACTTTACCGAAAAGAGGGGCGCATATTTTTGATAATATTTGATTGATTAAAGTGGGATAAAAAGACAAAAAGATTTTTAATTTTATTTTTACCATGTTTTTAATCTTAATATTTAAATCTTAAATTAATATTGTAAACTCTGTAAAAACAATATATTTAAAATTGTAAATATTTGAAAAATTAATATAAGTTTGATATGAATTTATAAATTTTTAAATTAACTTTGGTGTGAACTTTTAATTTTTAAAATATAAATTTTTAATTTTATGCATTTCAAATTTTAAGTTTGGTGTAAATTTTTAATATTAATTTTGAATTTTATATTTAAGTTGTGTGAATTTAAAAACAAAAATTTACTTTATCTCATTAAGTTAAGAATATGATTTTTAAAATTCGTCGTAAGTTGAAGACTAGGTCTTTGAACCGAAATTGCTTTACCCGAGGGAGGGACGGGAACTTTTATTATCATTATTTTTAATCTTATTGATTTAAAGTATGCCAAAAACATTAAAAAAACCCAAAAATCTTAGCTTTTAAAACAATCGCTACAAAAAGACAAATTTTAAAATTTTGTCGAAGGACGGACTAGGACATCGATCCGAAACGACCTCGTCCTAAATAACAAGGGAAACAAAATTTTAAAATTAAGTACTTAATTGTTTCAAAAATTAATGATTATAAAAAAAAAAAAAAAAAAAAAAAAAATCTCCGCTGGTCGCGGAGTTTGGAGGGTAAATCCCCGCGACTCGCGGGAGGACCGGATTACAGAAAAAAAAATAAGAGCTGCAACAGCTCAGTTTCACACTCCACACCCAAAAATACAGCTCGAAATACTCCGAAAAAACCCGAAAAACACCCCCAAAAATCCCAATTTTTAACCGTTAATCACCAAATTTTTTGCTAAAATCATGTTGAGAAGGATGCTATCTAAGAATTACTCAAGAAAAACGGTAAATTTCTACACCTAAACACCATTTAATTCGAAATTTGGTGTTCTTGAGTCATTTTTTCCCCAATTTGATTTTGATGCTTTTTAGTGTAATTAGACTTAAATTGTTTATGTATTATGCTTGTATAACCTAGATTGATGCTGTTTAACATAATTAGAAGCCTTAAACTTCAAATTTTGAATAATCTAGGGTTTGTGTTCTTGAGCAAATTTGGGGCTTTTTGATATAAACAGGTTATGGCCGATTTTTGTCATGAATTGTTGCTAAATTGAGTAGTGTAACATGTCTAGGTAGTTAAATAATCCAAACTTTGAGCCTAAACATGATTTTGAGAATTAAAGTGGACTTTTTCAAGTCTAAAATTCATGAACTTGATTTTTGAAAGATAATGCCATTTGAGACTTGTTTGATTGCTAGTAATGATTATTTTGACATGTTATTTGAGTTGAATGCTTATGAACTTGGCGAAAATTTTCGTATATGCTTATTTGAAAAAGTGTAGATTTGATAAAAATGTGAAAATAAGCTTAAGTTTGATATAAATTGATAATGTCATTGTAATTATTTTGATTGATGATTTTGCTGACACTAATGCATATATGGATGCACAAAAATTGTGTTTGATGTGTTTTGCAGAATGAAAGGGGTGAATCTTCATCCCAAGCCCGCAATGCTCCTGCTGAGAATTTGGAACAACAGGAGGTAGATAACTACTACAAGCAGGATATACCTCATCCAGTCATGACCTTTTCCGATATGCACTTGGAAGAGTTGCACCCGAACCTGAGATTTGACAGACTTTGGATAGATTATCCAAAATATCAACGGGGTTTGCATACTCTTCATTCTAAGGTTGTTGAGGTACCGAGGGTCATAGAATGGGGACCCTTAGAAGCTGTAGAATTGGCCGGGCCAATTAGGGAATTACTTGTACAGAGGTATGGTAATTCTTCTTTTAATGACTGGATATGTTTATTCACCATACGCAGACCTGTATATAAAGTATGGTGTGAAGAATTGTTATGTAGTATAGAGTTGAATGATCGGGTAGCTAGTTTAACCGATCGTTCTTTTATTAGATTTTTGTTAGGCGGTTCGATGCGCCACATGTCTTTACTGGACATGGCTCAGGCTTTACGTATATATACGCCTGAGGAGTTAGCGTCTGCCGATTGTAGAGGATTGATACTAAACGGTAGAAAGATAGATGAGAATTTTGATACACACGGTGTGTGAAGTCAAATGACAAGCCATCACCGTTTCAAAGGGGGAAATTACTCTTATTTGGATATAGATAGAGCCGAATTAAGAGTGATACATAGGTTTTTAGCTAATTCGATTACACAAAGGGGTAAAAACAAGGAAAAAGTAAATGAACAGGATTTGTTTTACCATATGTGTATTCGAGACCCACAAAGCGCTGTAAGTATACCATATTGTGTGGGTTATTATTTATCAGCTATGGTTCGGGGGATGCGACCACATAGCATAATAGGAGGTGGAATTTTTATTACTTTGATTGGTGAATATCTCGGTGTGGATATAAGTCGGGGGTTATTCCGGAAAACTTATCTAGGGTAAAAACTAGATTTCAAAAGATCAAATGTTTTCATAAAGATCCAATTTCCTTAATGGATCTAAATTTTTATAGTCATGTGGGACTGTAAACCATATCGTTACTACCATTGTTTATACCGCCGTATAGAAATCACTGATGTACAAAGTGTGAAGAATAAAGAAGTGATTCTAGTATTTCAAGACGATATTGCTTGAGGACAAGCAACGCTCAAGTGTGGGAATATTTGATAATGCTAAAAACGAACATATATTTCATAGCATTATTCCTCAAGAAAGACAAGCTTTTAGTTGCAATTGTTCTATTTACAAGAGATATTCGTTTAAATAATAAAAGGTGAAGACAAAAGACAGATTCGACGAATTGAAGACGCAAACGACCAAAAAGCTCAAAAGTACAAAAGACAATCAAAAAGGTTCCAATTATTGATAAGAAACGTCTCGAAATTACAAGAGTACAAGATTCAAAACGCAAAGTACAAAATATAAAATTGTACGCAAGGACGTTCGAAAATCCGGAACCGGGACCAGAGTCAACTCTTAACGCTCGACGCAACGGACTAAAAATTACAAGTTAACTATGTATATAAATATAATATAATATATAATTAATTATATTAATTATATATATATTATATTTATAAATAAAAAACCGTCGGCAGAGAAAGACTCCAAGGACTGAGCTGTAATTTCATTCTCCGCGACTCGCGAAGTTTGAAGAGGATTTTGCCGCGAGTCGCGGAGCCCCAAATTTGAAAACTGCCTATAAAGCCAACCGAATTCTGATCAAAAACCATCATCTTTTTCTTCCTCATTCATACGTAAAATTTATATTTATATTTATAATTTATATTTTAATTTTAATTATAATTCTAATAATAAGGGTATGTTAGCGAATATTGTAAGGGTGTAAGTCGAAATTCTGTCCGTGTAACGCTACGCTATTTTTAATCATTGTAAGTTATGTTCAACATTTTTACATTAATGTCTCATAGCTAAGTTATTATTATGCTTATTTAAAACGAAGTAATCATGATGTTGGGCTAATTACTAAAATTGGGTAATTGGGCTTTGTACCATAATTGGGGTTTGGACAAAAGAACGACACTTGTGGAAATTAGACTATGGGCTATTAATGGGCTTTATATTTGTTTAACTAAATGATAGTTTGTTAATGTTAATATAAAGATTTACAATTGGGCGTCCCTATAAATTACCATATACACTCGATCGGACACGATGGGCGGGGTATTTATATGTACGAATAATCGTTCATTTAACCGGACACGGGAATGGATTAATAGCCACTAGAATAATTAAAACAGGGGTGAAATTACATTCAAGGGTAATTGGTGTAATTGTTAACAAAGTAGTAAAACCTTGGTTTACACGCAGTCGATAACCTGGTGTATTCATTAAACAAAGTATTAAAACCTTGTTACAATTCGAATCCCCAATTAGTTGGAATATTTAACTTCGGGTATAAGAATAATTTGATGAGGACACTCGCACTTTATATTTATGACTGATGGACTGTTATGGACAAAAACCAGACGGACATATTAAATAATCCAGGACAAAGGACAATTAACCCATGGGCATAAAACTAAAATCAACACGTCAAACATCATGATTACGGAAGTTTAAATAAGCATAATTCTTTTATTTCATATTTAATTTCCTTTATTTTATATTTAATTGCACTTCTAATTATCGCACTTTTATTTATTGTTATTTAATCGCACTTTTAATTATCGTACTTTTTAATTATCGTAAGTTTATTTTATCGCACTTTTATTATTCGCAATTTCATTATCGTTATTTACTTTACGCTTTAATTTAAGTCTTGTATTTATTTTATATTTTACATTAGGTTTTAACTGCGACTAAAGTCTTAAAATCGACAAACCGGTCATTAAACGGTAAAAACCCCCCTTTATAATAATAATATTACTTATATATATATTTGTATTTTTAATAAAAGTAAACTAATATAGCGTTGAGCTTTGTTTAAAGATTTCCCTGTGGAACGAACCGGACTTACTAAAAACTACACTACTGTACGATTAGGTACACTGCCTATAAGTGTTGTAGCAAGGTTTAAGTATATCCATTCTATAAATAAATAAATATCTTGTGTAAAATTGTATCGTATTTAATAGTATTTCCTGCTAAAATTAATAACTATTTTATATACACCTCGCATAACATCACCGAGTCACTAGTTTCCATACTCCTAAATGCTTGAATTGCAAAAGCTCTTCTTGCATGGCGTTTACCCAATCATCATAAAGAAGAGCTTCCTCAACAGAATTTGGTTCAATTTGACACACAAAGCATGAATATGCATGTAAGAAGAGTTTGCCTGACCTATTTAGTGAAGAATAGAAAGCTTGCATAACATTCTCAGTTGAAGCTTTCTGATTTTCAGACGTTGAGGCATCATTTGATGGTGCTCCAGAAACTCCTTTCGAATCAACAATAAAATCATCTAAGTGTCGAGGTAGGACAACTGTTCGTGATGATCTACGAAAACCTTCAGGTTCTGGTTGTTCTTCCTGAACTTCGACAATTTGTGGCAGATTATGAAAACTTTCGCCACTGTCTATAGGTTGTGACTCCTCTTCAGAATCAGATCCATCATAAGATGGATCATCTTGATAATCACCTGATTCTTCATCATCTTGAACAAGTTGTTGTTGCGGCACTGGGTGATGTTGTGGTGCCGTTTGAGATTTCGGAACCATTTGTGATGGAGACGTCTGCATTTCATTCAGTAATCTTGCAATAACTTCATCATCAGTAGCAACAGACGGAAGACCAAAAGAATCAAACAAATCTTCATAATCAAACTGCCATGAAAAACCTTTCCCAGCAGGAATAGCAGCATTTCTTTGAACATCTACTTCAAAATGTTCTTCAACACGTTTAGATACAGTGTTGAAAACTCTTTTGTTTGGATTCCCATAACCAAGAAATATACCAGGAACAGCCTTAGGATTAAATTTTCCTCCAGTATCTCGTATCATGATTGAACACGGTGCACCAAAGGGTTCGAAATGTTTAATGTTAGGCTTCCTTTTATGTAGCAATTCATAGCAAGTCTTTCCATGTCTCTTGACTACTAACAATCAATTCATTGTATAACATGCTGTAGCCACAGCTTCACTCCAGAAGTTAACCGGTAAACTTGAATCGGCTAACATAGTTCACGCAGTTTCAATTAACGTTCTGTTACGTCTTTCAGCAACACCATTTGATTGCGGAGTATAAGCTGGACTGAACTGTTGTTTAATGCCTTTCTCGTTGCAGAAACTCTCCATCTGCTGATTCTTGAATTCAGTACCATTATCTGTTCGAGTCTTCCTAACCTTTAACTTGTACAAAGATTCCAGCTTCAAAAACAACAACTTTATATTTTCAAATGTGTCAGACTTCTTCTTTAACATCACTACCCAAGAGTATCATGAGTATTCATCAGTCACTACTAAACAATATGAATCTCCAGAGATGCTTGTTCGATTAATCGGACCAAAAAGATCCATATGTAACAACTCTAGAGGAACAACAATTGAATGATGTTTCTTTGTTGCATGTAACTTTTTAGTCTGTTTGCCTTTCTTACACGGAAGATATCCTTCAGGAATTTGAAAACTCTTAACATTTACTCCCTCAATCAGATTATTATGAACAAGATTGTTCATCTTTCTCAAGCTCAAATGACCCATACGCTTGTGCCATGAAATTGATTCTTGTTCTGTAGCTTTGGATATGAAAGCT
This sequence comes from Rutidosis leptorrhynchoides, assembly GCF_046630445.1. Lineage (NCBI taxonomy): Eukaryota > Viridiplantae > Streptophyta > Magnoliopsida > Asterales > Asteraceae > Rutidosis > Rutidosis leptorrhynchoides. The sequence continues at coordinate 116,828,444 of NC_092338.1, forward strand.
TGATGACCTGTTGCAGCTTTAACATGGGCTGTTGACATATCCAAAATATACAAATCTTTATTTCTGGGAGCTGTCATAAGAATCATCTCTTCCGGTATTACATACTCTTTTCTTCAAAATGTAGCATCTTTGATCATCAAAAGCAACCTTATGCTTTTTATCTGCTACTTGCGAAACTGACAGCAGATTATTTGACATCTGCTTCACAAAATTCACTTTATCAAAACTAACATTAGCATTAGCAATCACACCCTGAGCTGTAATAAAACCTCCTTCATCTCCTGCAAAAGAAACAGATCCTCCATTTACTGATTTGACATTAGAAAGTAAGGACATGTTTCCTGTCATGTGCCGGGACGCCCCACTATCAACAATCCAGGTATTTCTACTCGGATCGTAGGCGACCTGCACAATAAGAAAAGAAGTTAGTTTGAGATGGACACCCATGCCCGAATGGCAGTGGGTTTCCCATCGACACCAATAACTTGCACATCCATCCATTGACCCTTTGATCTTGATGGATCATTGGACTTGTCAACAACCTTTGTCTCGGTTTTAGGCTTCCAAATGGTACGTTTACCAACAGATTTCTCATAATAGTCATTCGTTTGAAAAATTTTATTCACACCTGACTGTACCCTTGTGGATGAATTAGCAATAGAATTTGACTTTGGTTTAGAAAAACCTTTTGAACTATTACTTGAAGTACCTATGGAACTGGAACTAGAACTAGAAGCATAGTGTGTAGTTTTCGTTTCAGTGTCAGATTTTCTTTTTGGTTTTTTCCAACGCTGTTGACAGTTAACAGCACAATGACCCTTTTTCCCACATTTATTACAGTTTTGAGTTTCTGGTGTACGTGTTTTTGAACTCAGGTGCTTATTGGGAAAAGACTGTTTCATGGGTGACATATGTTTCTCAACATGATGTTTCAAGCCTGGTCGACGGTTAGGATGCACATATTTAGGCACATTGTTAGTATTAGGGCTCCTTTTATTAAATAGTTCTTCAGGTGCTTGTGTAAGAACATATTCTTTATCTAGGTTGAGTCCCTGCTGATACTTGACAGGTGTCTGAAATATTTTATTTCCATTAGAGTTCCTAGAGTTTACTTGTTTTCTAGGTGTGGGTTGTCCGCTTTCACTAGCCTTACTAGCATTCAATGGATTTTTCAGGATAGTGATTGGTTTGGATTTTGGTGTCACAAACTCTGAAACTTTTTCATACTCTGAATCAGATTTACTGTCCTCAGCTAAGCCTTCAACAACCGGCTTAGTGTTGTCTGATTTTTCATTCTCTACAGGCTTAACACTTAGGATTTCACTAAGGCAAGAATCAGAAGGTTTATTAATGTACTCATTCCTAAGAGGAGGAGGACACTCTTTATAACCTAAACCCTTTTTACCATCATTCTTGTTATAGACAGTATAGTCAATGACATATGACATTCGCTGCCAAGTGTCATTTCTAGCCTTTTCTGACTCATACTTAATCTTAAACTCTTCCTTTTCTCTCTTAGCACATTTAAGTTGATTTAAGTACATCATTATAGCCTTTTGGTCACCTGAAATTGTAGCTCTTAAATCATGAACTTGATTTTCTAGAGTTTTGATTGTCTCCCTGAATTCCTTTTTATTGTTAAACAGAGTTAAATTAGTCTCGTATAGGCCTTTTACCTCAAGATAAGCTGCTTTAACAATCCTAAGTTCCTGTTTTACTTCAGGACAGTAGATACATCCTAAGGGGATATCATTCAGTTTTGAAACTATGGATTCAAGTTTAGCAATTTCTAACTTATGATCAGCACAATCGTTACATTCCAAAGGAAATTCAGTTTGTACCTTAGAGTCACTTGATGTGTTTGCCATGAACGCATATTCCTTTTCTTCAGTCTCTGATTCAGGTTCAGATTCTGAACTAGAACTGGAACAGTCAGAATTATTCAACTCAACTGAAGTCTTGACATCATCTACCACAATAGTTTCTCCATCTGATGAAGATGAACTACTGTAATCAGTCCATACATCGCCATCATTGTGCATTGCGTACTTGAACTTCTCATACACTCTCTTGTTAAGAACACCTCTTCTAACATATCTGATCATTGCATAAGTTCGCTCAATTCTTGCTTCCATCTTGCAGATGTAACACATGCATTCATTCGCAGTACCAACACAACCAGCTTTCTCTCTCTCTTGTTTCTCACTTTCAGTTTCTTCTTCGGTCTTAGGCATTCTAACAACGTTAGCATGATTTTCATCATCAGCAAATACTGTCCAATCACAACCTTCGTCTGAATATGTTGCAATTAAGCCTTTTGCTTTATCATTTCTGATAGTATCACTGCTCGTTGTTTCAACTGGCACATTAACCTTTATCTTATTAAACTGATTGTGAAATGGGTTGTGAAAACCAGTTTTCTGTGGCCTGGTACATGTTCTTTTGAAGTGTCCTAACTCATTGCAATTAAAACATCTCACTTTTGACATATCAAAACCTAACTTAGTATCTCTAGTAACACCTAAGCTCTGTTGACCTGTCCTTTTCAGAAATTTCTTCACTCGTCTAATCACACTACCCATAGCCCAGAGGATATCCATCTTTTCAATTTCATCCTCATCAATCTGCTCATAATCTTCTGCTTCTAAATAAGCATTACCAATTTGACCACCAACCATTTCATTATAAGAATTAACTACCAAAGCAACTAAAGCCATATCTTCCTCTACAACTGAAAGGGGCCTAGTTCTTAAATTCTCAGTGTTGAGAACTACAGTTTTTGGCTCCTGTCTAATGGTGGACTGATTTGTACTACTAGGCTTATTTACTTGGGTTGGAAACATCACATTTTGAGCAGGTTGTGATCTATTTACAGCACTATCATTATAAACAAACGCTGTTTGTAAGGGAGCATGAACATTGCTCAATCCAGAAGTACCAGCTTTGTAAATTATAGGACTCTGTTGACCCTCAAGACGTTTCTTCTTGGTTTCCATATCCAAGTCCTTTACCATCAATTTTGATGTGAATTTATCTAGGGTCAGTGATTCACCAGCAGACGAAGCTCTGTCTTCTATCTGTTCAATAAACGCATCCCACTTGTGTGGTAAACCATCTGTTAATTGTTTGATAGCTTTCTGTTCTGTAACTTCTACACCTAAGTTACCCAATTCAGAGACAAGATGACGATAACGAATGATTGTCTCTTCTAACGTTTCATGACTTAGAGCAGCAAACCTTTTCCATTCACTTTTGATTACTTTAGCTTTCTTTTCACGATACGCCTTATTTCCTTCGACACCTATCTTAATAGCATTCCAAAGAGAATATGAAGTTAAGTGCATTTGATATTGATGATAAATATCACCGTCTAAACCCTGGGTCAATTGAGCATAACATCTACATTCTAAGGCATATGTTTCTTTTTCTGTCACGCTATAATCTTCATACTTTTTACTATTACCATCAATACCTAAAGGCTCTTTATATTCATGTTGTATCAAATCCCACATTCTAGGATCAAGGCCTCTAATGTAATTCATGAACCTAGCCCTCCATCTAATGTAATCATTTGTATTATCAAGTCTAGGAGCACGATTGGCACTGCCTGATTCACTATCAGATAGTAAAATGTTTTGAACGCCGGAAGTAATTGCCATTGCCTGATCAGACATTTTAAAATTTAATTAAGGTTGAATCTGATCCTAAGTCGGTCGACTGTTGGTGACAGTCGGTCGATGAACAGCTACAGTCGGTCGATGAACAGCTACAGTCGGTCGATGAACATCTACAGTCGGTCGACTGTCAATGATTAATTGGTCGAAGTTCTGTTTACATTTAGGCAAATGGTAGTACTTTTTTCAATCGGTCGATGTTCCTTCAATCGGTCGGTTTAGTACTTAAGTCGGTCGGTTTACAACTTAAGTCGGTCGGTTTAGCATATGTCGGTCGGTTTAAAGACAATCGGTCGAACTAATGACAATCGGTCGAAATACATGAAAATCGGTCGATTGTCTCCTAAGTCGGTCGACTGTACTTTCTTTCAGAGCTAGAATCCAAAAAAATCAGGTTTTTGACTTCTAAACGATTTCAAGCTCAATTTTCGAACTAAAACTACTGACCAACACCTTAAGCAACTAAGAATGACTTATGTAAACACTCTAAAGCAATTAAAACCAAAGGTTTAACGTAAAAGTATACAAAATTCAATCCAAAACCAATTTTTGACCCAAAAATATACCAAGAACTTGTTTAAAACAATTGATTCAGCAAGCCAGAGCTCTGATACCACTTTGTAGACGCTGAGAGAGGATCTTAGAATCAACCTAACACGATCTAGAGGCGGAATAACACTAGAAAGAGCTTAAACGAATATCTATGGGTTTTCGGGTTCGTACAAGTCAAACCAAGATTAGATCTTGATAAACACGAAGCCTAGACTGACATTCTGTGGTATTTGGACATGAAGATTGAGAGAGACTCGACCTAGAACTGTTTTCGTGTGTGTGTAATCTGCAGAGTTGTTAACCAAATTAATGAAGATTAATTAGGCTTAAATACCTCAGTTCCTATGTCGGTCGACAGTGGATGACAGTCGGTCGACTGACCATGTCAGTCGGCCGACTGTCGAGTAATATTACGAAATATATTTAAACGTTTACAAATATAAAATAACACATCGACAATCAACGTTTAACAATATTACAGGTTACAACATGATCGAATAAAACGTTAAAGTTCATGGAACTAGGGATTACAGAATATGCACTAACAATTACCTTAGGTCAGTATGCGTTTAAATAGAGATTAATGTATTATCCTTTTTGTTCAGAGTCGACTCTTCATTTGGTTTTGAGGCTCAGGGGAGGAAAAAGTGGTACTGTTGCACCTTATTTGGGGAATTTGGCTAGGAAATACGTTCAGGACAAAGTAATTTGCCGCATGTAAGTTCGCTAAATCTTCATATATTTTTATGATCATCCAAATGTTGGGTATATATCATATTTGTATTCTTTTTGTGTTTTTGATGTGCTTAAAATAGATGTGAGATATTTCGGATGCTGAATCATTGAATAGATCAGGGATTTTATTTCTCTATGAAATTATGATTATAAACTTGTCTGAATTTCATCATTAGCCTTTTTACTATTTCTTTTATGTAGCCTTCTAAAATGTATGTGAATTATTTGACTTATATGTATTAATGCCTTTGATGTCTGAAATCTGTTCGGTTAGGTGCTATGCTCGCCTAAACCCAAGGGCTGTTAACTGCAGGAAGTGTCACAGCACCCAAGTAATCTTTCTTTCCACCTTACTTGTAATTTTATTTTTTGTACACACTTCTAACATTGTTTGTTATACGTGCTTTATCTGGTTGTATTATTTGTTGATTTTTCTTTGCTTTTATGTGTTTGCAGCTAAGGCCAAAGAAGAAGCTCCGACTCCACGTCCCATGAGTGTTTTGTTTGCTGGAAGAGGAGCTAGCTATCTGGTTGTTTTATAAAATAAGGACCTTGTTTAGTGGTTTTTGTTATTTTCTATGAACTTAAACCTGTTTAATGCTTTGTTTAATTCCTCTAGCACAATTAGTCTTTGTACTCTTGGTGCACCTTTTGTTTTAATTCCGTCTCTAATAAATGTTGTTCGTTCTGATGTGAAAATTCTGAAACTTGTGTTTAGTTTAGTATGATGAAGGCTAGCTGAGTCCTGTTAGCCTTTTAGCATAAAAGCATGCCATCTAACCCTTTACTCGCTAATAGTCAGTTTTTAAGTGAAATTATGTGATCATAACTAATAAGCTTTGTCATTAATAAACTAAAATCATATGCGATGTTTGTTTGGTAGTTGTGGTTGCGGTAAAGGATCGAGTGTTTTTTTACTACCGTTGTTACTGGATGACCTAAAGACGATAACACAATTTTCGTTCGAAATATGTAATTGGCGAAGGCTCTAATTGCTGAGTTTTCCATGGAAAGCTAAGAAATGGGGATAAAATAATTATAAAGAAGTTGAATACCTGCTCAATACAAGACTCTGAATCTGAGTTTAAGAACAAGATGAGAGCGTCGTTATCAGTTTAGTTGGTGTAACTAACTAACTAACATGCATAGTTTAACTGTTCTTGAGATTGTTTTAATTTGGAAATCTATATCTATACAAGCATACAATTAAGCCTTAAGAACGAGTATTTTTTGCAATTTTGTGGTTATTGTATGGAGAAAAAGAACCGAATCTTGGTATATCAGTATGCAACCATGGTTTGTTTGTAGATGTTACAAGGTAACCAAACAAAACTACTTCTTTTTAAAAGTTTCTTTTTTGACTAGATTTTAAAATTTCATGGTTTTATGGTTTGGGTTAGGTAGAAAAGGCTGTGACGATAGTGATGAACGTGGTGCGGTTTTAAATTGGGTACAGAGAGTAAAATCCGCTTATGGTGTAGCCATAGCAAGAGGTCTTGAATATCTACGTGAAAAACTTGACCCACAAATAGTTCATTGTGATGTAAGATCGAGCATTGTCCTTGTGTTTGAAAATTATGAATCGAAAATACGATTTCAGCTTTAGCAATTTGTCTTCTGACACTGCAGCTCGGCTGCAGTCAACTAGAGTGTTGGGAACTTTTGGATACAATTCTCCTAAGTAAGTGTTACTAGTCATATATAATGTTTTTGTATAACAGTTAGAGAAACAGAACTCAGTGTTCGTGGGTCAATATGACCTGGCCTGACCCGTTTCACCCATACGATGTTGACCGAAATTTGAACCCCAAAGTGTGTTCATCTGTAAATGTACTAAATCTGTTTATGATGTCCACAAATGTCAGTTAGTAGCAGTGGCAGCACTGTTTGTCCAATACGAGGCAGACTTTCGAATAAGTATGACGATTGTGGTCAAGGCTTTAACTGAGTCTTAGTCCTAGTCAACATTCAACCAGTTTTGAGGGACCAACGCTTAAACTGAGACATAGATTTTAAAACAAAAATTGTCAATTATTTGATGGTATCGTTACCCCGAATGTGGAACAGGTCAAAGTTTTTGAGCCCAGAGGGCACAGGTATGCAGCTATGAGCTCTGTATGGTTCAGGAGATGACCTGACTCTTTGAGCATATGTAACAATCTTGACCCGTATCATATTGATTCGTCGTTTAACCATGAATGTATAACTCCTGTAATTTTATTTAGATGAGGTGTTAATCGTTGCTGTATGAAAAAGTATACGAAGTACCAATATGGCAACAAATGTCCGTAATAGATTAATCTCGAAGTCGTCCAAGATTCTAGAACCGTCAACGATTGTATAGATTCTTTTACGATTAAGTTAATACTGCTGAAACTAGTAATCCTAGCTCATAGACGCACACGAATAAAAAGTCGTAGATCGTTGTTTTACAGATACTGTATATATGATGCTAATCGACTTTTTTCACACTTTTCACTTACAATGTGTCCCTAGCTTTCTCTTTACCTTTTTCGTCATTATCTAGCCTTTTCGGCTTGATCTGTAGAAATTACTTGATTATTTGAATCAATAAGGAAATGCAAATTCATATATTAAAGCTTACATCAACTTTTGAGAAATAGCATGGCCAAATCGAATCGTTTGATCATTTTCACTCGAATATCGAAGAATAGAAATACAAAACATTCAGACAAAATATTTATCAACGGAAGTCATGTTTATGAAGAACTAGTACAGCAAAAACTAAGTTATATGCTGAAACTGACTAATCAATTTTCCATAGATGTACACGAAAGAATAGTAAATAAGAGAATGTCCTTACATTTTCGTATTCGATTCAAATCATTCTCAATCCCATGAGTGCTATCTATGTCACCAATCTGAATAAATAATAACTTGGGATTACTAGAAAGTCGGTCAAAACTTGTCCAAAACCTTGAAAATTATTTCAAACTCGGTCATAACTGGTCAAAATTCAACCAAAACTCGGTCAAAATTGATCAAAGTCAAACTTTGTCAACATCGGAGTGCTCCCCAAGTACTCTCCGAGTTGCTGAGTACTCCCTAAAAAGTATTGACCGACTATCTACAGTGGCGATTCTAGGATTGTAACTCAATGGGTTCCTGATTTTTTTTTTCAGTACTAAATATATTAGAATGCTATTTTAGTGGTAGTTTACTTTCAAAAAATCAAAATTAGAAAAATATATGAGGTCCGAGTAGTTAAATTTAGAGATGTCTTATAGAATTTAAAAGAAAAACTATCAATCCGAAAAATATATGGGATCCTGCAGTTAAATTTACTAGTGTCCTATACAATATAAAAAGTATATTCTACTAAAAATCTTTAAACTAGTGGTGTCCCGTGAACCCACGGAGTTATAAGCAAACTCGCCATTGCTCCCAGAGTAGCAAGTTTTGCAACGTTGGTTGTAGTAAGACCCGAAACGGATTATGGGTAGAGGTGGAAGCATGATTCTCTATCACTGTTGTCAAGTAATAATGAAATTTTTTGATCAAGTAAGAAGGAAGTTATACTTCAGTGCTAAAATAGAAAAATCAAGTAAACTTCGAACAAGAATGCCCCTAACAATCTTAATACCTAAATAAGCATCACTCTATTATTTTTCAACTCAATGATCACTAATTTAATTAAATAACATGACAAACAATTTTTTTTTTTAACCAGAAATAAATGGGACATGGAACATAATTTAATAAACCAAATTATAAATATTTTATTATTATTATTGTAATGTAAAGTATAAAAGTTACTCCGTAATAAATTCAAGATAATAGTCAAAATAATAAATAAATGGAGACAATCCGTACACCATCAAACTTTAGTTTCGCACCATTATGCCATTTTTTTATTTTAAGTAATTTATGATATTTAATTTACATAAAAATAAAAGTGATGATATATACACAATTATTTTTGTTATGTAAATAACCAATTATGCTTTATAGTGTTATACTACACTGTAAATATTGGTTGTGTATATAACATAAATAGTTGTGTACATATCACTCCACCAAAATAAAATCGTACAAAACTACGACACACTTTCTGCCTCTTCAAGTTCAAAGCTTTTTCATTCTTTTGTTCTTCGATGAATTACATTAAAGCACACACATGTATATAGTATGAACCCTAAAATTACATTAATGGACACACATGTATAGTATGAACCCTAAATAAGACATAAAACATTGATAATTAATTAATTAATTACATCAAAGTAACTACAAACATTAAATACTCCCTATTAGCCAAGTTGAAGATATTAAATGGGTCAATATAGTATAATTATTGTTATTGACAACAAAACTCCAAAACAGTAGCCTTGAGGTAACCTTTTTATTGGGCCGACCAGCATTAAATTACGATCCATGTATAATTTATTGAAATGGCCGGTGGGCCCAAAAAACTTGTTCCGTACGGCTCATGCATAACCCTAATCAAAAAGCTGATCAGAATATAAATAAAACCTCTCGCACGCCCAATTTTTCATCATATCAGATATCGGATAAAATTGAAAAGGAAAAAAATGCAGATCTTCGTGAAAACCCTAACTGGTAAAACCATCACTCTGGAGGTCGAAAGTAGCGACACCGTGGATAATGTCAAAGCAAAGATTCACGATAAGGAAGGTATAACTTTTTTTCCTCTTTATCTGAACTTAAATCACAACTTTTCAATTTTATATGCTCTGTATTTATTACTCCTATAGCTATAGCTTAGCTATATAGATAAAAATATAATGCAAATCTGGAAATGAAATATATATTACAGTGAATTTGCGTATGCATAGTTACATAAACATGCAGCAACAGTAGGCATGCAAGCCTAACCATCTGCAATTGTTGATCCGTACAACGATAGTAACTGCAATTGTTGATCTGTAACGATTCGTGCTTGCAATATAAATACATGTAAATTCATCAATTAACGATTTTGTGTTGTCGTATTGCTGTTTTTGTAGGTATTCCTCCGGACCAGCAGCGTTTGATCTTTGCCGGAAAGCAGCTTGAAGATGGCAGAACTCTTGCTGATTACAACATCCAGAAAGGTTTTTTTTGTTAACAATCATTTCTATTATTTACAGTGCATATTAGAAATGAAGGTTAAGTAGTATTTAGGTGTTTTTTTACAGTTATTTTGTATTCATAATTGTTATTGTTGTGAATCAGGCTATTAATGTAACATAATTGTTTAATTAATTTGCATTTCGTATATTCAGATTAAATTGGGGAAAAATGTACCAATTTAAATTAGGATGGTTTTGATGTGAATCATGACTCATGTTGTTAAGATAATTTTTTGTTAGGAGTCATTATTACTACCTTCGGTCAGTTATCCTATCATAGTAAAAAGTTTGTGTAATGTAATTAAGCTGTGCAGAATGACAGTACTGTATGAGTTTAAAACTGTAAATAGAGTTTAAATTAGTGTTCTTCTTTTTGTGCAGAATCAACTCTTCATTTGGTTTTGAGGCTGAGGGGAGGAGGAAATAACAAGAAACATAAAATTGAACCTTCTTTGGTGGCGTTGGCCAATAAGTACAAACAGGACAAGAAAGTTTGCCGCAAGTATGTTCTCTAAATCTTCATATATTTTGATAATGATCCAAATGTTGCGTATATATCGTATTTGTATTTATTATGTGTCTTTGAGGTGCTTAAAATAAATGTGTGATCTTTCAGATGCTGAATCAGTAAAAAGACCAGGGATTAATTTCTCTAAGAAATTATGATTTGCATTTACTTACCGTTGCATATTTCAAGATTAGTCAAAATATATTTTTTCGCAGCCTTTTGTTTTTGTTTTGATCTTATAAACTTTGGAATGAGGTTATTTTACTCGCATCATTTTCTGTTTGTCCAATTTTTACTAAATGACATGTTTACATGATTTTCAGTTATTATTGGTTCTTATTTTGTTGAATTATATGTTGTATGTGTTGGGGTGCAAACTTATCCCACATAAGATGGAAACAAAAATAAATGTATGTATATAAGTCTAAGGGGAAGTCCCTCTAATACCAATTGGTTTTAGAAAAGGATGAACTCTTGGGCTTATATTACAGGACATTGTGTTTGGGTTATGCGATCTTACAAATGGCATCAGAGCTAGGCTATAGCCCGATGTGGTGAACGACGCAGTGGTGGCGCACCCCTAAGCGCACGGTGCGACATAGCACACCCCTCAGTTTGCCAACGATAATTGAGTCATGGTGCCTTATATCGAAAGTCTTCCTTCCCAAGGCGTGGAAGTGCGGCGTGTCCCGATGGTGAAAGAAAAGTGAAAGAAAGAGATCGGCGGTATAAGAGGCGTGTCCCGGTAGTGAAAGAAAAGTGAAAGAAAAGAGACCGGTGATATAAGATGGCGGGAGTATCGTTGAAGGGGAGGCTCGGATGTGGTCTTCGGTTTGAGGGGAGGATTGTTGGGGTGCAAACCTATCCCACATAGGATGGAGACAAAAACAAATGTATGTATATAAGTCTAAGGGAAAGTCCCTCTAATACCAATTGGTTTTAGAAAAGGATGGACTCTTGGGCTTATATTACAGGACATTGTGTTTGGGCTATACGATCCTTACAGTATGTAGTGTGTTTTCCTCTAAACTTGTCTGAATTTCATCATCCTGAGCTTTCTACTATTTCTTTTGTGTGGCATTCCAAAATATATGTTGAATTATTTGACTTGTTTTATGCCTGAAATCAATCTATTTTGTTGAGGACCTTGAAGAAGATGATCAATGCCTTTTATGTTTGAAATGTATTTTGTTTGTTAGGTGTTATGCTCGCCTACACCAAAGGGCTGTAAACTGCAGGAAGAAGAAGTGTGGTCACACCAACCAAGTAATCTTTCTCTCCACATGACTTCTATTTTTCATTTTTGTGCACGTTTTTAACATTGTTGTGTGTGCTTTATCCGGTTATATTATTTGTTGATTATTCGTTTTGTTTTTGTGTTTGCAGCTAAGGGCAAAGAAGAAGATCCTAGTGAACGCGCCCTGAGTGGTTTGTTTGTTCGAAGAGAAACTATCTGGTTATTCTAGACATATGCATGGTTTTTGTTACAGTATTTTCTATGAATCTGAACTTGCTTAAGTCTTTTGTTTGTTCGAAGAGAAACTATATATCTCGTTATTCTAGACATATGCATCTTGTTAAGTGGTATATGTTACTTTCTATGAATCTGAACTTGCTTACTCGTTTGTTAAATTCCACAAGCACAATTAGTTTTTGTACTCTTGGTGCACCCTTATTTTTAATTCCGTGTCTAATTATGCTGTTCATTCTGATGTGGGAATTGTGAAATCTGTTTTTAGTTTGATATACTCTGAGGGCTAGCAGAGTACTCCTGGTAGCCTTTTAGCTTAAAAGCATGCCATCTCTTTAATCACGTCAGTTTCAAATTGAAATTGTGTGATCATAACAAATAAGGTTTTATCTTTAATAAACTAAAATCGTGTGCAATGGTTGATGGTTGGTTGCGGTTGCCGTAAAGGATAGATTTTTTTTTTCTTTAATGTGAGTCCTGAATACCGTACTAATACATCATGTTTGATACCTAATTACCTATATGATTTCTGATGAAAATATAGGTGACTGGTATTGAGTATAAACTCTTATTGAATTAAAATAGATGTGCTTCTTTGAAAGTTGCAAATGTTGGATAGATTCTTGATGTGATGAATATGTTTCTACACTCCTCTAAAGTATTGATGTATAATTACTTACGATTGTAGTTCGCTCGAGTTTTTAGTGATTGAGAGTTTGTTAACCATTATTAACTATCAGTATAACACCGTAGGCGCCTAATAGTTATACACCATAGGCCCCGTTTGGCCCACGGAATCCAATGGATATAACTCCTAGGTAGTTTGTACTGTGATGATGTATATAATGTGTTTAGAGTGTATAATTGTTAGTCCCGTGTAGATTTGTATGGGTGTTATAATAGTAGTGTCTATGTCTAATGTGTAATTGTGAGCTTGTTATAGAGGTAATGTTGAATGTTGTTTGATATGTCAGCTAATAAATTGGTTTTCTTAGTTATAGAGGTAATACCATCACTGTTTACCAGTATACATAATAAATTTTTAGAAAGGTAAGTAAATCAATTAGCATGAATAATATACGCAAGTCTGATCCCCAAAATTTGAACCCCCATCTCATAATGGATTATAAGCCATTTGACCTGAATTAAACAACGAGTACCCTCCAAAGGCAGTTGCTAAGGTTAACTTAGTATCTCGCCTCTGATCATTTTGTTCAGAACAGAACGATTTGGGTTTGTTATTTTATCTCAAACGGGTCAAGAGGTTTATAGGTCATTCAAAGTCTAATAGATGTGCATACAACCTACTAAACCATTTTTACAAAAGATTCAGATTATAGTTTTTTCCTGATTTCAATCATGTATAATGTGTTTTCATAACAGTTGAAGATATAGAAGTGTTTGGTTCCACATGACCTGGCCTGGCCCGTTTTCACCCGTACTATGTTGATCGATATTTCAAACCCAAAGCGTGTTCACTTGTACAGGTAATGATGTCCACTAATCTCAGTTAGCAGCAGTTGCAGCACTTTGTGTCCAATATGAGGCGGACTTTCGACCAAGTATGACGATTGTGGTCAAGGCACTACAAGCCACTTCTCAACTCTAAACCAACACCTTTAAGGTCAAGGTTTAACCAGTTTCGAGGGACCAACGCTTCAACTGAGACATTATAAAACAAAAAATGTCAATTATTTGATGGTGTCATTATCCCGAACAGGAACATGTCAAAGCTTTTGAACTCAGATCATATTAAATCGTCATTTTACCATGAATGTATTGTAAGGATATTAGGACCCAAAACAACGCAAGTGATTCAACAAGATCACTCACCAATAGTAATTCTACAAGATTACTAACCCACTTAATGAACGAAAGATTATAAATGCAAGAAATGTAAATCGACACAAGAGATAACGTGGTTATATGCAATCGTTGTGATTGCTTTAGTCCACGGACCAACTAGAGAATGTATTTACTGAATATTTGTGGTGTGTTTACAATGAGTTACAAGAGGGTCTATTTATAGAATGATTTAAGGAGTAAGCTAAAAACAATTCCTTGAAGCTTCATGTGAGTTTCCTGACAGCTTCATGGAGGCTACATGTGAGTTTTCTGACAGCTTCGTGGAAGCTACATGTGAGTTTCCTCACAACTTCGTGGAAGCTACATGTGAGTTTCCTAACAACTTCGTGGAAGCTTCGTGTGAGTTTTCTGGAATCTTCCCTCTAATTGTTTAAAGTTCTCCATATCTTCAACAATCTCCCACTTGGAGACTTTGAACAAACCCAACCTTCGTCAACCCAAAATATCAACGATCTAACCAAGAACGTTAAACTACCATTATACCGCCAAACTCCATTTGGGACACGCACACTCAACACATACTTCGGATGAGCAGACTTTCGATACAAGGTCTTCAACACTACTTGTTAGAATTGAAACATTAACTCTCTAATTCTCTAGTTGGGGTCTTCTCTCATCAATTCATTAGAAGACCAATTGAGGTAATGCAAAACCTCAATTTCTCTGTCGTAACAACCTTAGTAAACATATCAGCAGGATTCTTCGTACCAAGGATTTTCTCCAATAATAAAGTACCATCATTTATATGTTGTCGAATAAAATGATACCTTATCTTGATGTGTTTCATACGACTATGAAACACCGGATTCTTCCCAAGATGTATTGCACTTTGATTATCACAATACAAGATGCAATAGTCTTGTCTTTTACCCAACTCACCTAAGAAGTTCTTCAACCAAACAAGCTCTTTAGAAGCTTCTGCAATAGCCATATATTCGGCCTCGGTAGTTGACAAAGCAACACTCTTTTGTAGTCGAGAGATCCAACTAACCGCCATCTTTTCTATTGTGAAAACATAGCCCGTAGTGCTTTTCCCCGAATCATCACATCCACCCAAATCAGCATCCGCATAACCCCTAAGTATGAGATTGTTTTTGGAGAAACACAATCCCATATTAGAAGTACCTTTCAAATAACGAAGCAACCATTTGACCGCTTTCCAATGCTCTTTCCCCGGATCAGACATATAACGACTTACAACTCCCACTGCGTGAGCAATATCGGGTCTTGTACAAACCATGACATACATAACACTACCCACGGTCGATGCATATGGAACCTTTTCCATCTCCATTCTGTCTTCTTCCGTTTTAGGTGATTGACTTTTCGATAGCTTTATCGTGCTACCCAAAGGCATAGAACGAGCCTTTGAATTTTCCATGTTAAACCTCTCTACAACTTTCTCAATATATTTGGATTGAGACAAGTATAGAGTACCCTTCACACGATCACGCACAATACTCATGCCAAGTATTTGCCTAGCACCACCAAGATTTTTCATCTCGAACTCATGGGAAAGTAATCCTTTCAACTTGTTAATTTCGGACATGTTGGAACCTGCAAGTAACATGTCATCAACATACAACAATAAGATTATATAAGAAGACTTGAGTTTCTTCAAGTAGCAACAGTGATCCGCTTCACATCTTAAGAAACCAATCTTCTTCATAAAATCATCAAACTTCAAGTACCATTGCCGAGGTGCTTGCTTCAATCCATACAAACTTTTCTTTAGCTTACAAACCCACTTATCTTTACCCTTTACCTCAAAGCCCTCGGGTTGCCTCATATAGATCTCTTCATCAAGGTTACCATGTAAGAATGCGGTCTTCACATCTAGTTGCTCTAGATGTAAGTCCTCGGATGCAACCATAGAAAGTACCAAACGAATAGTAGTCATCTTCACCACCGGTGAAAATATCTCTTGGTAGTCAACTCCTTTCTTTTGTTGAAAGCCTTTAACCACCAAACGAGCCTTGTACCTTTTCTTGCCATCCAACTCATTCTTGATTCGATACACCCATTTACTTTGCAACGCCCTTTTATCATGAGGTAATTTCACTAGTGACCAAGTTTTATTCTTCTCAAGTGACCCCATCTATTCTTTCATGGCAAGCTCCCATTGTATGAATTCTTTTGTCTTCCTTGCCTCAAAGTAACTTTTGGGTTCACCATTCTAGGTATAGAGCAAGTAGTTTGCTGATAGAGAATACCTAGGATTAGGTTTGGGCACTCTAGTCGAGCGTCTTAGTGTAGGAGCAACCGAAATGGTTGGACCGGTTTCATTTGTGTCCTCCTCATCACTAGAACTCGCACTATGTTCAAAATCATCACCGCTTTCCGAATCATTTCCATCATTAGCATTTTCTGACGCCTCACCGTTAATTGGCAATTCATTGTTACCCGTACTCCCACTAGAACCTGCAAGATCATCAATAGAAACATCATCAAAAGTAACATGACCCGGTTTAGGACTCTCCGTTTCCGGTTTGCCATAAACCGAATCTTCATCAAAGGTAACATCACGAGAACGAATCACTTTTCTAGCCTCGTTATCCCAACAACGATAACCCATTTCATCCGACCCGTAACCTATGAAAGTACACTTCTTTTACTTAGCTTCAAGCTTGTCTCTATCCGCATCTTTGGTCTTCACATAAGCATTACACCCAAAGATCCTAAGGTGATTATAACTCACCTTCTTACCTTGCCATTCTTCCTCGGAAATTCGGAAACCCAACGATGTTGAGGGTCCCCTATTTATCAAATAAGCCGCCGTATTAACCGCATCCGCCTAAAACATCTTAGGCAAACCGGCATGTAGTCTCATACTCTTAGCCCTTTCATTTAACGTACGATTCATACGTTCGACGACCCCATTGTGTTGCGGTGTCTCCGGTACCGTTTTCAACATTCTAATACCGAGCTTTGCACAATGGTCTTTAAACTCAAGACTACCATATTCCCCTCCATTATCCGACTTCAAGCACTTGACTTTCAAATTAGTCTCATTTTCTACCATAGCTTTCCACTTCACAAAAGTATTAAATACATCGGATTTAGCTTTAAGAAAATAAACCCATACCTTTCGAGTGGAGTCGTCAATGAAGGTGACATAATAGCGAGAACCTCCATGTGATTCTACATTCGTTGGACCAAATACATCCGTATGAACAAGCTCCAATTTCTCCAACTTAGGAGCATTTCCCGATTTCCCAAAAGTCACCTTCTTTTGATTCCCATATACACATGGTTCGCAAAACCCAAGTTCTACCTTTTTCAAATCCGGAATTCTCCCACTCGAAACAAGCATCTTCATACCCTTCTCACTCATATGCCCGAGTCTTCGGTGCCATAGAGTTGATTCGGACTCAACATTAACCGTAGCAACCACCGTGTCTTCATCAAACACTTCAACCATATAAAGAGTTCCCCTTTTATGTCCAAGGGCCACAATACAACTACCCTTAACCACCTTCCATTGGCGGTTTTCAAAAGTAACCGCGTTACCTTCATCATCTAATTGACTAACCGAAATAAGTTTCCTTTTTAATTTAGGAATGTACCTTACGTTTTTCAAGGTCCAATTAGAGCCAAGAGTAGTCTTCAATACAACATCTCCAATGCCCTCTATATTGAGTTGTTTGTCGTCTGCCAATCTCACCTTGCCTTGATATGAACGAAAATTCTTCATCATGCTTTTGACATGAGTAGCATGAAACGAAGCTCCAGAATCCAAAATCCAAGACTCCATAGAATTTTTAACACTACATAAAAGTGCATCATCACTTTCTTCCTCGGTCAAGTTCACACTTTTCGCCGGACCATTTTTACAATTCCTTTGAAAGTGTCCCTTTTGATTGCAACCCCAACAAACAGCTTCACTTCTATCTTTCGATGGATACCTCTTCTTAGACTTCTTTCTACCCTTCTTCTCACCGCGTTCAAATTTCCTACCACGGTTGTCGGTACTTAACAAAGAACCGGATGTCGATTCCCCCGAGTTTCTCCTACGAGTATCTTCACCAAGAATCAAATCCCTTATTGCATCAAACGCTAGCTTAGTAGTTTCCGTAGAGCTACTAACCGCGGTAACCGTACCCGACCAACTTTTCGGTAATGATGAAAGCAAGATTAGTGCTTTTAGTTCATCATCAAACTTAATTTCTATCGATTCAAGCCTTGAAACGATATTACTAAATTCATTGATATGATCCGTTGCACTCGTACCTTCCTTCATCTTTGTATTGAACAATTGACGCATGAGAAATACCTTATTAGAAGCGGTAGGTTTCTCATACATGTTAGAGAGTGCTTTCAAGCAAGCAAACGTCGTCTTCTCATTCACAACGTTGTATGCAACGTTCTTAGCAAGTGAAAGACGAATAGCGCCCAAAGCTTGACGATCCAAAAGCGTCCAATCGGCATCGTTCATGCTTTCAGGCTTGGTCTCTAACAAGGGTTGGTGTAGCTTCTATTGATACAAGCAATCTTCAATTTGCATCTTCCAAAAGCCAAAGTCTCTCCCATCGAATCGGTCGATTCTAAACTTCCCGTCTTCCGTCATCGTTCCCTTAACGAAACCTTGTGCTCTGATACCAGTTGTAAGTATATTAGGACCCAAAACAACGCAAGTGATTCAACAAGATCACTCACCGATAGTAATTCTACAAGATTACTAACCCACTTAATGAACGAAAGATTATAAATGCAAGAAATGTAAATCGACACAAGAGATAACGTGGTTATATGCAATCGTTGTGATTGCTTTAGTCCACGGACCAACTAGAGAATGTATTTACTGAATATTTGTGGTGTGTTTACAATGAGTTACAAGAGGGTCTATTTATAGAATGATTTAAGGAGTAAGCTAAAAACAATTCTTTGAAGCTTCATGTGAGTTTCCTGACAGCTTCATGGAGGCTACATGTGAGTTTCCTGACAGCTTCGTGGAAGCTACATGTGAGTTTCCTCACAACTTCGTGGAAGCTACATGTGAGTTTCCTAACAACTTCGTGGAAGCTTCGTGTGAGTTTCCTGGAATCTTCCCTCTAATTGTTTAAAGTTCTCCATATCTCCAACATGTATAACGCCTATAATTTTATTTAGATGAAGTGTTAAGCGTTAGTGTATGAAAATGTATACGAACTTCCAAATCATAGACGTAAATGAAGGAAGAGTAAAGAACAAAATGTACATGCGTTTTTGTATTCGATTCAAATGATTCTCAATTCCCTGTGCGGTATCTATGTCACCGATCTAAATGATTAAGTAGAACATGATGCTAACTCTACATATGATGCAAATATACTTTTTTCCACACTTTCCATTTACATTGTGTCCCTTAGTCCCATTTACTTTTTTTGTCGTTATCTAGCCTTTCATCCGGATCCCTAGAAATTAGTTGATTATTTTTCGGCGCCACGTCATCCAATCTTTTTGCCAAAAAGTTATCCGACGACTTTTTCCGGCCAGAAATCTAATTTTCCGACGACCACCTCATCAGGAAAGATGAGATAGAATTTCCGAAAATAAAAGCTTGATAAACATCAAAAAGATAAATAGGACTTGGTAGCTTAAATGTTTAGACCGTTTATTATGGTGTTGTAAGGTTGTGGTGGAATTTATACTGACATGACATCATTATTGTGGGATGGGTATCTTTGAACTTGATGTAATATTAGAAAATTTTATGTATTTATCAACTAGGAAAAAGGGGGTTTTGAAAAGTCAAAATTGACAAATGAGCAATTCATTTTTTCTAAATGAATCATAATATGTGATTGGTTGGGAGACTGTTGTACGTTCGGTGGTTTGCCTCTCATTTTGTTACAACGAAGCATAGTACAATGGCCCACAATACATAAATCTCATCGTTGTCACTTGCCACGTAGACAACAGATTCCTCGTTGTTTACCGTACCATATGGTCTTAGTGAACAAATATACGTAGTGTATGTCCATGAGGCGGCCCATCCCACTAAGGAGCTCCAAGACCAGTTGATCAGATCTCTCCCACCAACTATTGTATTTACTGCTTCTGTCGGATGAAAATGTTAGGAAGAGAGGATCGCCTGGACGTTGGGAGATACAAATTTGAGAGAAAAACAACTCTATTACTCACAAGAATAGATTTACAGAGTATTACAAAACTCTTAAAAAAAACTCTCAAACTCACACACACTCTCTAGGTTGTGATTACACTTCTCTGAGTGATTTTGGGATGATTTACAACTGAGGTTTGCACCTCTATTTATAGTAAAAATTCTATGGCGGCGGAATGGTGTGAACGGAGAAGGTTGGCGGCCGTCATCGTCATCAACTTTGCTACTTCCATATGAGTTGTCAAGGTTGCCTACTTTGAATATCTAGAAGGTGGGCTTCTAGATTGTAGGCTGGAAATCTTCAATTCTCCCCCTCCAGCCGAATCCACAAACATTCCAGTTATGTCTCTGCATAACTCCAACTTCTCTCGAGTCACCACCTTTGTTAACATATCCGCAGGATTCTCCTTTGTATGGATCTTCACTAGTCTCAACAGTTGTCGATCAATTACCTCGCGTATCCAATGATAGCGAATATCAATATGTTTTGTACGAGAATGGTACATGGAGTTCTTGCTCAAATCTATAGCACTTTGACTGTCACAATATACCTTGTACTCCTTTTGCTTGATTCAAAATTCTTGAAGATAATGCTTTAACCACAACATTTCTTTTCCAGCTTCTGCGGCAGCAATATACTCTGCTTCAGTTGTGGATAATGCAACACACCTCTGTAGTCTTGACTGCCATGAAACAGCTCCCCCTGCAAAAGTGTAAATGAATCCTGAAGTAGATTTCCTACTATCAGGATCTCCGGCCATATCCGCATCTGTATAGCCTTCCAAGATTGGATCAGCTCCCCCGTAACAAAGACATAGATTCTTTGTACCTTTAAGATATCTGAGAATCCATTTTACTGCCTCCCAATGCTCTTTCCCGGGGTTCGAGAGAAAACGACTCACCGTTCCCACTGCATGAGCAATATCGGGCCTTGTACACACCATCGCATACATCAAACTTCCAACTGCTGAAGAATATGGTACTGACGACATCTCCCCGATCTCTTCCTTGAATGTGGGACAAGAACTCTTGCTTAACTTGAAATGGTTAGCTAATGGAATGCTAACAGGTTTGGCATTGTTCATATTGAAACGTGAAAGCACTCGTTCAATATACTTCTCCTGAGATAGCTATAACCTTTTATTCTTCCTGTCTCGGGTTATCTGCATTCCCAAAATCTGTTGAGCCTGTCCTAAGTCTTTCATGTCAAAAGACTTAGAGAGTTCCTTCTTCAGCTGGTTGATCTTCGTTGCGTCTTTCCCTACGATCAAAATATCGTCTACATAAAGTAGAAGAGCAACGAAATCTCCTTCAGAAAACTTCTGAATGTAGACACACTCATCTGCTGCAGTTTTCTTGTACCCGTGACTCACCATGCACGAGTCAAACTTCTTGTATCACTGCCTAGGTGCCTGCTTTAAACCGTACAAACTTTTCTTCAGCTTGCATACGGGGTTATCTCCTGAAACCTCAAAACCTTCTGGCTGCTCCATGTAAATTTCTTCATGTAAATCTCCATGAAGAAAAGCTGTCTTTACATCCATCTGTTCAAGCTCCAAGTTCATACTTGTGACCAATCCAAGTATGACTCTAATTGAAGTCATCTTGACTACTGGTGAAAATATCTCGTCAAAATCAATCCCTTTCTTCTGTTGGAATCCTTTGACTACAAGTCGTGCTTTGTATTTCACCACTTTTCCACTACCATCCTTTTTCAGCTTGAACACCCATTTATTTTTCAGTGCCTTCTTTCCGCGTGGAAGTTCTACAATCTCATAAGTTTGATTTTTATGCAGAGAATCCATCTCATCATGCATTGCGAGCAACCATTTTTCTTTATCCTTATGAGTTACTGCTTCATAAAAACTCTCCGGTTCTCCATCTTCAGTAAGTAGAAGATACTCGGATTCTGGATATCTACTCGATGGAATCCGACCTCGTTCAGATCTACGAACTTCTGGAACATTCTGAGAAGATCCACCATCATCTTGACCTTGTGATGGTGCTGGAACGTCTGGCAGATGGGCTTGTGGCTCCCCCTGCTCAGCACCGTCATTTTCCTCATTATCTTCTACTTCTGGCATTTCTTCTTGCACTGAAAATTCATTTCTCATGAATGATTCCGTTGTTGCCTCTGGCACCTGAGCAGCAACATTTGACTTCTGAGATATTGTGGACTTTTCAATATCTTCTATTGTCTGGCTTTCATGGAACACCACGTCCCTACTTCTAATCACCTTTTTCTCCTTTAGATCCCATAATCTGTATCCAAATTCTTCATCTCCATAGCCTATGAATATGCATGGAGTAGTCCTTGCATCCAGCTTCTGCCTGAGCTCCTTGGATACATGTGCGTACGCCAAACATCCAAATACTCTTAAGTGAGAGTATGATGGATCCTTTCCAGACTAAATTTTCTCCGGAACTTCAAAATTCAGTGGTACTGATGGAGATCGGTTGATCAAATAACAAGCGGCTCTGACTGCTTCTCCCCAGAATGGCTTTGACAGCTTAGCCATACTGAGCATGCTCCGAACACGTTCCATGATTGTTCGGTTCATTCTTTCTGCTATACCATTATGTTGAGGGGTATGTGGGACCGTCTTCTCATGTCAGATGCCATTTGATCTGCAATAGGCATCGAACTGCCTGGAAGAGTATTCACCGCCGTTGTCGGATCGAAGACACTTTAACTTCTTTCCTGTCTCACGTTCTACCATGACATGGAACTGTTTGAAGTAATCGAACACCTGGTCCTTCGTCCGTAAGAAATATACCCACACCTTTCGAGAAGTATCATCGATAAACGTCAGAAAGTATCGATTGCCGCCAATTGATTCAACCTCCAAGGGACCGCAAACATCAGAGTGTACCAGACTGAGTAACTCTGATTTTTTCGTTGAAGAGGAATTAAACGAGACTCTATGCTTGAAAGGACCCGTTCATATACATTATAAACGATTCACAATAGTAGATTTCATCGCGAGGTATTTGACCTCTATATGATACATTTTACAAACATTGCATTCATTTTTAAAAGACAAACTTTCTTTACAATGAAAGTTGACGGCATGCACACCATTTCATAATACATCCAACTATAATTGACATAATAATAATCTTGATGAACTCAATGACTCGAATGCAACGTCTTTCAAAATATGCCATGAATGACTCCAAGTAATATCCTTAAAATGAGCTAATGCACAGCGGAAGATTTCTTTAATACCTGAGAATAAACATGCTTTAAAGTGTCAACCAAAAGGTTGGTGAGTTCATAGGTTTATCATAACAATCATTTCAATATATTAATAGACCATAAGATTTCCGTTTATAAATATATGTACACTCACAAGTGTATAAAAGTATTCTATAAGTTGTAGGCACCCGGTAACAAGCCTTAACGTTCATGTTTTACCCTCTGAAGTACACCAGATCAGGTGTGTTTAAAATAACCTCGAAGTACTAAAGCATTCCATAGTCAGGATGGGGTTTGTCAGGCCCAATAGATCTATCTTTAGGATTCGCGCCTACCGTACATAGACAAGTAGTTTAATGTTACCAAGCTAAGGGTATATTTCTGGTTTAAACCCACATAGAATTAGTTTTAGTACTTGTGCCTATTTCGTAAAACATTTATAAAACAGCGCATGTATTCTCAGCCCAAAAATATATATAAAAAGGGAGTAATGAAACTCACCATACTGTATTTCGTAGTAAAAATACATATAACGTCATTTAACAAGTGCAAGGTTGACCTCGGATTCACGAACCAATATTAATTATATATATTTATATGTTGGTCAATATTTGTCTAACAATTTTTGGTCAAGTCATAGTGTACCACAATCCTAATGCTCGAGACTAATATGCAAAAGTCAACAAAAGTCAACTTGACCCAAAATGACTTCTAAAATTTATACGTGTTTATTATATAACTTAACTATAGTCGTTTTATATATTTAAATATATTTATTAGATTTTATAATAATAAAAGTCATTTATTAATAAAAATTTATATTAACGTTTATATATGATAAAATATACTTTTATATATCTTAAGTAGTAAAATTTATAAAGTTCACTTAATATCGTAAAACTATAGTGGTAAGTATTATTAATGTAATTATATTACGCGTGGTGAAAAATATCTTTGTATCCCCTATTTATTTGATAAAATAATATTAATCATAATAATAATAAGTAAAAGTTGTATTATTTTGTAATAATAATTATTATTATTCTATAAAAAAAATAACAATATTTATATTTACTAAAAATGGTATTATGATAAAATGATAATACTAACATAATAGTAATAATGATATTTTATAATAACAATGATATTTCTATTAAAATAATAACGACGATAGTAATAATAATCATTTTAACAATAATACTAAAATTCAGTTGACTATAACTTCTAATCCGTTCATCGAAACCATTCGATATCTAAATGAAAAGTTCTTAATTTTTCGCTAGCTTTCCAATGACATGCATATCATATACCCTATCTCAGTAGCATATGTATCTAATTCAGGATTCAACAAACCTATCTAAGGACAATATCGAATGTACAAGCATGCATAATCCTATATACTCGAGCACTAGTCAGGGATACACTATTGATATATAAAAGTTAAGTTATGAGTGCTTACGTATCAATATTGAGATTCAATATTGCAGGAAAGTACGTAGACGCAACGGAGATGATAAACACTAGATTGACCTCATGAGCATACCCATGAACCATACCCATCACCTCCATAGCTATAACCCATAATTTCCTTAGCTTCGACTCATTCAAAAAACTATTTTGAAATCACTCGGACATCACTCCGTCGTAATATTTTATGTAGACTAATAATATCTTGAAATAATACAGAGCAAAAATATATATATATATATATATATATATATATATATATATATATATATATATATATATATATATATATATATATATATATATATATATATATATATATAAATCGATTGAGAGAGTTTAGAGAAATATATTTTCAAGTTTCTATGAAATAATGAAATATATTGAATTCTATTTATAATAGATTTTTGAATTATTAAAGTGAATTATTAAAGTATGAATTATTAAAGTATAAATTATTAAAGTGAATTATTAAAGTATGAATTATTAAAGTGAATTATTAAAGTATGAATTATTAAAGTGAATTATTAAAGTATGAATTATTAAAGTGAATTATTAAAGTATGAATTATTAAAGTGGATTATTAAAGTAAAAGTAAAGTAAAGGTAAAGTAAAGGTAAAGTTAAAGTATAAAAACTATGTATGTATAATACGCGTATAAATATATATAATATTAATTTAAATCGTTATATATATTTAATGAAATAAAATATAAATATCGTTATATTTATTATAATGGTTAAGTAATGAGTTGTCAAAAGTGATTCTAGATATTTATAAAAGTTATATACATTTTAATAATAAAGTTCTTTTTAAACTGAAAACGTTTTTGTACGTTTGAAAATAGATTAATAGAATATTATGGAAACCAATTCTCCACTAGCTTTTGTCTAACTTTCGTAAATGACACTTTTTATTTTTATTTATAAATAGCTTTACAAATTATTTCGAATATCGTTAAGAGGAATAGATTTTCTCAAATCATAGTGGACCTCTCAACAGAGACTTGTAATCATAATTCAATGTTTCTGATAATTCAATCATTTAATATATATTTTTTTAATTTCGTCGATAATCATATTGAAACAAATACGTTCATATAAAGCATTATACGTTTAAATACTTTGTTGACATTTTCAATTTATAACATATACACATATACATACATATTCATATATGTTCATTTAATGGTTCGTGAATCATTGGAATTTGGTCGAGGTTTAAATGAATGTATAAACATAGTTTAAAATCCTTGAGATTTAACTTAACAAACATTGCTTATCGTGTCAGAATAATATAAAGATAAAGCTTAAATTTAGTCGGAAATTTCCGGGTCATCACAGTACCTACCCGTTAAAGAAATTTCGTCCCCGAAATTTGATA
The DNA here is from genome assembly GCF_046630445.1 of Rutidosis leptorrhynchoides. Taxonomy (NCBI): domain Eukaryota; kingdom Viridiplantae; phylum Streptophyta; class Magnoliopsida; order Asterales; family Asteraceae; genus Rutidosis; species Rutidosis leptorrhynchoides. The sequence goes on from NC_092338.1 coordinate 116,854,495, forward strand.
GAGGTCGTTATGGCTAACAATGAGAATGTTATTATGACGACTATGAAGTTTTATCATGTTTAAGAAGTATGGATAAAATAATTCGATTACTCGAAGCGTATGAGGGAAGTTATCGTAAATGAAGGAAATAAGATTATAGTGATTCGTCATATCTTTTGACTTCATCACAATTAATCTCCGAATTTAAAGAAAATCTTTGTAATCTATGTTGGATTTGATGCTTCGGTGATTAAGGAGATTATGATTCTCTTCGAATTAATACGATAATCCATCTTGATTTCTCTGTCGGGTATTTCACTACAAATCCACCTCCTTCGTTTCCTTACAACTCACACCTTCTATTCTTTCTCCCTCAACTCATATTTTAAAGTATTTGTCAATATGCTTCATCCAATACTGATTCTCGATATACTCCTCACTTTCATATCTGTCGTTCTTCTTTTTCATCTGCCTCCGGAAGAATCTATTTACTTCTACTATACTCTCGGTTTTATAGTGTTTTTAGTTCTTCCGTGTCTTTATATTGCTATATGCATCGATATATACGGTTTATAATTTTTGGGTGGTTGTTAGATTTTATATCTTCCCTTATATTTCAAAGCCCCTGCTTTTGTCTTCTATAATCATTGACATCCACAGTAAATGCTCCCTTCTATTTGCTGCGATTTATACTCCAATTTCTATTTTGGAGTTTTGTCCTTTCGTTTCTTCTTCTTACAATTAAGTAACGTTTGTAATGGTCCAGTATTCGCAGATATGAATTTCAGAATGAACATAGTTAATGTTCTAAGAAGGAAATAGTAATGGTACGATCTTGATTTGTTAATTTACCAGAATACCCTGAAAAGACCGAATCATCAAGAAAATATATTCTTGATATTTTTAGAGATTAAATAGAATACAAGAGTCGTGTAACATGGAACATGATGACGGGATGGTCTGTGAATCGTCATGTCCCATTAGAAACTCAGCATGACTTACTGTAATATAATCACGTTGATCAAGTGTCATTATATTATACTAACTCATGCTTCAGTTCCCAGCACTACTTCAAAACATTCATAATTTAAACTCGAAAGTTTATAGAATATAGAAACTAATAGTTTCTTATATGATGTAACACTGATAGCGCAAAGAGATAAATGACTTCAGATAAGATTAGTTGTGAAAATATCTTCAGAAATATCGCGGATATTTATAATGAAAGATATGATAATATCTTAGAATTTCTAATATCAGAGGATGATGAAGAATATTGTCCGCAAGGGTTTAGATTCGGAAGCAAGGTATTCGTTAATGGCTTCAGCAGATACTGAATCATTTGGATTCTTTGAAGACAGGTTTCGTCCTTGTGATTTATCCACAGCCTCTTTCATACTTTGCTCAATCCGTTTTCCAGTTCCAAACTTTTTCTTTTTCTCAGCTTTACCACCATACTATTCTTTATCATCAAACTTTTGACTGTTAAGGTCATTTACAGTTTTTGCTGCTTCATCAACATTTTTCCAAAATTCGAAGAACTAGTTTCGTAGTTTGGGGTGTTTTTTGGAAACTTCACATTTGAAGTATGTAAGTCCAGGAGGTAGACGTTATATGTACACATATAACTGTTGGCGTAGACGTGCTACAAGATTTCAAAATACTGATTGCTAATTCCCGATAGTTGGTATGGCAATTGCCGTTACAAGATGTGGATGAGTACATGATACGATTTCAATGAGTATAATGACTTTTCGGAAGGCCAAAGATCAATGAAGTTGTTGGTAAATTTACTGCTAATGTGGTGGGACATAAAAGGTTCTCAAGTAACAAAAATGTATATGTCAAGGTTATAATAAGACTAATCTGAAAAGTCGAAATTGACTGGTTGAAAGTGGGGGTAAAACTGGATACTTTGAAAAAGAAATTGCAAGGTTATTTTCGGTAAAAACAACGCTAAAGGATCTTGCACAGTTTTGATGTCAAAGTATAGATTTAAAAGATGTAGAGATCTAAGAATGATGTCACCGGTTCAGAGTTATGACTTAGATTCTGATCCGTCAATATCAGAATATGTATTTGAATTTGTATGGAAACGATTGTATATCGCTGTGAGCATAGTTAATAATTTTTGAATCAAAGTTGAAGAATGTACAATATAACATATTAATTGTGAACTTATATATTTCCCGGGAATTACCTACCCGTTAAAGATTTCACAAGTAATATTTTGTACAAAAGAATTTTCATTACAGTCTTTATGAAAATATATGTATGTATATTTCTTCAGATGTAATACGGATTTAACGAGTTAATATCATATTAAGCTCATTTGATTTTTGACTTGACTTAAAAATGATTAATCTCTAAAACATTAAAGATTACATAGTCTTTGCGGAGTATTTCACTAATGAAATCAACACTTCATTATTTATTCTTATTGATATTCCTCAGTGAAGGATGTTGGTGCTCGTGGAATTTTTGTGAACCTTACAAGGCACAGATGATGTTTTTTGAAAAGTTTCGAGTACATCGAAAATGAAAATGTAAAATCAATTATGTAATTGAATAATACACTTGGTTTATTATGAAATGGAATTCATTAGGTTGAAACAGAGATTGTAGTTAACAAAGGTTAAGTTGTTAAGGAAGGATGTACATCATTGCATATTAGTAATATGAACTAACCGAGTAGTACCTACCAATTAAGATTCACACGTAATAGCTTAGTACGAAAAGATTTATTTTGATTTCAAAATTCATATATATTAAATATACATAAAATTTCTTCAGGGGAAATAAGTTAATACTTCATCGGTTATTGTTGCTGGTATTTCTTGGTAACTACGATGCGTATGACGTTGATGTTCAAGGTACATATTGTGATGTTGAGGCTTGCGGTGTGGATGTTGTTGGTGGTGGTAATGGTACTGTTGGTGTTGTTGTCGGTGGTACTGTTGATGCCGGAGATTCTGCTGGTGCTTGTAACCTTTGCACCATATTCTCCACAGCCACTACCCGAGCGCGAAGCTCGTTGACTTCTTCTACTACACCGGGATGATTGGCGGTTCGGACGAGCGGATGAATAAGATCCAGAATTTGAGAGAGTATATGATCATGACGAGATATTCTAGAGATGAGAGAGAAAATGATATTACGAACAGGTTCGCCGGTAAGTGCTTCAGGTTCTTCGCCAAGAGGGCAATGTGGTGGATGGAAGGGATCGCCTTCTTCTTGTCTCCAATAATTAAGTAGGCTACGAACCCATCCCCAATTCATCCAGAATAGATGATGGCTAATTGGTTGATCCATTCCGGTTACACTGTCTTCGGAATTCAGGTGAATATCCATATCGGAATAGCTGTCATAGTTTAAGGAATTTGAACTAGATACGGGATCCATCTTGTATAATTAGGGAGATAATTTTTTTTTATATGAATTAGATTATAGAATGTAGTTTGGTATTCTTCAATACATAATTTACATATGTATATATAATACCAAATTCCATAAATCACGGAGAAATTTTCGGAAGATGTCAGGAAAAGTTTACAGTAACAGATACGCTAAGATATGAATTTTTGTCTATATACTATTTATGCAATAAATGCAGGAAAACGTGTCTAGACTTAAGAATGATAAACATGTAATTTCCGACAAAAAATGATAAGCAAAACTTTTGACATGCAGACACGGTCGAAGTCCAGACTTACTAATGCATCCTAACAGCTATCAGTTAGACACACTCATGCAAGACCTGGTTCGCTAGGACCAATGCTCTGATACCAACTGAAAGGACCCGTTCATATACATTATAAACGATTCACAATAGTTGATTTCATCGCGAGGTATTTGACCTCTATATGATACATTTTACAAACATTGCATTCGTTTTTAAAAGACAAACTTTCTTTACAATGAAAGTTGACGGCATGCACACCATTTCATAATACATCCAACTATAATTGACATAATAATAATCTTGATGAACTCAATGACTCGAATGCAACGTCTTTCAAAATATGCCATGAATGACTCCAAGTAATATCCTTAAAATGAGCTAATGCACAGCGGAAGATTTCTTTAATACCTGAGAATAAACATGCTTTAAAGTGTCAACCAAAAGGTTGGTGAGTTCATAGGTTTATCATAACAATCATTTCAATATATTAATAGACCACAAGATTTCTGTTTATAAATATATGTACACTCACAAGTGTATAAAAGTATTCTATAAGTTGTAGGCACCCGGTAACAAGCCTTAACGTTCATGTTTTACCCTCTGAAGTACACCAGATCAGGTGTGTTTAAAATAACCTCGAAGTACTAAAGCATCCCATAGTCAGGATGGGGTTTGTCAGGCCCAATAGATCTATCTTTAGGATTCGCGCCTACCGTACATAGACAAGTAGTTTAATGTTACCAAGCTAAGGGTATATTTCTGGTTTAAACCCACATAGAATTAGTTTTAGTACTTGTGCCTATTTCGTAAAACATTTATAAAACAGCGCATGTATTCTCAGCCCAAAAATATATATAAAAAGGGAGTAATGAAACTCACCATACTGTATTTCGTAGTAAAAATACATATAACGTCATTTAACAAGTGCAAGGTTGACCTCGGATTCACGAACCTATATTAATTATATATATTTATATGTTGGTCAATATTTGTCTAACAATTTTTGGTCAAGTCATAGTGTACCACAATCCTAATGCTCGAGACTAATATGCAAAAGTCAACAAAAGTCAACTTGACCCAAAATGACTTCTAAAATTTATACGTGTTTATTATATAACTTAACTATAGTCATTTTATATATTTAAATATATTTATTAGATTTTATAATAATAAAAGTCATTTATTAATAAAAATTTATATTAACGTTTATATATGATAAAATATACTTTTATATATCTTAAGTAGTAAAATTTATAAAGTTCACTTAATATCGTAAAACTATAGTGGTAAGTATTATTAATGTAATTATATTACGCGTGGTGAAAAATATCTTTGTATCCCCTATTTATTTGATAAAATAATATTAATCATAATAATAATAAGTAAAAGTTGTATTATTTTGTAATAATAATTATTATTATTCTATAAAAAAAATAACAATATTTATATTTACTAAAAATGGTATTATGATAAAATGATAATACTAACATAATAGTAATAATGATATTTTATAATAACAATGATATTTCTATTAAAATAATAACGACGATAGTAATAATAATCATTTTAACAATAATACTAAAATTCAGTTGACTATAACTTCTAATCCGTTCATCGAAACCATTCGATATCTAAATGAAAAGTTCTTAATTTTTCGCTAGCTTTCCAATGACATGCATATCATATACCCTATCTCAGTAGCATATGTATCTAATTCAGGATTCAACAAACCTATCTAAGGACAATATCGAATGTACAAGCATGCATAATCCTATATACTCGAGCACTAGTCAGGGATACACTATTGATATATAAAAGTTAAGTTATGAGTGCTTACGTATCAATATTGAGATTCAATATTGCAGGAAAGTACGTAGACGCAACGGAGATGATAAACACTAGATTGACCTCATGAGCATACCCATGAACCATACCCATCACCTCCATAGCTATAACCCATAATTTCCTTAGCTTCGACTCATTCAAAAAACTATTTTGAAATCACTCGGACATCACTCCGTCGTAATATTTTATGTAGACTAATAATATCTTGAAATAATACAGAGCAAATATATATATATATATATATATATATATATATATATATATATATATATATATATATATATATATATATATATATATATAAAAATCGATTGAGAGAGTTTAGAGAAATATATTTTCAAGTTTCTATGAAATAATGAAATCTATTGAATTCTATTTATAATAGATTTTTGAATTATTAAAGTGAATTATTAAAGTATGAATTATTAAAGTATGAATTATTAAAGTGAATTATTAAAGTATGAATTATTAAAGTGAATTATTAAAGTATGAATTATTAAAGTAAATTATTAAAGTATGAATTATTAAAGTGAATTATTAAAGTATGAATTATTAAAGTGGATTATTAAAGTAAAAGTAAAGTAAAGGTAAAGTAAAGGTAAAGTTAAAGTATAAAAACTATGTATGTATAATACGCGTATAAATATATATAATATTAATTTAAATCGTTATATATATTTAATGAAATAAAATATAAATATCATTATATTTATTATAATGGTTAAGTAATGAGTTGTCAAAAGTGATTCTAGATATTTATAAAAGTTATATACATTTTAATAATAAAGTTCTTTTTAAACTGAAAACGTTTTTGTACGTTTGAAAATAGATTAATAGAATATTATGGAAACCAATTCTCCACTAGCTTTTGTCTAACTTTCGTAAATGACACTTTTTATTTTTATTTATAAATAGCTTTACAAATTATTTCGAATATCGTTAAGAGGAATAGATTTTCTCAAATCATAGTGGACCTCTCAACAGAGACTTGTAATCATAATTCAATGTTTCTGATAATTCAATCATTTAATATATATTTTTTTAATTTCGTCGATAATCATATTGAAACAAATACGTTCATATAAAGCATTATACGTTTAAATACTTTGTTGACATTTTCAATTTATATCATAATTCAATGTGACCGAGTCTCTGGTGCCATAAATTTTGTGAAGCCTCCTTTTCTGCAACATTAATACTGTATGTGCAGATCTTCACATGAGTCTTGTACAGTGTGCCACAAATGTGTCCTCGAGCGACTATCATAGCGCCTCTTGACAATCTCCATGTGCCTTTACTGAAATGACTATCATAGCCCTGTTTGTCGAGAGCTATCCCAGAAAGTAAATTCAGCTGAAGATCTGGCACATGGCGGACATCCTTCAGAGTGATTGTGCTCCCGGAACTTGTCTTTATCCTGACATCTCCAATTCCGACAATCTCAGCGGAACTGGAATTTCCCATCTTCACAACTCCAAAGTCACCAGCTTTGTATGTTGTGAAGTATTCCTTGTATGGAATCACGTGGTAGGAAGCTGCAGTATCTACCACCCATTCTGTTTCTTCTCGTGAGACGTGAAGGCATGTCTCATCATGGGTTGAACAATAAGCTACATCACCAGAGATAGTCACTAATGTTTCTCCACCCTTATTCTTCGGCTGTGAACTGCTTTGACCTTGTTCCTCTTTCAATCTATAGCAGTTCTTCTTCATATGTCCCTCTAATCCACAATGATGGCATTTATATGTTGGTTTTCTGCCATCAGCTGACCTGCCCCTGCTCTTGCTTCTGCCTCTATATTTATTTTTGCTACTCATTCGCTGTCTCCCCCGATTCTCTGTGACAAAGGCATGGGTCTGATCTGTGCCCATGTCCTTTCTCCTTGCCTCTTCACTGAATAGGGCATCCTTGACAATTGACATGGTAAGTTTGCCATTCGGGGCTGAGTTGCTGAGTGTTACTACCAGCGTTTCCCAACTATTGGGAAGGGAACTAAGTAGCAGTAGCGCCTGAACTTCATCGCCAAGCGGCATCTCTACAGAAGATAACTGGTTGACCAAGCTCTGGAACTCACTGGTATGCTCGGCAACTGAAGTTCCACTTTTGAGCTTCATGTTGACTAAACGCCTCATCAGCAAGGCTTTATTCCGAGCAGTCTTGGCCTGATACATGTCCTCCAACTTTTTCCAGAGGACATATGCGTCTGTCTCTTGTGCAACATGGTGGAAGACACTATGATCAATCCATTGACGGATCTGACCAATAGTTTTTCGGTTTGATTTCTTCCACTCTTTCTCTTTGGCAGAATCAGGGTTTATACCCTTCAATTCAATAGGATCGAACAAATCCTTACAGCTGAGGAGATCTTCCATCCGAGGTTTCCACAACGTGTAGTTTGTGGCTGTGAGCATAATCACAGCTCCGGAAGATGATGTTGACTCTTCTGTGGACATTATCACCTTACAAATAATTTTTTAACACAAACGGGGTTGAATTGTAGAAAACAGAGATCACCGTTACGTCCGAAACAGTTGAAAATGGTGGAATAGACACTTCGCGGCTTAAATTCCACTTACGGGGCAAAATTATAATTTTTATAAACTTCAGGGACCAAAAATGAAATTCTGAAAATTTCAGGGACCAAATTGTAAAATTTCAGAATTGCTACAGTACCTCTACAGTACCGCTACAGTACTTCTACAGTGACTTGCTACAGTGCCGCCAGCTGCTACAGTGAATTGCTACAGTGATCGTCTTCTCCGGCGAAAATTCCGGCACCGGTCGTCTTCTCCGGCGAGTTGACCAAACTTTGACCGCATTTTCTGGGCTTGTTATAACTCCGTTTAAGTCGCTGTTTTTGCGTTGGACTCGGTTCGACGAGACGAATCCAATGGTACACTAAAAATTGAATTTTGAGAAAACTTCAGAAGACCCAAAAACTCACCAACGTCTCTAACCAAGCTCTGATACCACTTGTTAGGAAGAGAGGATCGCCTGGACGTTGGGAGATACAAATTTGAGAGAAAAACAGCTCTATTACTCACAAGAATAGATTTACAGAGTATTACAAAACTCTTAAAAAAAACTCTCAAACTCACACACACTCTCTAGGTTGTGATTACGCTTCTCTGAGTGATTTTGGGATGATTTACAACTGAGGTTTGCACCTCTATTTATAGTAAAAATTCTATGGCGGTGGAATGGTGTGAACGGAGAAGGTTGGCGGCCGTCATCGTCATCAACTTTGCTACTTCCATATGAGTTGTCAAGGTTGCCTACTTTGAATATCTAGAAGGTGGGCTTCTAGATTGTAGGCTGGAAATCTTCAGAAAAGCATCCCAAAAGATGTATTTGTTCCTATTTGAACATGGTGTTTCGAAAGGAAGACATGTTATTTGGCCGTTGTTTCTACCTACTCCACAACACCTTGCATTTGTTACCTTGAAACCTACATAATATATTCACCTTAATTAGCCTAAAACTTAAAAAAATATACACATATACACTTGGTATATGAAAAGAAAAGATCAATTAGTGTACCATATTTGTGACGCTGGTCGATTAGGTCTTGGAAAATAGCATAACTGTTGATGTAGATGAACTTGGCGTCGGCTAAATTTTGGTTGAAGTTGTCAACGAGAGATACTAAACGATGGTTAAACATTTCGTTAGCCAAGTTGATCTTTGTAACACATGTGGATCCGTCTTGGCTATGTTGTGCTAATGCATTTGGGGTACACCCGACCTGCCCGATACCATTCAACACAAATTTTCTTGCTCCATAGTTGTATAATATCTGATCATATATATACCAAAAAACTAAATTTATCTATATCCTTATAAAATCAACAAGATGTTAGTTAAATCATGTTAATTTTAGGACTTACTCTGATTTGCTTAGTGTATCGTTTAATAAGATCATCAGCATACTGCTTCACATTGTATCTGCGACTAGTGTCGTAGTAATCAGGCATGAAATAGTTGTTGAGGTAATCGTTGCTTCCCAAACCGATAGAAAATATGTATCACTTAAGATGATTCGCAGCTGCATTCACACTTCCAAGTATGCTCACTGTAGTGACCCGAACTTTTCCATGTTTATATATATATTAAATGAAATTGTTATTTACATGATTAAGTATTTCCAACATGTTAAGCAATCAAACTTGTTAAGACTTGATTAATTGAAATAGGTTTCATATAGACAATTGACCACCCAAGTTGACCGGCGATTCACGAACGTTAAAACTTGTAAAAACTATATGATGACATATATATGGATATATATATATAGTTAACATGATATTATGATAAGTAAACATATCATTAAGTATATTAACAATGAACTACATATGTAAAAACAAGACTACTAACTTAATGATTTTGAAACGAGACATATATGTAACGATTATCGTTGTAACGAAATTTAATGTATATATATCATATTAAGATATATTAATACATCATGATATCATGATAATGTAATAATTTAACATCTCATTTGATTTAATAAACAATGGGTTAACAACATTTAACAAGATCGTTAACATAAAGGTTTCAAAACAACACTTACATGTAACGACTAACGATGACTTAACGACTCAGTTAAAATGTATATACATGTAGTGTTTTAATATGTATTCATACACTTTTGAAAGACTTCAAGACACTTATCAAAATACTTCTACTTAACAAAAATGCTTACAATTACATCGTCGTTCAGTTTCATCAACAATTCTACTCGTATGCACCCGTATTTGTACTCGTACAATACACAGCTTTTAGATGTATGTACTATTGGTATATTGAAAGGACCCGTTCATATACATTATAAACGATTCACAATAGTTGATTACATCGCGAGGTATTTGACCTCTATAAGATACATTTTACAAACATTGCATTCATTTTTAAAAGACAAACTTTCTTTACAACGAAAGTTGACGGCATGCACACCATTTCATAATACATCCAACTATAATTGGCTTAATAATAATCTTGATGAACTCAATGACTCGAATACAATGTCTTTCAAAATATGCCATGAATGACTCCAAGTAATATCCTTAAAATGAGCTAATGCACAGCGGAAGATTTCTTTAATACCTGAGAATAAACATGCTTTAAAGTGTCAACCAAAAGGTTGGTGAGTTCATAGGTTTATCATAACCATCATTTCAATATATTAATAGACCACAATATTTCCGTTTATAAATATATGTACACTCGCAAGTGTATAAAAGTATTCTATAAATTGTAGGCACCCGGTAACAAGCCTTAACGTTCATGTTTTACCCTCTGAAGTACACCAGATCAGGTGTGTTTAAAATAACCTCGAAGTACTAAAGCATCCCATAGTCAGGATGGGGTTTGTCAGGCCCAATAGATCTATCTTTAGGATTCGCACCTACCGTACATAGACAAGTAGTTTAATGTTACCAAGCTAAGGGTATATTTCTGGTTTAAACCCACGTAGAATTAGTTTTAGTACTTGTGCCTATTTCGTAAAACATTTATAAAAACAGCGCATGTATTCTCAGTTCCAAAAATATATATAAAAGGGAGCAAATGAAACTCACAATACTGTATTTCGTAGTAAAAATACATATAACGTCATTTAATAAGTGCAAGGTTGGCCTCGGATTCACGAATGTATCAATATTGAGATTCAATATTGCAGGAAAGTACGTAGACGCAACGGAGATGATAAACACTAGATTGACCTCACGAGCATACCCATGAACCATACCCATCACCTCCATAGCTATAACCCATAATTTCCTTAGCTTCGACTCATTCAAAAAAACTATTTTGAAATCACTCGGACAGCACTCCGTCGTAATATTTTATGTATACTAATAATATCTTGAAATAATACAGAGCAAATATATATATATATATATATATATATATATATATATATATATATATATATATATATATATATATCAATTGAGAGAGTTTAGAGAAATATATTTTCAAGTTTCTATGAAATAATGAAACCTATTGAATTCTATTTATAATAGATTTTTGAATTATAAAAGTGAATTATTAAAGTATGAATTATTAAAGTGAATTATTAAAGTTAAAGTAAAGTAAAAGTAAAGTAAAGGTAAAGTTAAAGTATAGTAAAAGTATAAAAAACTATGTATGTATAATACGCGTATAAATATATATAATATTAATTTAAATCGTTATATATATTTAATGCAATAAAATATAAATATCGTTATACTTATTATACTGGTTAAGTAATGAGTTGTCAAAAGTAATTCTAGATATTTATAAAAGTTATATACGTTTTAATAATAAAGTTCTTTTTAAACTGAAAACGTCTTTGTACGTTTGAAAATAGATTAATAGAATATTATGGAAACCAATTCTCCACTAACTTTTGTCTAACTTTCGTAAATGACACTTTTTGTTTTTATTTATAAATAGCTTTACAAATTATTCTGAATATCGTTAAGAGGAATAGATTTTCTCAAATCATAATGGACCTCTCAACAGAGACTTGTAATCATAATTCAATGTTTCTGATAATTCAATCATTTAATATATATATTTTTTCGTCGAAAATCATATTGAAACAAATACGTTCGTGTAAAGTATTATACGTTTAATACTTTATTAATATTCTCAAGTTATAATATATATATACATATACATATCTATTTATATATAACGGTTCGTGAATCGTCGGAATTTGGTCGATGTTATAATGAATGTATGAACACAATTTAAAATTCTTGAGATTTAACTTAACAAACTTTGCTTATCGTGTCGGAATAATATAAAGATTAAAGTTTAAATTTGGTCGGAAATTTCCGGGTCGTCATAGTACCTACCCGTTAAAGAAATTTCGTCCCCGAAATTTGATAGAGGTCGTCATGACTAACAATGAGAATGTTATTATAACGATTATAGAGTTTTATCATGTTCAAGAAGAATGGATAAAATAATTTGATTACTCGAAGCGTGTAAGTGAAGTTATCGTAAATGAATGAAATAAGATAATAGTGATTCGTCGTATCTTTTGACGTCATTACGATTGATCTCCGAAAAGAAAATCTTTGTAATCTATATTGGATTTGATTATTCGGCGATTAAGAAAATTATGATCCTCTTCGAATTAATGCGATAATCCATTTTGATTTCTCTGTCAGATATTTCACTATAAATTCACCTCATTTGTTTTCTTACAACTCACACCTTCTCAACTCATATTTTAAAGTATTTGTCAATATGCTTCATCCAGTGCTGATTCTTGATATACTCCTCACTTTCATATCTGTCGCTCTTCTTTTTCATCTGCCTCCGGAAGAATTTATTTACTTCTACTATACTCTTGGTTTTATAGTGTTTTTAGTTCTCCCGTGTCTTTATATTGCTATATGCATTGATATATACGGTTTGTGATTTCTGGGTTGTTGTTGAGTTTTATATCTTCCCTTATATTTCAAATTCCTTGCTTCTTCTATAATCATTGTCATCCACAGTTAATGCGCTCTTCTATTTGCTATGATTTATACTCCCATTTCTAGTTCAGAGCTTTGTCCTTTCGTTTCTTCTTCTTGCGATTAAGCACCGCTTGTAATGGTCCAGAATTCGCAGATATAAATTTCGGAATGAACATTGTTAATGTTCTAGGAAGGAAATTGTAATGACATGATCTTGACTTGTCAAATTACCAGAATACCTCGAAAAAGGCCGAATCATCAAGAAATATTTTCTTGATATTTAGAGATCAAAGAGAATACAAGAGTCGTGTAACATAGCACATGATGACGTTATGATCTGTGAATCATCATGTTCTATTTAGAAACTCAGCATGAATTACTGTAATATAATCACGTTGATCAAGTGTCATTATATTATACTAACTCATGCTTCAGCTCCCAACACTTTTTCAAGAATATTCCTATTTTAAACTCGAATGTTTCAGAATTTAGAAACTAAAATAGTTTCTTTTATGATATAATACAGATAGCGCGAAGAGGTAAATGATTTCAGATAAGAATAATTATAAAAATATCTTCAGAAGTATGGATGATATTTATAATGAAAGATACGATGATATCTTAGAATGTCTAATATCAGAGGATGATGAAGGATATTGTCCGCAGAGGTTTAGATTCAGGAGCAAGGTATTCGTTTATGACTTCGGCAAGTACTGAATCATTTGGATTCTTTGAAGGCAGGTTCAGCCTTTGTGATTTGTCCACAGCCTCCTTCATACTTTGCTCAATCCGTTTTCCAGTTCCAAAGCTTCTCTTTTTCTGAGCTTTGCCAATATACTATCCTTTATCATCCAACTTTTTACTGTTAAGGTCGTTTACAGTTTTTGCTGCTTCATCAGCATTTTTCAAAATTTCGAGAACTGGTTCGCAGTTTAGGGTGTTTTTCAGAAATTTCTCATTCAAAGAATGTAAGTCTTGGAGGTAGACGTTGTGTGTATATGTAATTGTTGATGTAGACATGCTGCGAGGTTTCAAAATACTGATTGCTGATTCTCAATAATTGGTATGACAATTCTTGTTATAAGGTACGAATGAGTATATGATAGGGTTTCGATAAATATAATGATTTTTTTTTTTGGAAAGTCAAAGATCAATGAAGTTGTTGGTAAGTTTATTGCTAATGTGGTGAATATAAACGATTCCCCGGTAACGTTGGCGAAAGGGTAACGCATCTATCGAGGTTATAATAAGACTGTTTTGATTGAGAAGTCGAAGATGACTTGCTGGAGCTGTGACAAAACTGTCTATTTTGAAACGAAATTGAAAAGTTATTTTAGCTAGTAAATGCCAAAGGGTCTAACACGGATACGTGTCGAACTATGACTTGGATTTTGAGAGTTTTTCAGGTGTATAACTGTGGGTAACATGTGGTTGGATCATCATCTCGATTGTTCCTTAGTTGAAGTGTCTTCAGGAATTTCGAAGGGTTTGAGCACATATTGTAATCGTTAATACATATGATGTTCTAACACAGTTTTGAAGTCAAAGTATAGCTTTGAAAGATATAGGAATCTAAGAGTGATGATACTGGTTATATTTCGAATTGAATTATGCGATTTCAAAATCAGAATATGTAATTGAATTTGAATGAGTATGATTGTTTTGATTTATATGAAAGAATGGATATTGTTGTGAAAGTAGGGAGTATAGTTGATGATTGCTGAATCAGTTTCGAAAAATGTAATATATTAATTGTGAATTTATATATCTCTCGGGTATTACCTACCCGTTAAAAAAAAATTCGCAATTAATATTTTGTACAAAAGAAGTTTATTACAGTCTTTATGAAAATATATGTGTATATTTTCTTTAGATGTAATATAGATTTAATGAGTTAATATTAAATTAAACTCATTTGTTTTATGGTTGGAACTAGAATTGAGTAATCCCTAAAACTTTATAAATTGCATAAGTATTTCTTCAATAATATTGAAATTATGAATCATTACTTTGTTATTTGTTGATTTTCGTGAAATTCTTGTGAACTTCGCAAGGTACGAATGATGTTATTTGAAAAGTTTCGAGTACATCGATGATGAAAGTGTAAAATCAAACATATATTCGAATAATACACTTGATTTATTATGAATTGGATTTTTTATTGAATTGAGACAGAGATTGTAATTAACGATGGTTAAGTTGCGGACGAAGGACGTACATCATTGCATATTTGTAATATGAATTAACCGAGTAGTTAAGATTCACACATAATAGCTTAGTACGGGAAGATTTATTATGGTTTAAAATTTATACATATAAAATATACATATAAATCTTTCGATTGGAAATGAGTTAATACTTCATAACTCGTTGATACAATATATTTGTTGTTGATTCGTAATGATGTACATAATGATTCTTTAACTGACAGAGTTTGTGATGTTACAGGTGCTGTTGATTCTGACGATACTGACGGCACTGACTGTGTTGATGATGCTACGGTCTTGTTGATGCTGTTGGTAAAAAAATTCTAGCTTGTAAATCGTACACCATTTTCGATCAAAGTTTCTACTCTACCATCTCCGTTCACTCATCCAATTTACGGTCAGAATTAAATAATCTCTAAGATTTTGGAGATTACATAACTGCCGCAGAGATATCTCTTCAATGAAGTTTATGAATTAATACTTCATCGTTTGTTGTTGTTGATATTCCTGGATATTTACAGGGCGTATGACGTTGATGTTTGAGATACATATTGTGATGTTGCGGTGTGGGATGTGGATGTTGTTGTTGTTGGTGGTGGTGGTGGTGATGGTACTGTTGGTGTTGCTGATGGTGGTACTGTTTATGCTGCTGGTGCTGATGCTGGTGTTTGTAACCTTTGCACCATATTCTCCAAAGCCACTACCCGAGCGCGAAGCTTGTTGACTTCTTCTATTACACTGGGGTGATTGTCGATTCGGACGAGCGGATAAATAAAATCTAGAATTTGGTGTAGTATGTAATCGTGACGAGATACTCTAGAAATAAGAGAGAAAATGGTGTTTCGGATAGGTTCGCTGGTAAGTGCTTCAGGTTCTTCGCCAAGAGGGCAATGTGGTGGATGGAAGGGATCACCTTCTTCTTGTCTCCAATGATTAAGGAGGCTACGAACCAATCCCCAATTCATCAAGAATAGATGATGACTAATTGGTTGATCCATTCCGGTCACACTGCTTTCGAAACTTGAGTGAGATTCCATTTCGGAATCCGAGGGACTTGAACTAATGACGAATTCCATTTCGTACGATTGAATAAAGAATTTTTCGATATGAAATGATTTTTCAGCTATCGGGTGGTATTCTAATTATATAGAGCAAAAGGTTTCGTAGATTACGGAGGAATTTACGGAATATGTCAGGCAAAGTTTACAGTAACAGATACGCTAATATATGAATTAGCAGATACGCTAAGATATGAATTTTGTCTATACACTATTCATGCAATCAATGCAATAAGATGTGTCTAGACTAAGAATGATAAGCAGGTAATTTCCGACAAGAATGATGAGCAAAACTTTTGAAATGCAGACACGGTCGAAGTCCAGACTCACTAATGCATCCTAACGACTATCAGTTAGACACACTAATGCAGACCTGGTTCGCTAAGACCACCGCTCTGATACCAACTGAAAGGACCCGTTCATATACATTATAAACGATTCACAATAGTTGATTACATCGCGAGGTATTTGACCTCTATATGATACATTTTACAAACATTGCATTCGTTTTTAAAAGACAAACTTTCTTTACAACGAAAGTTGACGGCATGCACACCATTTCATAATACATCCAACTATAATTGGCTTAATAATAATCTTGATGAACTCAATGACTCGAATGCAACGTCTTTCAAAATATGCCATGAATGACTCCAAGTAATATCCTTAAAATGAGCTAATGCACAGCGGAAGATTTCTTTAATACCTGAGAATAAACATGCTTTAAAGTGTCAACCAAAAGGTTGGTGAGTTCATAGGTTTATCATAACAATCATTTCAATATATTAATAGACCACAAGATTTCTGTTTATAAATATATGTACACTCGCAAGTGTATAAAAGTATTCTATAAATTGTAGGCACCCGGTAACAAGCCTTAACGTTCATGTTTTACCCTCTGAAGTACACCAGATCAGGTGTGTTTAAAATAACCTCGAAGTACTAAAGCATCCCATAGTCAGGATGGGCTTTGTCAGGCCCAATAGATCTATCTTTAGGATTCGCACCTACCGTACATAGACAAGTAGTTTAATGTTACCAAGCTAAGGGTATATTTCTGGTTTAAACCCACGTAGAATTAGTTTTAGTACTTGTACCTATTCCGTAAAACATTTATAAAAACAGCGCATGTATTCTCAGTCCCAAAAATATATATAAAAGGGAGCAAAAGAAACTCACAATACTGTATTTCGTAGTAAAAATACATATAACATCATTTAATAAGTGCAAGGTTGGCCTCGGATTCACGAACGTATCAATATTGAGATTCAATATTGCAGGAAAGTACGTAGACGCAACGGAGATGATAAACACTAGATTGACCTCACGAGCATACCCATGAACCATACCCATCACCTCCATAGCTATAACTCATAATTTCCTTAGCTTCGACTCATTCAAAAAAACTATTTTGAAATCACTCGGACAGCACTCCGTCGTAATATTTTATGTATACTAATAATATCTTGAAATAATACAGAGCAAATATATATATATATATATATATATATATATATATATATATATATATATATATATATATATATATATCAATTGAGAGAGTTTAGAGAAATATATTTTCAAGTTTCTATGAAATAATGAAACCTATTGAATTCTATTTATAATAGATTTTTGAATTATAAAAGTGAATTATTAAAGTATGAATTATTAAAGTGAATTATTAAAGTTAAAGTAAAATAAAAGTAAAGTAAAGGTAAAGTTAAAGTATAGTAAAAGTATAAAAAACTATGTATGTATAATACGGGTATAAATATATATAATATTAATTTAAATCGTTATATATATTTAATGAAATAAAATATAAATATCGTTATATTTATTATACTGGTTAAGTAATGAGTTGTCAAAAGTGATTCTAGATATTTATAAAAGTTATATACGTTTTAATAATAAAGTTCTTTTTAAACTGAAAACGTCTTTGTACGTTTGAAAATAGATTAATAGAATATTATGGAAACCAATTCTCCACTAACTTTTGTCTAACTTTCGTAAATGACACTTTTTGTTTTTATTTATAAATAGCTTTACAAATTATTCTGAATATCGTTAAGAGGAATAGATTTTCTCAAATCATAGTGGACCTCTCAACAGAGACTTGTAATCATAATTCAATGTTTCTGATAATTCAATCATTTAATATATATATATTTTTTCGTCGAAAATCATATTGAAACAAATACGTTCGTGTAAAGTATTATACGTTTAATACTTTATTAATATTCTCAAGTTATAATATATATATATATATATACATATACATATCTATTTATATATAACGGTTCGTGAATCGTCGGAATTTGGTCGATGTTATAATGAATGTATGAACACAGTTTAAAATTCTTGAGATTTAACTTAACAAACTTTGCTTATCGTGTCGGAATAATATAAAGATTAAAGTTTAAATTTGGTCGGAAATTTCCGGGTCGTCACATATATACACTCCAATGATCAGCTCTTAGCAGCCCATGTGAGTCACCTAACACATGTGGGAACCATCATTTGGCAACTAGCATGAAATATCTCATAAAATTACAAAAATATGAGTAATCATTCATGACTTATTTACATGAAAACAAAATTATATATCCTTTATATCTAATCCATACACCAACGACCAAAAACACCTACAAACACTTTCATTCTTCAATTTTCTTCATCTAATTGATCTCTCTCAAGTTCTATCTTCAAGTTCTAAGTGTTCTTCATAAATTCCAAAAGTTCTAGTTTCATAAAATCAAGAATACTTCCAAGATTGCAAGTTTACTTCCAAGTTTTCTAAATCCATTCCAAGTAATCATCCAAGATCAAGAAACCTTTGTTACTTATAGTAGGTTATCTTTCTAATACAAGGTAATAATCATATTCAAACTTTAATTCAATTTCTATAACTATAACAATCTTATTTCGAGTGGAAATCTTACTTGAAATTGTTTTCGTGTCATGATTCTGCTTCAAGAACTTTCAAGCCATCCAAGGATCCTTTGAAGCTAGATACATTTTTCTCATTTCCAGTAGGTTTATCTAAGGAACTTGAGGTAGTAACGATGTTCATAACATCATTCGATTCATACATAAAAAGCTGTCTTATTCAACGTTATAAACTTGTAATCACTAGAACATAGTTTAGTTAATTCTAAACTTGTTCGCAAATAAAGTTAATCCTTCTAAATAGACTTTTAAAATCAACTAAACACATGTTCTATATCTATATGATATGCTAACTTAATGATTTAAAATCCGGAAACACGATAAACACCATAAAACTGGATATACGCCGTCGTAGTAAAACCGGGGGCTGTTTTGGGTGGGATAATTAAAAGCTAAGAAGAACTTTGATTTAAAAGCTATACTTCTGGAAAAATTACTTTTCTTATGAACATGAAACTATATCCAAAAATCATGGTTAAACTCAAAGTGAAAGTATGTTTTTTAAAATGGTCATCAAGATGTCGTTCTTTCGACGGAAATGACTACCTCTTTCAAAAATGACTTGTAACTTGTATTTCCAACTATAAACTTATACTTTTTCTGTTTAGATTTATAAAGTTAAGTTCAATACAAAACCGAGGCCACTGGAATCACTCAAACGGATTAGAAACGAAGAAATGGCGAGTAAAACAAGATTGATAAAAACTACTCATTTTACCTACGTGAAAGTTAGTAATAAATCTATTCCAACTATAACCTAATCAACTTATATTGTATATTATGTAATCTTGAGATACCATAGACATTTATACAATGTTTCGACCTATCATGTCGACCCATCTATATATATATATATATATATTGCGGAACAACCATAGACACTCTATATGTGAATGTTGGAGTTAGCTATACAGGGTTGAGGTTGATTCCAAAATATATATATAGTTTGAGATGTGATCAATACTGAGATACGTATACACTGGGTCGTGGATTGATTCAAGATAATATTTATCGATTTATTTCTGTACATCTAACTGTGGACAACTAGTTGTAGGTTACTAACGAGGACAGCTGACTTAATAAACTTAAAACATCAAAATGTATTAAAAGTTTTGTAAATATATTTTGAACATACTTTGATATATATGTATATATTATTATAGGTTTGTGAATCAACCAGTGGCCAAGTCTTACTTCCCGACGAAGTAAAAATCTGTGAAAGTGAGTTATAGTCCCACTTTTAAAATCTAATATTTTTGGGATGAGAATACATGCAGGTTTTATAAATGATTTACAAAATAGACACAAGTACGTGAAACTACATTCTATGGTTGAATTATCGAAATCGAATATGCCCCTTTTTATTAAGTCTGGTAATCTAAGAATTAGGGAACAGACACCCTAATTGACGCGAATCCTAAAGATAGATCTATTGGGCCTAACAAACCCCATCTAAAGTACCGGATGCTTTAGTACTTCGAAATTTATATCATATCCGAAGGGTGTCCCGGAATGATGGGGATATTCTTATATATGCATCTTGTTAATTTCGGTTACCAAGTGTTCACCATATGAATGATTTTTATCTCTATGTATGAGATGTGTATTGAAATATGAAATCTTGTGGTCTATTGTTACGATTTGATATATATAGGTTAAACCTATAACTCACCAACATTTTTGTTGACGTTTAAAGCATGTTTATTCTCAGGTGAATACTAAGAGCTTCCGCTGTTGCATACTAAAATAAGGACAAGATTTGGAGTCCATGTTTGTATGATATTGTGTGAAAACTGCATTCAAGAAACTGATTTCGATGTAACATATTTGTATTGTAAACCATTATGTAATGGTCGTGTGTAAACAGGATATTTTAGATTATCATTATTTGATAATCTACGTAAAGCTTTTTAAACCTTTATTTATGAAATAAAGGTTATGGTTTGTTTTAAAAATGAATGCAGTCTTAGAAAAACGTCTCATATAGAGGTCAAAACCTCGCAACGAAATCAATTAATATGGAACGTTTTTAATCAATAAGAACGGGATATTTCAGTTGGTATCAGAGCGTTGGTCTTAGAGAACCAGAAAATTTGCATTAGTGTGTCTTATCGAGTTTGTTAGGATGCATTAGTGAGTCTGGACTTCGACCGTGTTTTCTTTAAAAATGATTGCTTAACATTTTTGTTGGAAACTATATATTATTAACATGTATATATTATGTGATATATTAATCTCTTAACATGTTTGATATTGTGTGATAGATGTCTACCTCTAGCACAAATCCCATTGACTCACCTAATAATAACGAAGAGTCGAATATATATTGGACTGATTCACAAGTTCCCGAAGAAGAACCGGAAGAAGAATCAGAACCGGAAGAAGAATCAGAACCGGAAGAGGAGGAACCGGAGGAGGAAATAGAACCGGTGGGGAAATAATAAAATGGTTAAGTAAAAGAAAATCCTCAACCAACCGAACAAGGTTAATTATGGTCAATGGTGTTTCCGCCAAGGAAGCAAAATATTGGGAGGATTACCAATTCTCCGATGAATCGGATTCCGATGAGAATTCCGATGATGTTATAGAAATTACCCCAACTGAATTTAAAAAGGCAAAAGAAAATAATAAGGGAAAGGGCATAAAAATAGAGAAATCTAATTCCAACCCCGATGAACTTTATATGTATCGTCAACCCCCGAAGCCCTTAAGTTGTAACAATGACCCGGGAACCTCTAAACCACCAGGTTTTTCTAAACCGTTATGGAAAACGACAGCTCGTATTAGGGGAACATCATATATCCCTAAAAACTTGGCAAAACAAACCAAAACCGAAGAAGAAGAAATGAGCGAGTCGGAATAAGATAGTTGTATTCGTGTGGTGTAATATATGTAATATTGTGTACTTATGCTTTATGATATATGTAAAAATTTCTTGTATTAATAAGTATTTTTTTATGAATCTAACTCTTGTCTATTTTACAGTATAAAAACACAAAATGGATAGACAACCTAATATTTTAAGAGACCTACCCGGAGACATGATTGATGAAATCTTGTCTAGAGTCGGCCAGAATTCCTCGGCACACCTATTTAAGGCGAGATCAGTTTGTAAGACATTCGAAGAACGTTCCAAGAATCCCTTGGTTTATAAAAGGCTTTCGTTCGAAAGATGGGGGATATCACATTGGGAAATCCATAAGTTACGATGTGTTTACTTTGACGCATATATTGTGGGGAACCCAAATGCTATTTTACGCAACGGGTTAAGAAATTATTTTGACTCAATATATCCGAATATAGGACTTCGTGATTTAGAAAAAGCGGCTTACATGCAACATAAAGAAGCATGTTATGCTTACGGCTTAGTAATGTTCGCTTCTCACCAAAGTGAGAACAAGAACATCGGGCTACAACTATTAAACAAAACGTTCCCACAAGTGACGGAGTCGGTAATTGGGGTAAGAAATGAGGTTTTTAGATTGTTACGGGACTGTTGGACATTACATAACCCTCGTCCCTTTGACGATGTTACAACACGCTGTCTTATCAACGGCCATAACGGTTATGTTCCACAAGACCAAGGATGGGAAGTAGTCCTAGTAAAACCAGAATGCATGACTTGTTTCTGGACGTATGAATTACGTGTCTTTATTGCCTTTGCTGAACGACTTGTGTACTAGCTAGAATTATCTTCACAACTATCTTGTATCAAAGTTATTGTGTGCTATATTTCATGCTATATGTAAAATAAGCGGTATTGTAAGTTTGTAAAATATTGTGTAAAAGTTTGAACGCGAAATATTATTATAATCAGTTTTTCATATAGAATTGTAGTAGTTGAATTGTATATTAGCTACTAAGTATGAACTTAATGGGTAGGTACTACCCGAATTTAAACTTATAAAATGCTAATATGAAGAAAAAGCTTTTATAAATGAGTTCATATTATGCTACGAGATACTATTGACTACTCTTAATATTCTGTATGATTAACTTGTTTCATTTGACTATTTGAAGGAAATGGCACCGACTACTCGACAAACCATGAATATGAGCGAAGAGGAATTTCGTACCTTTCTTGCTGCAAACATAGCCGCAGTACAGGCTGCGCTACATACCAACAATAACTCCAAATCTAGCAATGCAGCTAAAGGCGCAAGAAATCGTGTAGGATGCACCTACAAAGAATTCACTGCCTGCAAACCTTTGAAATTCGATGGAACCGAAGGACCGATCGTATTGAAACGGTGGACCGAGAAGGTCGAATCGGTGTTTGCCATAAGTAAGTGTACTGAAGAGGACAAAGTGAAGTACGCTACGCATACCTTCACAGGTACTGCGTTAACATGGTGGAATACCTATCTAGAGCAAGTGGGACAAGATAATTGATGTGTCAAGACGTAACCTTTAAAATGTAGACAATATGCTTAATAATTAACACATAATACAGGCAACTAAAACCCGATCATGTAGTAACTAGCAAGTAAATTGACCAGTTCGATCCACAGGGAGAAGTTAGTTTAAATGATTTTACCACAATTAATTATTCTAAAAAGGGGGTTTATATTTAAAGTTGTGTTTTTGTTTAATGAAACAGTAAATAAAAATAATAATTAACAAGAATGAGAATACGGTGTTTACTTCTATGCTTGATAGATGACAGGGATTGTTCTTCTATAATTAAAACCGTTATGCGATAGTTACAATAGAGTAGTTTATATCAATTTCACAATATCTATAAACTTAAGAACTATGTTTAATCAACAGGATTCTTTCTTGGTTAAATTCACATAAAACCTAGTTTACTAAGATCACTCTAAGTAAACTACATGATTGTAAAACCTAAATATCATCCAATTACCATCCTATATTCACATATAGGTGTCTAGATCACTAGGTGTTGAAGTACAAATTATAGCCTTTGATAAATTCACATAAATCAAGTCATAACTTGTATAATTGAACTAGAATATAAAGATAGTTACAACAATGGATTTCTTGAAAGAACATGGTGATTTAGATTGATTAACTAACTAGATTCAACCCGGTTAAACTCACGTGAAACCTTAATTACAACAATCACTTGAGGTAATTTCATAACTATGTTGCTTTGGAACTTATTCAATTACCGAATTAAACACATAACAAAATCACTTAAGTGTATGTATCTAATCGTCTAGATTAATAGATGTATTAAAGTATAGATTGTTTTCCTAGTTAACTCACATTAATGGGTTGCAATCTATATAATTGAAGTAATGATCTAAACATGCATAACAATGGTTCTTACGGTTGAACTAGATAATTAAATCAATCAAACATATGTATAACTAGCATAACATCAAAGTATAGAACAATCCCAAGCCATAAATCTTACATTGAAGCAAACACACAAGGCTTTTAGCCTAACATAATCATAGTAGAACTAATGAAACAGTAAATACAAGTTGAATTCATGTTAAAAAGATATAGAACAATAGTACCAATTGCGACAAATGATCCTAGCTTAATATTGATGTTGAAAGAGTGGAGATTAACTTGCAGCCTTCCTTGGACCTTGAAAATCGTCTTAAAACTGGGGGAGAACGTAGTAGTGAAGGTCTCCCAAGTAAGTAACTATTTGCTTCATTAAATAGCCTCAAAAGTTAGGTATTTTGGCCAGAAAGTGACCAGATGCGCCGCATCTCTTTGGGATACGCCGCATCTCTTTACGTTTAGTAGATTCCAGCTCGATTCTGCACTCAGGACTGTCGGCAGGGGGTCAGATGTGCCGCATCTGGGACAGATGCGCCGCATCTGGCTTGGATGCGCCGCATCCATCTCAGATGCGCCGCATCTGTTGCTATTTTGGCCCAGAAGTCTTCATGCTCCGCATCTGAAACTGTCGGGAGTTATTTGGTGTAAAGATGCGCCGCATCTAAGAGAGATGCACCGCATTTGGACCTATTTCAGTGGTTTCGGGCTGTTTTACGCATTCGATCTTCGTTTTAACTCTGTTTTCACTATTGGTCTTCATTTATTCATTCACAATGGACTTTTTACAAATGTACATGAATTACAATACATACGTATAACAATTACATACAAATGGAACAACATTGGATCAAAATAACGACAATAAACATGTATAATTTTGGCGTTATCAAAATCCCCACACTTAAACCTTGCTTGTCCTCAAGCAAGACTTACAAGAAATCGAAATTTACTACAGTAAACACACTTATTTAAATGAGAACACAAAAAATGGGACTCACACTCTCTCGATATAATACACAAGACACACAAGTTATTTAGTAACACAATAACTCACGCTATATGGAAATCACACTCGGGTCACAATATATACACACTCACACTTATTTCACACACGAATCAAACTCACGCGTTTTGAGTACACACACACCTTTGGAGTACACACGCGAAATGAAATCACGCCAAAGTCGAAAGGTGGGTTTTAAAGTCCACATTTCTTGAAAATTTGGATCCTTAGGGAAATTAGGACCTTTGCTAAAAACCTTTTATGTTTTGAAAATTATTCATGTTAGTTTTTACACTAATCAAGTTTTCCGGTTTTAACCTCAAAGTCCGGTTGAGGGTAACTGAAAACCGAAGCCTCAGTCGGCGCTTAGCAAGCTACTCGCCCCCATGATTGAAGTATCATGGAACTTGAAACCGGATGTCCTAAAAATGGTTTTACACAATATAGTTCATAAAATTGCATAAGTTTTAGAAGAAACTATATCATGTCCAAATATCATCGGTGAACCATGAGTTTGCACACCTCAATTTGTTATGGCATATGTATGTTAACCGCGGTCAACATAGATGCGGTTAATCTTTACGGAGATCATCCATATGGGGATAAGATTCATTAGTCTTAAAAGCTAATTTGCACTGTACCCCCCCATTGTACGAGACAGATCCATCTCATGGTTAGGATAAGTCTGACTACCAAAAACCCTGTTTGATGCTGAGGTGAGGTGGATTTCCAGCCGATGATAGAGATGACTTTTCAAGATTTTTCGTCAACCTACAGCTGTTCTGGACTACGACTTCTAACATAAGTTAGCTAGTGTGTCATATTGGAAGACTTGACTTCCATCACAATCATTACATGGATGAGCATTGGATTAGATTGTTAGAACAACAAATTACTTGATGACTTTCATTTCATCCAGAATGTGGTATAGCATGATGATTATATCTTTTATATGACAAACTCAATCATTTGGTTGTTTCTTAATTTGTTTTGTGATAATAATTTCGGGGTATACACCTAGTTTTAAAATCAACAAATTTTAAACAAAATTTGAATTTATGAAGATAAAAGTTTAAAATTTTTCACCATTTTAGGCCTTTTTAACTAAAATCAAAAACCCGAAAGAATTTATAACTTCCTCCCCACACTTGAGTTCATGTATCGTCCTCGTTACATGAAATCAGAAAAATTTAAATTCAAGAGGGTCAAAGAGTGTAAGAGAGTTTATTACTTTCAAGGTTTAAAACCGAAGTTCACGGGATGATGGCGCTGAACTGAATGCCAGCATAAGAACATCATCCGCTTCTTGCAACCACAAAACAATCACCAATCAAGTATGTGCTGAACTTACTGCCAGTCTTTGTAAAAATGCAGCATATAGTGTAGTGACCCGAACTTTTCCATGTTTATATATATTAACTGAGATTGATATTTACATGATTAAATGTTTCCAACATGTTAAGCAATCAAACTTGTTAAGACTTGATTAATTGAAATAGGTTTCATATAGACAATTGACCACCCAAGTTGACCGGTGATTCACGAACGTTAAAACTTGTAAAAACTATATGATGACATATATATGGATATATATATAGTTAACATGATACTATGATAAGTAAACATATCATTAAGTATATTAACAATGAACTACATATGTAAAAACAAGACTACTAACTTAATGATTTTGAAACGAGACATATATGTAACGATTATCGTTGTAAAGACATTTAATGTATATATATCATATTAAGAGATATTCATACATGATAATATCATGATAATATAATAATTTAAAATCTCATTTGATATTATAAACATTGGGTTAACAACATTTAACAAGACCGTTAACCTAAAGGTTTAAAAACAACACTTACATGTAACGACTAACGATGACTTAACGACTCAGTTAAAATGTATATACATGTAGTGTTTTAATATGTACTTATACACTTTTGAAAGACTTCAATACACTTATCAAAATACTTCTACTTAACAAAAATGCTTACAATTACATCCTCGTTCAGTTTCATCAACAATTCTACTCGTATGCACCCGTATTCGTACTCGTACAATACACAGCTTTTAGATGTATGTACTATTGGTATATACACTCCAATGATCAGCTCTTAGCAGCCCATGTGAGTCACCTAACACATGTGGGAACCATCATTTGGCAACTAGCATGAAATATCTCATAAAATTACAAAAATATGAGTAATCATTCATGACTTATTTACATGAAAACAAAATTACATATCCTTTATATCTAATCCATACACCAACGACCAAAAACACCTACAAACACTTTCATTCTTCAATTTTCTTCATCTAATTGATCTCTCTCAAGTTCTATCTTCAAGTTCTAAGTGTTCTTCATAAATTCCAAAAGTTCTAGTTTCATAAAATCAAGAATACTTTCAAGTTTGCTAGCTCACTTCCAATCTTGTAAAGTGATCATCCAACCTCAAGAAATCTTTGTTTCTTACAGTAGGTTATCATTCTAATACAAGGTAATAATCATATTCAAACTTTGGTTCAATTTCTATAACTATAACAATCTTATTTCAAGTGATGATCTTACTTGAACTTGTTTTCGTGTCATGATTCTGCTTCAAGAACTTCGAGCCATCCAAGGATCCATTGAAGCTAGATCCATTTTTCTCTTTTCCAGTAGGTTTATCCAAGGAACTTAAGGTAGTAATGATGTTCATAACATCATTCAATTCATACATATAAAGCTATCTTATTCGAAGGTTTAAACTTGTAATCACTAGAACATAGTTTAGTTAATTCTAAACTTGTTCGCAAACAAAAATTAATCCTTCTAACTTGACTTTTAAAATCAACTAAACACATGTTCTATATCTATATGATATGCTAACTTAATGATTTAAAACCTGGAAACACGAAAAACACCGTAAAACCGGATTTACGCCGTCGTAGTAACACCGCAGGCTGTTTTGGGTTAGTTAATTAAAAACTATGATAAACTTTGATTTAAAAGTTGTTATTCTGAGAAAATTATTTTTATTATGAACATGAAACTATATCCAAAAATTATGGTTAAACTCAAAGTGGAAGTATGTTTTCTAAAATAGTCATCTAGACGTCGTTCTTTCGACTGAAATGACTACCTTTACAAAAACGACTTGTAACTTATTTTTCCGACTATAAACCTATACTTTTTCTGTTTAGATTCATAAAATAGAGTTCAATATGAAACCATAGCAATTTGATTCACTCAAAACGGATTTAAAATGAAGAAGTTATGGGTAAAACAAGATTGGATAATTTTTTCTCATTTTAGCTACGTGAAAATTGGTAACAAATCTATTCCAACCATAACTTAATCAACTTGTATTATATATTATGTAATCTTGAGATACCATAGACACGTATACAATGTTTCGACCTATCATGTCGACACATCTATATATATTTCGGAACAACCATAGACACTCTATATGTGAATGTTGGAGTTAGCTATACAGGGTTGAGGTTGATTCCAAAATATATTTAGTTTGAGTTGTGATCAATACTGAGATACGTATACACTGGGTCATGGATTGATTCAAGATAATATTTATCGATTTATTTCTGTACATCTAACTGTGGACAACTAGTTGTAGGTTACTAACGAGGACAGCTGACTTAATAAACTTAAAACATCAAAATATATTAAAAGTGTTGTAAATATATTTTGAACATACTTTGATATATATGTATATATTGTTATAGGTTCGTGAATCAACCAGTGGCCAAGTCTTACTTCCCGACAAAGTAAAAATCTGTGAAAGTGAGTTATAGTCCCACTTTTAAAATCTAATATTTTTGGGATGAGAATACATGCAGGTTTTATAAATGATTTACAAAATAGACACAAGTACGTGAAACTACATTCTATGGTGGAATTATCGAAATCGAATATGCCCCTTGTTATTAAGTCTGGTAATCTAAGAATTAGGGAACAGACACCCTAATTGACGCGAATCCTAAAGATAGATCTATTGGGCTTAACAAACCCCATCCAAAGTACCGGATGCTTTAGTACTTCGAAATTTATATCATATCTGAAGGGTGTCCCGGAATGATGGGGATATTCTTATATATGCATCTTGTTAATGTCGGTTACCAGGTGTTCACCATATGAATGATTTTTATCTCTATGTATGGGATGTGTATTGAAATATGAAATCTTGTGGTCTATTATTATGATTTGATATATATATAGGTTAAACCTATAACTCACCAACATTTTTGTTGACGTTTTAAGCATGTTTATTCTCAGGTGATTATTAAGAGCTTCCGCTGTCGCATACTTAAATAAGGACGAGATTTGGAGTCCATGCTTGTATGATATTGTGTAAAAACTGCATTCAAGAAACTTATTTTGTTGTAACATATTTGTATTGTAAACCATTATGTAATGGTCGTGTGTAAACAGGATATTTTAGATTATCATTATTTGATAATCTACGTAAAGCTTTTTAAACCTTTATTTATGAAATAAAGGTTATGGTTTGTTTTAAAAATGAATGCAGTCTTTGAAAAACGTCTCATATAGAGGTCAAAACCTCGCAACGAAATCAATTAATATGGAACGTTTTTAATCAATAAGAACGGGACATTTCATATAGCACAATGCTCACCTGTAGCAATTCAAACAAAGGTACCAAACGATTCACACAAATAAATGGGGGTGTACTCCATGTACTAAAAACCCCACTTACAATTATCTAAATTATTCAAATCACAATTATCCAAAATATTATCTAGTTATTACACACCAAACTTGAAAAGAAATTGTTTTTGAAATAAACCAACATCAACCAAACCTGTCACACATTAGGAAAAATTACGTCATCTTCAGAAAAATCCCCAAAATGAGTTACTTGGGCCAGCTCCACCTTCGCTTTGATTTCCCGCGTCGTCGTCCTAAAATATTGAGGGGTTGTACCCCTGATAAGTTCCTTGAGCAGGGACGACCGCAGTGTCTTCAGTAGGCGGGTTAGGAGGAGGAGGATAAGGCGCAGGATATGGATCACCCATTCGAACCCAAGGATCGTATGCAGGCCAAGGAGAGGGGGTATAGTTAGCGGGATCTACAGCGTATGACACTATCTGTTCATGTATCCAATTAAGCTGATTTTGCTGCTCCGCTTGAGTATACCATGTTCGATCATTCCCAACATCAATGTAATGTTGCATCTCCCTGTTACCTGCATCGTAGTGATCAATTACCTTTTGGGTGTTTTGATCACTATGGAGTTGCATATCTGAAAACTGGCGTTATGTAAGCCTCCCAATCATTTCCCGGACCCGAACTACTTCCAACATTCGGCTGTGGATCTGGTTGCTGTTGGGGTTGTTCTGGTTGCATGTTCACGGGATCCTCATACCTAGTTAGAAGGCCGTTCGACCCCCTCATCAAAATGTTTGCCCTTGTATAACTCACTCTATCAAAGGCAATCATATGTTTCTCCTCTAACCCACTTATGTTGATTCGAAAATGTTCGGCAATCCTGGTTACAAAATGGCCGCCCATGATTGGTGCAATCTTTTTCCTTTCTTCGAGGAGGAAAGTGAGAATCATTCGTAGGATATGAACATGGAAGTGATCCATTATCGCGTGAATGTACCATATATCCAAGTTGGTGACTTTTTCACTACTGTCTTTTCGATAGTTTATGGTACTTGAAATGAATTGTTGGACGCATCGGTGCTCGTAGGTACGTAGCTTGCTACAAGTCTACTTGCTTGCACTATATGCGGTATTGCTCATGTCCACCCATGCTTCTGAATGATTAAAAGAAGAAACATAGTATATACATTGATTAAAGTAATTTTGCATCAGTTGATGTGGCAGCCCTTCATAAATATCCAACGCCTTCACAAATTGCAGTAGCGTTAATGTCCTGTCTTGCCCTCCAAGATGAAATCTCATAAATGTACCCGATGTTGGTGACGTGTAATCAACCCTAAGTGAACCAACGAATTCTTTGACTAAAAGTGGATACACTCTTTCTTGCATTCTGAACAGGTTTTCCCAAGCATATATTCGATGGCCGTGATACGTTACTCGAAAAAGGTTGCGAAAATTTTGATATTCGCCGGCTTCCTCTAATGGTGTCCAATCAATATATTTCCCCGGATATACGTCTTTGTGTAGAAGTGCCTTCATCCGTTCATGGTATTCCGGATGCCTCAAAACTGCATTGATCCATGGATCCGGAGTGGTTAATCCACGGACATTTAACTGCCGGTTGTCAATATCCATTTCTTCCTCTTCAGCAGCATGTTCTTCTTCACTTGTATCCTCATCTACAATTGCTGGGGCGTTTTGCTTCTTTGATTTTGGGTTTGATGATGATGCTCTAGTCTACAAAAACACAACAAAACCAAACAAACAAAATAACAAACCAAGTTGATTAGCGTTAAAGAATTTCAAAACATCTTTCATATTGTACCTAGCGAAAACCATGTGGATATGTTAAGTTCCAATTAAATCTCAATGTTTATGTTAACCAATATCTTAACATGGTATGAACTATTTTCACTCTTAACAAACATGAACTAGTATGTCAATTGATTCAAATCACTTTACAAGTATAATCATACATAGCATGCTTCATTTCACCCAACACTTGCAATGTCATAATATATGGAACCATAGGCATTCATCAAAAAGCATGTTAAACAATATGCAATCAATGGTTTTCATACATTTAGAACATTAAATTCATCTCAAGTCAACAACTTCATCAAAATGCTTAATCATATAATCCTTAACTTATATAATAATTACTTTCAAATCAAAATAACACCAAGTTAAGGTTCACATGTGTTTACCATAAGTAATGATTTGCATAAATTCAACTTAGAACACTTACTAGTTAACAAAAGTCAAAATCCCTAATTCAAGAACCCTAAAATTCAATAATTTGTGTATTCGTGTAATTCAACAAAGGTTCATGCGATTTTGTTAATGTATACTAGTAATCAAACTTCAAAATATCTCAATTGAATAATTTAATGGCCAAAAGTCCGAAACCCCTAAATTCATGAAGAACCCTAATTTCCAAAGTAAAGATTGAAGCAAATAATCATGAAATTAGAGCATGAATAAGGATTAGTAGCAACAATTTAAGCATATAATGACCAAAACATGAACATTCAAACATCCTCACACCAAGAACAAGCTAAATCTGATTTTTAGATTGAAGAACACAAGAATCATGAAGTGTTTAGGATTAATCTTACCTTTCTCATGTTGATATTCGGATTTGATGCTCAAAGATGGGATTAATCGGTTCAATTAGTGAGTAGAGATTGAAATTTTGAGAGAGAATGAGATGGGATTCGGAGTAGTAGGCGAAAAAATGAGAAAAAATCATAAACTCCCATATTTGTGCAAAAAAATAGGGCAGAATCCAACATACAGACACAGATGAGGCGCATCTGTAGCAGATGCGGCGCATCTGGCTCAGATGCGGCGCATCTGAAGCAGATGCGGTGCATCAGATGGTCCAAACGCGGCGCATGACCCTTTCTCGGCGCATTCAAAATTCACGGGATTTTTCGTGTCTGCAGATGCGGCGCATCCATCACAGATGCGGCGCATCTGCCCCTGTTGCACCAGCTTTTGACGTTTTTTCGCGTTTTAAACATTTCGGAAGGTCCCTAAACAACTTGGTTCGTATAATAACTTAGAAATCACTCAAAACACTCAAATTTATTACACGAGTGGGACTATATACATGTTGTGAAGTTTAACGAGTCGTTCACGCGACTCCGTCCCAAGCTAATTAGCGTTGGGGAATAGGGTGATGTCATCTCGAACCGTGGTGTCCACTCCATCGAAATAGAGTTTCAAGCGATGACCATTCACCTTGAAGGTATTTCCATTTCCAAACAACTCAACATATCCCGATGGGAATGCCTGTTTAACCAAATAAGGTCCCGTCCATCGGGACTTCAACTTTCCGGGAGAAAATTTAAACCGTGAGTTAAAAACCAAAACCTTATCACCGGTTTTAAACTCTTTCACTTCTTTCAATCGG
This sequence comes from Rutidosis leptorrhynchoides, assembly GCF_046630445.1. Classification (NCBI taxonomy): domain Eukaryota; kingdom Viridiplantae; phylum Streptophyta; class Magnoliopsida; order Asterales; family Asteraceae; genus Rutidosis; species Rutidosis leptorrhynchoides. The sequence continues at coordinate 116,888,001 of NC_092338.1, forward strand.
GCATCATGCCACCTTTTCGTTTTCTCCTTATACGAGCTCGAATTCTCGTACGCTTCTAACCTCAACTCTTCCAATTCATGAAATTGCATGAATCGGTTTTCACCAGCCTTTTCCATGTCTAAATTACAAAGTTTTAATGCCCAGTACGCTCTATGTTCCACTTCAACCGGAAGATGGCATGCTTTACCGTATACAAGTCTAAATGGTGTGGTACCGATTGGTGTTTTAAAAGCAGTCCTAAAGGCCCACAACGCATCATCTAACTTGCGTTGCCAAATCTTAGGGTTGTTATCAACCGTCTTCTCAAGTATGCATTTCAAGGCACGATTTGTGTTCTCCACTTGACCACTCGTTTGCGGGTGGTACGGAGTAGAGAAACGTTGAGTTACGCCATACTTCTTCAACACCTTTTCAAGAAGGTTGTTGGCAAAATGAGTTCCGCGATCGGATATGAGCGCTTTTGGGATTCCAAAGCGCGAGAAGAGATTTTTCAAGAAGTTCACCACCACCCTAGCATCATTCGTAGGTAAAGCTTTTGCTTCAGCCCACTTAGATACATAGTCAACAGCTACTAGGATGTATTTGCACTTATGGGAACTTGGAAATGGTCCCATGAAATCGATTCCCCAAATATCAAAGATTTCACAAACTTGGATGCCGGTTTGAGGCATCTCATCCTTTTTCGTGATGTTACCCGTTTGTTGGCATGCATTGCAAGTGCGAACAAAATTATGGGCATCTTTAAAGATCATGGGCCAATAAAAGCCCGAGTCAAGGATTTTTCTTGCGGTGTGGTTTAGTCCGAAATGACCGCCGGTGGGCCCTTGATGGCAATGCTCGAGAATTTGTTGAGCCTCTTTTCCGTACACACAACGGCGAATCATTTGATCTGCACCAACACGGAATAGGTCGGGATGTTCCCAGAAATAGGACTTCAAATCCGCAAAGAATTTCTTCTTTTGTTGATAAGAAAGTCCTTTTTGAAGAATGCTTAAAGCAAGATAGTTTGCAAAATGGGCAAACCATGGGATTTCAGATTCCTTGTCAACCCTCATTAGAGATTCATCAGGAAATGTGTCCTTGATGATTGTATCATCAAGTTGTTCTAATTCGGGGTTTTCAAGTCGGGATAAATGATCGGCGGCTAGATTCTTGGCTCCTTTCTTATCACGTATCTCAATGTCAAACTCTTGAAGTAGAAGAACCCAACGTATGAGACGATGTTTTGCATCTAGTTTCGAGAATAAGTACCTAAGAGCCGAATGATCCGTGTAAACAATGGTTTTGGACAACACCAAATATGACTGAAATTTATCAAACGCATAAACAACCGCTAGGAGCTCTTTTTCCGTGGTGGTGTAATTAATTTGAGCTCCCGTTAGCATTTTGCTCGCATAATAAATTGGAAGAAAATGATTATCGGGTCGTTGTCCTAAGACAGCTCCTAAGGCATAGTCGCTCGCGTCACACATTAACTCAAAAGGCATTCTCCAATCCGGAGACACGATAATGGGAGCTTGTGTGAGTTTTGACTTTAGAATGGAGAATGCATTCTCACAATTGGAATCGAAGTCAAATGGAGCATCCTTTTCAAGAAGTTTGGTCATTGGACGGGCAATTTTAGAGAAATCTTTGATAAATTGCCTATAAAATCCCGCGTGACCAAGAAAGCTTCTAATTGCCTTGACATTCGTCGGTATAGGTAGCTTAGAGATAACTTCAATTTTAGCTTTATCTACCTCTATTCCCGCACGAGATATTTTGTGACCAAGTACAATGCCCTCCTTCACCATGAAGTGGCATTTTTCCCAATTCAGGACCAAATTTGCTTTCTCACATCGGATAAGCATACGTTCAAGGTTAAAAAGACACGATTCAAAGGAGTCTCCAAACACGGAAAAGTCATCCATGAAGACTTCCATACAATCCTCTACCATATCATCAAAAATTTCCATCATGCACCTTTGAAAGGTTCCGGGTGCATTGCATAAACCAAATGGCATGCGGCGATAGGCAAAGGTCCCAAAAGGACAAGTGAATGTGGTCTTTTCTTGGTCGTTGGGATCAATTGGAATTTGGAAGTAACCGGAGAAACCATCTAGAAAGCAATAGTATTCTTTCCCCGCTAATCGTTCAATCATTTGATCAATAAAAGGTAACGAGAAATGATCTTTTCTAGTGGCATCATTGAGACGCCTGTAATCAATACAGACTCTCCAGCCGGTAACCGTTCTAGTTGGAACGAGTTCGTCTTTTTCATTTACAATAATGGTTGTACCCCCCTTTTTGGGTACTACTTGTACTGGACTAACCCAAGGACTATCGGAGATGGGGTAGATTAACCCGGTGTCAATAAGCTTGACTACCTCCTTTTTAACAACCTCTTTCATGTTGGGATTTAGCCTGCGTTGTCTTTGTACTACTGGTTTGAAGTCATTTTCAAGAAGAATTTTATGTGTACAATAAGACGGGTTTATCCCTGGAATGTCGGTCATTTTCCAGGCTATAGCCTTTTTATGGGTTTTCAAAACAGAGATTAACCTTTTCTTCTCGTTACCGGAAAGATGTGAAGCAATAATTACTGGCAATTGAGATGTACCTTCGAGGTAAGCATACTCCAAGTGTTTGGGTAGCTCCTTAAGCTCTAGTACGGGTGGTTCTTCCAAGGAATTCTTTATTCAGAATCTATCTTTATTTCCGATATCTTCAAATGATTCTTCTTCCTTAGGAAATTCTTCTTTCATGGTCTCATCATCCGTGACCACTTTCATCAACTCATCAAAATCCTCATCAATATTGAAATATTCACTTTCACTCACCGGGGCAAACCCCGAGGTATCAATTTCAAGTAGCTCCTGTAATTCATTCTCAACACAAAAGTTTATAACATCAATTTGAAAACAAGAGTCATCGGTGGAAGTGGGTCTTTTCATGGCTTTGTCAATATTACAAACTATTCTCTCGTCTCCCACACCTAGACTTAATTGTTCTTTTTGGACATTAATGATAGCATCTGCAGTGTTAAGGAAAGGACGTCCTAAAATGATAGGAACTTTTGTGTCCTCTTGCATTTCTAGAATAACAAAGTCGACGGGAAAGACAAGTGAGCCAACTTTTACAAGAATATCCTCGGCTATACCTATGGGAGTATCAAATGATTGGTTTGCTAATCGAATACCCATCCGGGTTGGTTTCAAATCTCCTAAGTCAAGTTTCAAGTATAACGAGTAAGGAATTAGGTTAACACTTGCACCTAGGTCGGCTAGCGCATCATACACTACCGAATCACCCATCATACATGGTATGATAAAACTACCCGGATCTCCCAATTTTGGATGTACATTTTGCTTTTTCAAGATGGCCGAACACTCCTCATGAAGGAATGTGGCAGATACTTCTTGGTATTTTCCTTTCGAGGATATGAGATCTTTCAAAAACTTCCCGTAATGGGGCATACCCTTAAGAACCTCCGCGAGTGGCATGTTAATGCTGATTTGCTTGATCATATCCGCAAATTTCTGATATTGGCTCGCGAGTCTGTCTTTCTTCAACGCTTTTGGGTATGGAATAGGTGCCTTGTACACCTTCACTGGTGGTTCTTCACTTTTCTTCGATATGACCTCCGGTGGATCACCTTTCTCTTGATCTTTTTCAACATGCTCATCTACATCAACAGGCACCTGTAAAACAGAAGGAGACAAGGGAACTTTCGGGGACTTAAGGGTCTCCGGGTTAGTAGTTAAACCGCTTCTAGTGGTTATAGCATTTACATGCTCATTCCTTGTTTGATTGTTACTAGGATTCACTTGAGTATTTGAGGGGAGAGCACCAGGTGGTCTCTCTGCTAGTAACTGTGAGATCCTTCCAACATCCCTTTCTAAGTTTTGAATCGTAGCTTGTTGATTGCGAATTTGCTGAGTTTGAATTTCTGCATTTTGTTCGTGTTTAACCATAAAATCTCTCAACAGATCTTCTAAACCGGATTTCTTCTCAGGTTGTGGTTGTATAAGTGCTTGTGGTTGTGCTTGTGGTTGATTGTGTTGGAAATTATTTTGGTAATTTCGTGGGGGTTGATTACGATTGTTTAGATGATTGTAACCCGGTGGTGTATTTCTTTGATTTTGATTCTGGAAATTTCGGTTATTTTGGTAACCTGCATTTCCTCCGTGGTAGTTGTTGTTTGAACTTGAAGGTCCTCCTTTTTGATAACTGTTGACAGGAGGATATTTCCGGTTATTTGCTTCAACCGCCAGAAAGTCGTCAAAATTCATCTCACCTTTTCGCATGTAACCTAGGAAATTTGCTTGCTCTTCCATCGTCGTTTAGTCGCAATCTCGCGTGAGATGGGGACCTTGGCACAACTCGCACCCTACCCTGATAGCGTGCATTTCTTTGGTTACCTTCTCGATTTGCCTTGCTTGATTTGCCAATTGAACTTTTAATGCAGAGATTTCATCGTTGCTTTCGACATTAGCAATTGTTGACGATCTAGAGAATTCCATCTCCTGATGCCAATTATGAGAATGGGCTGCTATATCGGCAATTATCGTGTGAGCGTCTTCGGGCGTTTTTTTCATGATTGATCCTCCTGCTGCAACATCTATATCCTTCCGGGTAGCCACATTGACTCCTTTATAGAAAATTTGGACTTTTTGGAATGTATTCAACCCGTGTTGAGGACATACCCTAAGCATTTTATTAAATCGGGTCCAAGCTTCATAAAGAGTCTCGTTAGACTTTTGCTTGAAGTGATTTATGTCACTTTGCAATTTTGCTGCTTTCGAAGCGGGGAAGAATTCTGACAAAAATGTGTCCATCATATCATTCCAGTTTTCAATATAACCTTCCGGTAATGAGTCTAGCCAATCTCTTGCATCATCCTTTAGGGACCATGGAAAGATTTTTAGACATGCAACTTCATCGGAGACATCTTTGATTTTGAAAAGCTTGCAAATGCTTACAAACTTACGAAGATGCTCGTTAGCATCTTCATTTGGGGCCCCACCGAATTGGCATGTATTAGTCACCATGTGGAGAAATTGCCCCTTTATTTCAAAACCGTCAGTCATCGTAGGTTGAACAATTGCGTGGCCTTGTCCTGTCCTTGTTGCCTTCATCAAAGCATCCATCGTTTGATTTGTAGCAGTCATCTCTTCCTCTTCTTTAATGACTGGCTCGATGATTGGTTGAACAATTGGTTCAGAGTTAGAATCTAACGAAAGTGACTCTAAACCTTGAGCAAGAAATTCTACTTATTGAGCTCTTAAGCGTTCGTGAAGTTCTCTTTCAGGGTCAGGATATGAAGGAATTAAATTAGAGTTGGAAGAATGTAGATTCATGCACTAATACCTATCCTGCAATCACAACACCACAAATAAACCAATTGCAAAAATACAAGCTTACAATAAAAAGTAACTTTTCTAGGAATTGAATTCCTACAAAAGGATCGAATAATTCAAAGTTTATTAAAATCTTGTAACAAAACCGCTCCCCGGCAGCGGCGCCAAAAAGTTGATGTGTCAACGTAACCTTTAAAATGTAGACAATATGCTTAATAATTAACACATAATACATGTAACGACCCGACCAAAACCGTTATTGACGGCGCCGTTAACTTAGGTTCCGTTGCGTGGTCGTAGTCCCTATATGAGACTCATTTGACCAAAATTATGTCGCATTCATTTGAAAGGTACAAGACTTGCAAGTTTAGTTTACAAAACCGTTCGACAACAAGTCTAAGTTTACAAAAGTCATAAAGTATAAATGAAATAACTTGCGACATAATTAGTTTAAAAACACAGTTGCTATAAATAGCGTAAGTATGTAAACAAAAGTTTGAATCCAAAAGTGCTATCCCTAGCGTATGCATGCATGGTTGACTCCAATCAAGTAATCAAAGAGTGCGGAAGCATGTATCAAGTAGCCAAGTATGAACCTGAGAAAACATGTAGAAAACTGTCAACAAAAAACGTTGGTGAGATCATAAATGTATTTGTGAAAGTATGTTTTTGAATCACAAGGTTTAGTATCAAGGCGTATACATCTCTAAAGATGTGTTTGTAAACCATAAGATTTAGTATAAAGTGAATATCAAGCGTATACATCCCAAAAGATGTTGTCTGTATCACGAGCACCCAATTACCAAAACTTAACTGAATCTTACCTCTGCATAATAGTGTTAGAACCTACACTATATACCGAAAATACGTTTCATCCATCAGATGAGGGTTCGTCAAACCCGCATGGCCACACAACATAATTTCTCGCTCACACCCTACAAGTGTAACTAATGGTAATTGAACTTGAGGATTTTCGTTCTAACTCGTATGTATCTTTGCTCTTGTATTCGCATTTGTATTCAAAGTATGAAAGTATAAACCGTATAAATGTATATAAAGTATATGTTTCTCAGCCCACGATTTAAAAGTATAAAAGTATTTGCAAAGGTGGGACTATGATCTCACCTCGAGTGCACGAGTATAAAAGTACTTCACAAAGTAACGTATGCATGAAAGTTGCTTAGCCTTGACCTAAACAAGTAAGTTGTGTCAATTAACCGGTTACGATACAAGGTCGGGTGAAATGTGTTCAATTAGTCCTATGGCTCGTTACGACTCGAAAAGTATAGCATGTGAATCACGTTGTCAAGTTTCATGCAAGAATCAAGTATAAAAGAAAGACTAGAACGATTGCATAAGTGTTTAGTTAAGTTTGACTAAAAGTCAAACTTGGTCAAAGTCAATGAAAAAGTCAATGGGGTCGGGTCGGGTCCCGAACTATTTTGATGAGCTTAGAAATCATATATGAGCATGTTGTCCAAGTTTCATGTTGATCGGGGGTGTGTAGCATATCAAACATTATTCAAAAATCGACAAAGTTGGACAGACCACTTTGGCGTGCCGCGCGGGTATATGGCGCGCCGCGCCATTACCTGTGCAGAGAATTCTGGCAGTTTTCACACTCAAGCACGAATCCAACTTCAAATACCCATAAATCCTAAACCGTAAACATCCAAAACAAGTATCTTATATCGTTGGAAAGGTATTTTGACAAGGAATACAACTAACTACTTTTCACCAAGCAAAAACATCAATTACAATAACCGAAAACTCGTCAATTGATCAATAAAGGTTTATTTTCAAAGTTCAAGTTCATCAAATGCATTTTAAGTTCCGGGAATCCAATTTATACATATGATATGCCGTTTTGAAGGTAATCAAACATGTAATACAACTAAACACTTATTAATAACATTAACGAGCATTCAACGCATCAAAAGTTCTTTTTTTAAAGCTATCAAACCCTAACCAAAAGTTCACAAAATCAATAATCACGTTTATGAAGTTTCTTTAATCAATCTATACATCAACATGAAGCTAATGATGCTAGTAACACTTTTAAAACATGAACTTTAACAATCTAACACATTTGATCATCCAAAATCAAAGATTAAGCATACACTTTTCATTTTCAAGCTAGTTACACCAAAACATCAAGATCGAGCATACAAATCATATATTCATGTTATACACGAGCCATAGACACTAACTAACAACATTTCAAGTCAAAAACACGAATTTAAAGAAATCTAGAGTTTTAGAAATGTTACCCAAAATCAATGAAGTTAGTATCAAATCGTAGAGGATGATGAGAGGATCAAGAATATGTAGTTTGTTTTGATGTTTGCTTGCTAAATCGAAATTAGATGATGAATCTTTTGTTTGAAGGTTGAGAGAAAAGATGGAAGTAATGAAGATGGTGGAGATGAAAATGAATGGAGGAGGATGGAGTTGACTAGTTGACCTAGTCAACTAGTTTGGCTCTTTGGCGAGTTTAGTCCCTCAAGTTTGTAGTCGGGTGTGGGAATTAACCGATCGAATATTTTTAAAACGCAAGTTAACGAGAGATGTTGCAATCGAGTAACGGGATTATCAAGAACATTAGTTAACGAAGTGTACGAATATATGTGACGAAAGATGTTATTAAAAAAAAAGACGGTATTAAAATAAATTTAACGGAAAAACGCGGGATGTTACATTATCCACACCTCAAAAGAAATTTCGTCCCGAAATTTAGTTGGAAGTAGTAGTTGTTGAATCCTCCTCGAGATCTTGTGTTGCCAATTCTACGAGTGAGGGAGGAGTACGTTCTAGGGTATTTCAACGAACTTTGACGGTCGGGGTTTAACGTCGTCTTAAAGTTTGGGTTCACAATTCATGGTTTCAACCGGTCCTCCTAGGAATGAAGTTTATCGTCGATAGTAAGCTTATCGAAAAGGAATGACAAGTTCTTGTTTCGCAAAACACGTCTTTAAGTTGATACATCGAATGTAGGATAAACGGAGACTCGAAATGAGCCGGAAAATCTAAACGGCTAGCAACGGGTCTAAAACGCCCCAAGATTTCAAAAGGATTAAAATATCACGGATTTAGCTTTCTATGTTTCCCGAAACGGATTACACCTCCTCAAAGTGCGACTTTTAACGTGACGCGGTTTCCCATGGAATTCGAAAGGTTTACGTGTAACATCGGCATAGCTCCTGGTGATTACGAGTCGCGTTGGGTCTTGCTTGAATATGAATAAATCCTCTCGATTGCTCATGAATAAGCTCGGCCCCGGTGAAATGATCATCGTTTACTTGGTTTCGACAAAAAGGAGGATGACGTTTCCGGTCACATGTGGTTTCAAAAGGTGTGACGTTAAAACTCGAATGAAAATCATTGTAGTACGAGGATTAAGCTAAAGCAAAATACTTTTCTCAAGTAAATTTGAAGTTAGTAATACAACTCGTATTATGGATTCTAAGGTTTAAATCGTATGTTTGTTCGGTCCGTCGGGTTGCGGATGGTACGCGGTACTCATGTCTAAACGTGGTCCCGAGGCTTTTTGTGAGGCACTCCGAAGTCTAGAAATGAAACGAGGATCTCGGTCCGAAACAGAGTACATTCCGTAAGGTATATTTGAACAAATCCGTTAGGACTCGAAAACGTTAGTTAGAACAAGTTTCTCAAGAAATTTGCGTTGCGGAAGATTTATCGGTTTCCAAATACGTTCGTCGAGACTATTCACCCTCGAGGCGAATACTAGTATAACGTGAAGAGTCTCTCTCCATTGAGAATTTAAAATAAAAGATTTCCTGAACCAGAATTACGAGTGTAAGGCGAGAGAAGTTTCCGCCTCGATGCGAGCATAACGAGTAAATTGTAGTTAGTCAATAAGACTGTGCGAGGACGAGATAGTATACACGTGTAACATACGGTTGAAGTCGAAAGGAATCGGTAATTCATTCGGAAGCATAAGTATAGTTCGACAAAAATTGAAGGTGTGTCCCCGGTATGGTTGTTATCAATATTCTCGGAGTTTTCAGATGTCCAACATGAATAGATGAAGTCATGTACATGGCTCATGGTGGTGTTTAGGTTGATCGAGTCTAACCACCATCACGTGTCACTAGAACTTTGGTATGTCTTACCGTAATATAACCACGTTGATCGAGTGTCGTTATATTACGCTAACTCATACCTCCATTCCCACATCACTCTATAGATTCAAGTTCGTGTAATCGTGAAGTTTAAAATAAACAAAGTGTAACGACGTCTCTAATGTGACTCGTATTTGAATCGAAAGGATTAGTGCAACCCTAAAGAAGCGTTTCCCGAACTAGTGTGACTAATGAAGTCGTCGTCATTCTCACGCGTATGAATCATGAATCCACGTGTGTTACCAAAAGTGACGGAATACGAGTTCGTATGATGAAGGTTGGGTACCATTAAAAAGTTTTCCTAAGAATGATTCAAGTATAATGCACAAGTAGTCAAGTAAGTGCTATCTATAGCAAATGTATGTCAGAATGCAAATGCTAACTATCCGGTTGTAGTCTAGACTCACTAATGCGTCCTAACGACTCTGTTAGACACACTAATGCACGTCCTAGTTCCCTACAACCAACGCTCTGATACCACTTGTAACGACCCGACCAAAACCGTTATTGACGGCGCCGTTAACTTAGGTCCCGTTGCGTGGTCGTAGTCCCTATATGAGACTCTTTTGACCAAAATTATGTCGCATTCATTTGAAAGGTACAAGACTTGCAAGTTTAGTTTACAAAACCGTTCGACAACAAGTCTAAGTTTACAAAAGTCATAAAGTATAAATGAAATAACTTGCGACATAATTAGTTTAAAAACACAGTTGCTATAAATAGCGTAAGTATGTAAACAAAAGTTTGAATCCAAAAGTGCTATCCCTAGCATATATATGCATGGTTGACTCCAATCAAGTAATCAAAGAGTGCGGATGCATGTATCAAGTAGCCAAGTATGAACCTGAGAAAACATGTAGAAAACTGTCAACGAAAAACGTTGGTGAGATCATAAATGTATTTGTGAAAGTAAGTTTTTGAATCACAAGGTTTAGTATCAAGGCGTATACATCTCTAAAGATGTGTTTGTAAACCATAAGATTTAGTATAAAGTGAATATCAAGCGTATACATCCCAAAAGATGTTGTCTGTATCACGAGCACCCAATTACCAAAACTTAACTGAATCTTACCTCTGTATAATAGTGTTAGAACCTACACTATATACCGAAAATACGTTTCATCCGTCAGATGAGGGTTCGTCAAACCCGCATGGCCACACAACATAATTTCTCGCTCACACCCTACAAGTGTAACTAATGGTAATTGAACTTGAGGATTTTCGTTCTAACTCGTATGTATCTTTGCTCTTGTATTCGCATTTGTATTCAAAGTATGAAAGTATAAACCGTATAAATGTATATAAAGTATATGTTTCTCAGCCCACGATTTAAAAGTATAAAAGTATTTGCAAAGGTGGGACTATGATCTCACCTCGAGTGCACGAGTATAAAAGTACTTCACAAAGTAACGTATGCATGAAAGTTGCTTAGCCTTGACCTAAACAAGTAAGTTGTGTCAATTAACCGGTTACGATACAAGGTCGGGTGAAATGTGTTCAATTAGTCCTATGGCTCGTTACGACTCGAAAAGTATAGCATGTGAATCACGTTGTCAAGTTTCATGCAAGAATCAAGTATAAAAGAAAGACTAGAATGATTGCATAAGTGTTTAGTTAAGTTTGACTAAAAGTCAAACTTGGTCAAAGTCAATGAAAAAGTCAATGGGGTCGGGTCGGGTCCCGAACTATTTTCATGAGCTTAGAAATCATATATGAGCATGTTGTCCAAGTTTCATGTTGATCGGGGGTGTGTAGCATAGCAAACATTATTCAAAAATCGACAAAGTTGGACAGACCACTTTGGCGCGCCGCGCGGGTATATGGCCCGCCGCGCCATTACCTGTGCAGAGAATTCTGGCAGTTTTCACACTCAAGCACGAATCCAACTTCAAATACCCATAAATCCTAAACCGTAAACATCCAAAACAAGTATCTTATATCGTTGGAAAGGTATTTTGACAAGGAATACAACTAACTACTTTTCACCAAGCAAAAACATCAATTACAATAACCGAAAACTCGTCAATTGATCAATAAAGGTTTATTTTCAAAGTTCAAGTTCATCAAATGCATTTTAAGTTCCGGGAATCCAATTTATACATATGATATGCCGTTTTGAAGGTAATCAAACATGTAATACAACTAAACACTTATTAATAACATTAACGAGCATTCAAAGCATCAAAAGTTCTTTTTTAAAGCTATCAAACCCTAACCAAAAGTTCACAAAATCAATAATCACGTTTATGAAGTTTCTTTAATCAATCTATACATCAACATGAAGCTAATGATGCTAGTAACACTTTTAAAACATGAACTTTAACAATCTAACACATTTGATCATCCAAAATCAAAGATTAAGCATACACTTTTCATTTTCAAGCTAGTTACACCAAAACATCAAGATCGAGCATACAAATCATATATTCATGTTATACACGAGCCATAGACACTAACTAACAACATTTCAAGTCAAAAACACGAATTTAAAGAAATCTAGAGTTTTAGAAATGTTACCCAAAATCAATGAAGTTAGTATCAAATCGTAGAGGATGATGAGAGGATCAACAATATGTAGTTTGTTTTGATGTTTGCTTGCTAAATCGAAATTAGATGATGAATCTTTTGTTTGAAGGTTGAGAGAAAAGATGGAAGTAATGAAGATGGTGGAGATGAAAATGAATGGAGGAGGATGGAGTTGACTAGTTGACCTAGTCAACTAGTTTGGCTCTTTGGCGAGTTTAGTCCCTCAAGTTTGTAGTCGGGTGCGGGAATTAACCGATCGAATATTTTTAAAACGCAAGTTAACGAGAGATGTTGTAATCGAGTAACGGGATTATCAAGAACATTAGTTAACGAAGTGTACGAATATATGTGATGAAAGATGTTATTAAAAAAAAGACGGTATTAAAATAAATTTAACGGAAAAACGCGGGATGTTACAATACAGGCAACTAAAACCCGATCATGTAGTAACTAGCAAGTAAATTGACCAGTTCGATCCACAGGGAGAAGTTTGTTTAAATGATTTTACCACAATTAATTATTCTAAAAAGGGGGTTTATATTTAAAGTTGTGTTTTTGTTTAACGAAACAGTAAATAAAAATAATAATTAACAAGAATGAGAATGCGGTGTTTACTTCTATGCTTGATAGATGACAGGGATTGTTCTTTTATAATTAAAACCGTTATGCGATAGTTACAATAGAGTAGTTTATATCAATTTCACAATATCTATAAACTTAAGAACTATGTTTAATCAACAGGATTCTTTCTTGGTTAAATTCACATAAAACCTAGTTTACTAAGATCACTCTAAGTAAACTACATGATTGTAAAACCTAAATATCATCCAATTACCATCCTATATTCACATATAGGTGCTATATCACTAGGTGTTGAAGTACAAATTATAGCCTTTGATAAATTCACATAAATCAAGTCATAACTCGTATAATTGAACTAGAATATAAAGATAGTTACAACAATGGATTTCTTGAAAGAACATGGTGATTTAGATTGATTAACTAACTAGATTCAACCCGGTTAAACTCACGTGAAACCTTAATTACAACAATCACTTGAGGTAATTTCATAACTATGTTGCTTTGGAACTTATTCAATTACCGAATTAAACACATAACAAAATCACTTAAGTGTATGTATCTAATCGTCTAGATTAATAGATGTATTGAAGTATAGATTGTTTTCCTAGTTAACTCACATTAATGGGTTGCAATCTATATAATTGAAGTAATGATCTAAACATGCATAACAATGGTTCTTACGGTTGAACTAGATAATTAAATCAATCAAACATATGTATAACTAGCATAACATCAAAGTATAGAACAATCCCAAGCCATAAATCTTACATTGAAGCAAACACACAACGCTTTTAGCCTAACATAATCATAGTAGAACTAATGAAACAGTAAATACAAGTTGAATTCATGTTAAAAAGATATAGAACAATAGTACCAATTGTGATAAATGATCCTAGCTTAATATTGATGTTGAAAGAGTGGAGATTAACTTGCAGCCTTCCTTGGACCTTGAAAATCGTCTTAAAACTGGGGGAGAATGTAGTAGTGAAGGTCTCCCAAGTAAGTAACCATTTGCTTCATTAAATAGCCTCAAAAGTTAGGTATTTTGGCCAGAAAGTGACCAGATGCGCCGCATCTCTTTATGTTTAGTAGATTCCAGCTCGATTTTGCACTCAGGACTGTCGGCAGGGGGTCAGATGTGCCGCATCTGGGACAGATGCGCCGCATCTGGCTTGGATGCGCTGCATCCATCTCAGATGCACCGCATCTGTTGCTATTTTGGCCCAGAAGTCTTCATGCTCCGCATCTGAAACTGTCAGGAGTTATTTGGTGTAAAGATGCGCCGCATCTAAGAGAGATGCGCCACATTTGGACCTGTTTCAGTGGTTTCGGGCTGTTTTACGCATTCGATCTTCGTTTTAACTCTGTTTTCGCTGTTGGTCTTCATTTATTCATTCACAATGGACTTTTTACAAATGTACATGAATTACAATACATACGTACAACAATTTCATACAAATGGAACAACATTGGATCGAAATAACGACAATAAACATGTATAATTTTGGCGTTATCAATGATGCTTACGCACTACCGTGATCAGCATTCAAGCACTTGATGAATGAGAAGTACCGTCCCAGAACCGAGGTCAATAAGCTCAAGACAGAACTTAGAGGGTTACGAACCCAAGGATTTGATATTACCACGTACGAAAGACGATTCACAGAATTATGCCTATTGTGTCCGGGAGCGTTCGAAGATGAGGAAGAGAAGATCGACGCGTTTGTGAAAGGATTACCGGGAAAGAATCCAAGAAGATATAAGTTCACACGAGCCCGCCTCCATACAGCAGGCATGTAGAATGGCTCACAAACTAGTGAACCAGATTGAGGAAAGAATTAAAGAACAGGCGGCTGAAGAGGCCAATGTGAAGCAAGTCAAAAGAAAGTGGGAGGAAAACGGTGATAAGAATCACCAACACAATAACAACAGCAATTACAACAATAATCGCAACAACTATCCCAACAATCGCAACATCAATCGCAACTACAACAAACGGCCCAACAACAACAACAACAACAACAACAACAGCTACAACAATCATCCCAACAACAATAATAACCGCAACAACAACAACAATAATCAGAAGCAGCTATGCCAAAGGTGTGAAAAGTATCACTCGAGGTTCTGCAACAAATTTTGCAACAAGTGTAAAAGAAATGGTCATAGCGCGGCGAAGTGTGTGTGATAACCCGAAAATTTCCAATCAAATTTAAACTTTATCTTTATATTATTCCGACACGATAAGCAAAGTTTGTTAAGTTAAATCTCAAGAATTTTAAATTGTGTTCATACATTCATTATAACCTCGACCAAATTCCGACGATTCACGAACCGTTATATATAAATAAATATGTATATATATATGTATATATATATATATTATAACTTGAGAATATTAATAAAGTATTAAACGTATAATACTTTACATGATCATATTTGTTTCAATATGTTTATCGATGGAATTAGAAGATAATATCAAATTGTTGATTTATCAGATACATTATGATATGATTACGGGTCTATGTTATGAGGTCCACTGTGATTTAAGAAATCTATTCTTTTTTACAACATTCGGAAAATGGTAAAGTGATTTATAAGTAAGAACGTGAAGTGTAAATAACTTAGATGTTGGATATCGACAAGTTAAGTAACTCGATATTTTTCATTAAGATGATTTCATACGTTTATTTAACCTTTGAACTTTATTCCATGCTTCACCAACAAACTGTAATTTAAAAACTTGAAACCTATTATGAATATATATGATTCTACTTTTTTAAAACAATTTATGATATAACGATTTCCATTATTTTAACCTTTAAACAAAATGATTCTTAAAAATATATTTGGTTTTGGAAAACAAAATTATTATATTTATTTGATTTAGTTTCAAACGTACAAAAACGTTTTCAGTTTAAAAAGAACTTTATTATTAAAACGTATATAACTTTTATAAATATCTAGAACCACTTTTGACAACTCATTACTTAACCAGTATGATAAAGATAATGATATTTATATTTTATTTTATTAAATATATATAACAATTTAAATTAATATTATATATATTTATACGCGTATTATACGTACATAGTTTTATACTTTTACTATACTTAAACTTTACCTTTACTTTATTTTTACTTTACTTTAACTTTAATAATTCACTTTAATAATTCATACTTTAATAATTTACTTTAATAATTCATACTTTAATAATTCACTTTAATAATTCAAAAATCTATTATAAATAGAATTCAATAGGTTTCATTATTTCATTGAAACTTGAAAATATTTTTCTCTAAACTTTCTCAATCGATTTACATATATATATTTACTCCGTATTATTTCAAGATATTATTAGTATACATAAAATATTACGTCAGAGTGCTGTCCGAGTGATTTCGAAATTGTTTTTCGAGTGGGATTGGATTAAGGAAATTATGGGTTATAGCTATGGAGGTGATTGGTATGGTTCATGGGTATGCTCGTGAGGTCAATATAGTGTTTATCATCTCCGTTGCGTCTACGTACCTTTCCTGCAATATTGAATCTCAATATTGATATGTGAGTACTCATAATTTAACTTTTACATACTAATAGTGTATCCCTGACTAGTGCTTGAGTATATAGGATTATGCATGTTTGTACTTTTGATATTGCCTTTAGTTAGGTTATGTTGAATCCTGAATTAGTTATATATGTGACTGAGATAAGGTATAAGATATGCATGTCGTTGGAAAGCTAGTGAAAAATTAAGAACTTTTCATTTAGATATCGAATGATTTCGATTAACGGATTTGAAGTTATAGTCCATCGAATTTTTGTATTATTATTAAAAATGATTATTATTATCGTCGTTATTATCGTCGTTCTAGTTTTATCTTATTATTATTATTATTATTATTATTATCTTTATCAATAAAAGGATTTATCATTAAAAATTGTTATTTTTTTTATTATTACTATCGTTATTATCGTTAAAGTTATAATTAGTATTATTATTATTATCTAATTATTATTATTATTATTATTATTGGGATTATTATTATTATTGGGATTATTATTATTATTATCATTATTAATATATATATATCATTATTTAAAAATGGTTATTGTTATTATTATTATTATTACTATATTATCATTAAGATAATTATTAGTATTATCGTTAATAATGTTATAGTAACTATTATTATTAATATTAGTGTAATTAAAACAAATATTTGTAACACCTAATTATTTTGATTACTATTATTATCATTATTACGAACACGATATAAAAGACGATTAAAAGCTATTAAACGAAACGATTAGGAAATAATGGGTAAGAGTATCATGATGAAATTAAAATATTATAAGATATTGATTTAGATAAAATTATCGTTCTTATTATTTTTATCATTACTATTATTATTAAAATTATCGTTAGTATTAAAACTATCATTTTAACAAAAATTATCATTTTAATAGAAATGTCATTGTTACTATAAAATATCATTATTATTATTATTTTAAATAGAATTATTATTTTAAAGATAATATTAAAAATTATCGTAAATATTAAAGTTATCATAATTAGAATTATCGTTTTATCATAATGTCATCTTAGTAATTATAAATATTGATATTTTTATAATAATAATTATTATTACAAAATAATACAACTTTTACTTACTATCATTATAGATATTATTTTATCAAATAAATATTTGATACAAACATATTTTACTACGTGTAATAACTTACTTTAATAATACGTATCATATTATCTTTATAATATTAAATGAACCCTATAAATTTTATTACTTAATATATATAAAAGTATATTTTATTATATAAATATAATATAAAATTTTATTTATTAATAAATAAATTATATTATTTACTCTAATAAATCTTTTAAAAATATTTAAAAATATAAAACGACGATATTTAAACTATATATTAATCATGTATAAATTTTTGGAAATTATTTTGAGTCAAATTTACTTTTGTTGACTTTTGCATATTAGTCTCGAGCATTAGGATTGTGGTACACTATGACTTGACCTAATTTGTTAGACAAATATTGACCAACACATAAATATATATAATTAATTTAGGTTCGTGAATCCGAGGCCAACCTTGCACTTGTTCAATGACGTTATATGTATTTTTACTACGAAATACAGTATGGTGAGTTTCATTTACCTTTTTACCCTTTATATTTTTGGGCTGAGAATACATGCGCAACTTTTATAACTGTTTTACGAAATAGACACAAGTAATCGAAATTACGTTCTATGGTTGAATGATCGAAACTGAATATGCCCCTTTTTATTAAGTCTGGTAATCTAAGAATTAGGGAACAGACACCCTAATTGACGCGAACTCTAAAGATAGATCTATCGGGCCCAACAAGCCCCATCCAAAGTACCGGATGCTTTAGTACTTCGAAATTTATATCATGTCCGAAGGAGGATCCCGGAATGATGGGGATATTCTTATATGCATATTGTGAATGTCGGTTACCAGGTGTTCACCATATGAATGATTATTTTTTGTCTCTATGCATGGGACGTATATTTATGAGAACTGGAAATGAAATTCTTGTGGTCTATTAAAATGATGGAAATAAATGATTATGATAAACTAATGAACTCACCAACCTTTTGGTTGACACTTTAAAGCATGTTTATTCTCAGGTGTTAAAGAAATCTTCCGCTGTGCATTTGCTCATTTTAAAGATATTACTTGGAGTCTTTCATAGCATATTTCGAAGAACGTTGCATTCGAGTCATTGAGTTCATCAAAGATTATTATTAAATCAATTTATAGTTGGATAGTGGATATTATGAAATGGTATCCATGCCTGTCAATTTTTGATGTAAAGAAAGATTGTCTTTTAAAAACGAATGCAATGTTTGTAAAATGTATCATATAGAGGTCAAATACCTCGCAATGTAACCAACTATTGTGAATCGTTTATAATGTATATGAACGGGTCCTTTCAGTTGGTATCAGAGCGGTGGTCTTAGCGAACCAGGTCTGCATTAGTGTGTCTAACTGATAAGTCGTTAGGATGCATTAGTGAGTCTGGACTTCGACCGTGTCTGCATGTCAAAAGTTTTGCTTATCATTTCTAGTCGGAAATCATCTGCTTATCATCCATAGGAAATTACCTGCTTATCATTATTAGTGTAGACACGTCTTGCTACATTAATTGCATGAGTAGTGTATAGACAAACTTCATATCTTAGCGTATCTGCTAAATCATATCTTATCGTATCTGTTACTTTAAACTTTACCTGACATACCCCGCAAATTCCTCCGTAATCTATGAAATCTTTTGATCTCTATATATAGATATCCTATGTAAATAGAATACCACCTGATAGCCGAAAAATCATTTTTATATCGAAAATCCTTTATCCAATTGTACGAAATGGAATTTGTCATCAGTTCAAGTCACTCGGATTCCGAAATGGAATCTCACTCAAGCTCCGAAAGCAGTGTGACCGGAATGGATCAACCAATCAGTCATCACCTATTCTGGATGAATTGGGGATGGGTTCGTAGCCTCCTCAATCATTGGAAACAAGAAGAAGGCGATCCTTTCCATCCACCACATTGCCCTCTTGGCGAAGAACCTGAAGCACTTACCGGCGAACCTGTTCGAGACACCATTTTCTCTCTCATTTCCAGGGTATCTCGTTACGATTATATACTACATCAAATTCTAGATTTTATTTATCCGCTCGTTCCGACCGACAATCATCCTGGAATAATAGAAGAAGTCAACGAACTTCGCGCTCGGGTAGTGGTTTTGGAGAATATGGTGCAGAGATTACAAACACCAGCAGCAGCACCAGCAGCATAACCAGTACCACCATCATCAACGCCAACAGTACCATTACCACCTCCAACCACAACCGCGTTGTAAACCTCAACTTCACAATCTGTCCCACGAGCATCAACGTCATACGCACCATAGATACCAAGGAGTACCAACAACAATAACCGACGAAGTATTAATTCATAACTTCATTGGAGAAACATTCCGCGGCGATTATATAATCTCTAAAGTCTTAGAGATTATCTAATCTAGCCCTAACCATAAATCAGTTAAGCGAACCAAAATGATAGAAGGAAGAGTAGAAACCCTGACAAAAATAGTGTGTGATTAACAAGTTAAACTTGTTTTACCAACAGCATCAACAGTACCGTCAACGTCACCAGCATCGTCAGTACAGTCAACATCAGACTCAACAACACCTATAACATCACAAACTCCGTCAGTTCAAAAATCACTGTGGACATCATTACGAATCAATAACGTGTATATTGTATCAACAAGTTATGAAGAATTAACTCATTCCCTCTGAAGAAATTATATATATATATATATTATATATATATATATATATATATATATATATTTTTTGAAATAAAAAATAAATCTTTCCGTGCTAAGCTATTGTGTGTGAATCTTAACTACTCAGTTAATTCATATTACAAATATGCAATAATGTACGTCCCTCACCCGCGACTTAAACATCGTTAACTACAATCTCTGTCTTAATTCAACAAATTCTAATTCCTAATAAATCAAGTATATATTTGATTTTACACTTCATCATTGATGTAACCGAAACTTTTCAGATAACATCATTCGTACTTTGTGAAGTTCACAAGAATTTAACGAAAACCAACATCACATCTCAACAAATAACGAAGTATTGATTCATAATTTCAATATTATTGAAGAAATACTTATGTAACCTCTAAACCTTCAAGGAATTATTCAATTCTAGTTCCAACCGTAAATCGAATGAGTTTAATTTAGTATTAACTCATTAAAATCTATGTTACATCTGAGGAGAATATATACATATATATTTTCATAAAGACTGTAATAAAATTCTTATGTACAAAATATTAATTGTGAAAATTTTTTAACGGGTAGGTAATACCCGAGAGATATATATAAATTCACAATTAATATGTTACATTCTTCGAATCAGATTAAGCAAATTATCAATTATATTTCCTACTTTCACAATAATATACATAATATACATTCTTTCATAGAAATCAAAACAACCATACTCATTCAAACCCAATTACGTATTCTGATTTTAAAATCTCAGAATTCAATTCGAGATATAACCGGTACCATTACTTTTAGATTCCTACATCTTTCAAAGCTATACTTTGACTTCAAAAGTGTGTTAGAACATCAAATGTATACAAACGATTACAATCTATGTTCAAACCCTTCGAAAATCTCTGAAGACACTTCAAATAATGAGCAATCGAGATGATGATCCAACCACATATTACCCACAGTTATGTACTTAAAAAGCTCTCGAAACCAAAGTCATAATTCAACACATATCTGTGTCAGATCTTTTGGCATTTATTAGCAAAAATAACCTTGCAATTCCTTTTCAAAGTAGCAAATTATATCACAGCTCCAGCAAGACAACTTCGATTTTTTCATTCGGAGTAGCCTTATCATAATTTTGATATATGTGATTACCCTTTTGTTACCGGAGAACCTTTCATATTCCACCACATTAGCAATAAACTTACCAACAACTTCACTGATCTTGGGCATTCCGAAGAATCTTTATATTTATCGAAACCTCATCATTTACTCATCTGCCTCTTGTAATTAGAATTGTCATACGAATCATTAGGAGTTAGCAATCAGTATTTTGAAATCTCACAGCATGTTGACGCCAACAGTTATACATAACGTCTATTTCCAAGGCTTACATACTTCGAATGTGAAGTTTCTGAAAAACACTCTGAACCGCGAACTAGTTCTCGAAATGCTGATGAAGCAACAAAAACTGTAAACGACCTTAGCAGTAAAAAGTTTGATGATAAAGATTAGTGTATTAACAAAGCTCAGAAATAGAGAAGTTTTGGAACTGAAAAACGGATTGAGCAAAGTATGAAGGAGGCCGTGGACAAATCACAAAGACTGAACCTGCCTTCAAAGAATCCAAATGATTCAGTGTATGCTGAAGTCATTAACGAATACCTTGCTCCTGACACTAAACCCTTACAGACAATATTCTTCATCATCCTCTGATATTAGAAATTCTAAGATATCATCGTATCTTTCATTATAAATATCCTCCATATTTCTGAAGATATTTCCATAACTATTCTTATCTGGAATCATTTATCTCTTTGCGCTATCTGTATTACATCAAAAAGGAAACTGTTTAGTTCCTATACTCTGTAAACCTTTGAGTTTAAAATATGAATGTTTTTGAAGTAGTGTTGGAAACTGAAGCATGAGTTAGTATAATATAATGACACTTGATCAACGTGATTATATTACAGTAATTCATGCTGAGTTTCTAAATAGAACGTGATGATTCACAGATCATAACATCATCATGTGCCATGTTATACGACTCTTGTATTCTATTTAACATCTAAAATATCAAGAAAATATTTCTTGATGATTCGGCCTTTTCCAAGGTATTCTAGTAATTTTACAAGTCAAGATCGTGCCATCACAATTTCCTTCCTAGAACATTAACAATGTTCATTCCAAAAATCATATTTGCAAATTCTGGACCATTACAAGCGGTGCTTAATCGCAAGAAGAAGAAACGAAAGGACAAAACTCCGAAATAGAAATTGGGGTATAAATTGCAGCAAATAAAAGATAGCATTAACTGTGGATGACAATGATTATAGAAGATAGAAACAGAGACTTTGAAATATAAGGGAAGATATAAAGCCCAACGACAAACCAAAAATTATAAACCATATATATCGATGCATATAGCAATATAAAGACACGGGAGAACTAGAAACACTATAAACCCAAGAGTATAGTAGAAGTAAATAGATTCTTCCGGCGGTAGATGAAAAAGAAGAATGACCGATATGAAAGTTATAAGTATATCGAGAATCAGAACTGGATGGAGCATATTGATGAATACTTTAAAATATGAGTTTAGGGGGAAAGAATAGAAGGTGATGAAACATGACTAGGAACTTAGAAATCAACAGATTTAACTCACACAATGACGGAATAAGTGAATCAAACCCTCTAGTGAATAGGTTAAGCTTTTTGTGATTAATTTAGTCATACCACAACTAAATCAAGTGTGATTAGATCAACACCTAGAGCTATTATTCACCACCTGGGTGATTTGGGTTGAGAGAGAATCGGAGGAGCTCACCAGATCTGAGTGTGTGTAACAAATGAGAGGCTTAACCTAAAAATGAAGAACATAAGACTTTATATACCCCGCTGTTGACTCACCCGTATGATTCATCCATCACACATACGAGTTGGCTTAATCAGTCGTACGGGTGATCACTCACTCGTGTCTTCTCATTTAGGTTGTAATTGTGACTTAGCTCAGCATCAACCGTGCGTATGAGCCTGTCAGCCGTACGAGTGAGGCTTCACTCGGACGTCTGACTAAGTCTAACATAGTCAAACATCCACATCTCGTTCCTGCAGTTGCTGTAACCACATACAAACACGGATAGGATAATAACGAACGATCATGGTGGCCTGTAAACTGTTGTACCTGCAATGGACGTGGGTAGATGTCTAGGGACTTGCATAAAATGCATCAACAGAAGGTGTGAGCTGTAAGAAAAGGAAGGAGGTGAATTTATAAGAAAATCTCTGACAGAACAATTAAAATGGACGATCGCATTTAAAGCGGATCCTAATTCCTTTTGTTACAGGAGAATCAAATCTTATTACAAAGATTTTCTTCAAATCCCTTGAAATATGGAAATCAATCATATCTACGTCAAATGATAAGATGAATCTACACTTACTCATTTCACTCTTCTATGTTAGCTTCATTCGTACTCTTCATATAAATGGATTGTTTATCCAAATTATTCGCTGATGATAAAACTCTATTTTTCAGCCTGTATGCATCATGAAAACATACTTATTATCATTCACGACCTTTCCACTCAAATTTCGGGACGAAATTTCTTTAACGGGTAGGTACTGTGACAACCCGGAAATTTCCAATCAAATTTAAACTTTATCTTTATATTATTCCGACACGATAAGCAAAGTTTGTTAAGTTAAATCTCAAGAATTTTAAATTGTGTTCATTCATTCATTATAACCTCGACCAAATTCCGACGATTCACGAACCGTTATATATAAATAAATATGTATATATATATGTATATATATATATATATATATATATATATATATATATATATATATATATATATATATATATATATATATATATATATATATATATATATATATATATATATTATAACTTGAGAATATTAATAAAGTATTAAACGTATAATACTTTACATGATCGTATTTGTTTCAATATGTTTATCGATGGAATTAGAAGATAATATCAAATTGTTGATTTATCAGATACATTATGATATGATTACGGGTCTATGTTATGAGGTCCACTGTGATTTAAGAAATCTATTCTTTTTTACAATATTCGGAAAATAGTAAAGTGATTTATAAGTAAGAACGTGAAGTGTAAATAACTTAGATGTTGGATATCGACAAGTTAAGTAACTCGATATTTTTCATTAAGATGATTTCATACGTTTATTTAACCTTTGAACTTTATTCCATGCTTCACCAACAAACTGTAATTTAAAAACTTGAAACCTATTATGAATATATATGATTCTACTTTTTTAAAACATTTTATGATATAACGATTTCCATTATTTTAACCTTTAAACAAAATGATTCTTAAAAATATATTTGGTTTTGGAAAACAAAATTATTATATTTATTTGATTTAGTTTCAAACGTACAAAAACGTTTTCAGTTTAAAAAGAACTTTATTATTAAAACGT
Organism: Rutidosis leptorrhynchoides; assembly: GCF_046630445.1. Taxonomy (NCBI): domain Eukaryota; kingdom Viridiplantae; phylum Streptophyta; class Magnoliopsida; order Asterales; family Asteraceae; genus Rutidosis; species Rutidosis leptorrhynchoides. The sequence goes on from NC_092338.1 coordinate 116,912,431, forward strand.
ATATAACTTTTATAAATATCTAGAACCACTTTTGACAACTCATTACTTAACCAGTATGATAAAGATAACAATATTTATATTTTATTTTATTAAATATATATAACGATTTAAATTAATATTATATATATTTATACGCGTATTATACGTACATAGTTTTATACTTTTACTATACTTAAACTTTACCTTTACTTTATTTTTACTTTACTTTAACTTTAATAATTCACTTTAATAATTCATACTTTAATAATTCACTTCAATAATTCATACTTTAATAATTCACTTTAATAATTCATACTTTAATAATTCACTTTAATAATTCAAAAATCTATTATAAATAGAATTCAATAGGTTTCATTATTTCATAGAAACTTGAAAATATTTTTCTCTAAACTCTCTCAATCGATTTACATATATATATTTACTCCGTATTATTTCAAGATATTATTAGTATACATAAAATATTATGTCAGAGTGCTGTCCGAGTGATTTCGAAATTATTTTTCGAGTGGGATTGGATTAAGGAAATTATGGGTTATAGCTATGGAGGTGATTGGTATGGTTCATGGGTATGCTCGTGAGGTCAATATAGTGTTTATCATCTCCGTTGCGTCTACGTACCTTTCCTGCAATATTGAATCTCAATATTGATACGTGAGTACTCATAATTTAACTTTTACATACTAATAGTGTATCCCTGACTAGTGCTCGAGTATATAGGATTATGCATGTTTGTACTTTTGATATTGCCTTTAGTTAGGTTATGTTGAATCCTGAATTAGTTATATATGTGACTGAGATAAGGTATAAGATATGCATGTCGTTGGAAAGCTAGTGAAAAATTAAGAACTTTTCATTTAGATATCGAATGATTTCGATTAACGGATTTGAAGTTATAGTCCATCGAATTTTTGTATTATTATTAAAAATGATTATTATTATCGTCGTTATTATCGTCGTTCTAGTTTTATCTTATTATTATTATCTTTATCAATAAAAGGATTTATCATTAAAAATTGTTATTTTTTTTATTATTACTATCGTTATTATCGTTAAAGTTATAATTAGTATTATTATTATTATCCAATTATTATTATTATTATTATTATTATTATTATTATTATTATTATTATTATTATTATTATTGGGATTATTATTATTATTATCATTATTAATATATATATCATTATTTAAAAATGGTTATTGTTATTGTTATTATTATTACTATATTATCATTAAGATAATTATTAGTATTATCGTTAATAATGTTATAGTAACTATTATTATTAATATTAGTGTAATTAAAACAAATATTTGTAACACCTAATTATTTTGATTACTATTATTATCATTATTACGAACACGATATAAAAGACGATTAAAAGCTATTAAACGAAACGATTAGGAAATAATGGGTAAGAGTATCATGATGAAACTAAAATATTATAAGATATTGATTTAGATAAAATTATCGTTCTTATTATTTTTATCATTACTATTATTATTAAAATTATCGTTAGTATTAAAACTATCATTTTAACAAAAATTATCATTTTAATAGAAATGTCATTGTTACTATAAAATATCATTATTATTATTATTTTAAATAGAATTATTATTTTATAGATAATATTAAAAATTATCGTAAATATTAAAGTTATCATAATTAGAATTATCGTTTTATCATAATGTCATCTTAGTAATTATAAATATTGATATTTTTATAATAATAATTATTATTACAAAATAATACAACTTTTACTTACTATCATTATAGATATTATTTTATCAAATAAATATTTGATACAAACATATTTTACTACGTGTAATAACTTACTTTAATAATACGTATCATATTATCTTTATAATATTAAATGAACCCTATAAATTTTATTACTTAATATATATAAAAGTATATTTTATTATATAAATATAATATAAAATTTTATTTATTAATAAATAAATTATATTATTTACTCTAATAAATCTTTTAAAAATATTTAAAAATATAAAACGACGATATTTAAACTATATATTAATCATGTATAAATTTTTGGAAATTATTTTGAGTCAAATTTACTTTTGTTGACTTTTGCATATTAGTCTCGAGCATTAGGATTGTGGTACACTATGACTTGACCTAATTTGTTAGACAAATATTGACCAACACATAAATATATATAATTAATTTAGGTTCGTGAATCCGAGGCCAACCTTGCACTTGTTCAATGACGTTATATGTATTTTTACTACGAAATACAGTATGGTGAGTTTCATTTACCTTTTTACCCTTTATATTTTTGGGCTGAGAATACATGCGCAACTTTTATAACTGTTTTACGAAATAGACACAAGTAATCGAAATTACGTTCTATGGTTGAATGATCGAAACTGAATATGCCCCTTTTTATTAAGTCTGGTAATCTAAGAATTAGGGAACAGACACCCTAATTGACGGGAACTCTAAAGATAGATCTATCGGGCCCAACAAGCCCCATCCAAAGTACCGGATGCTTTAGTACTTTGAAATTTATATCATGTCCGAAGGAGGATCCCGGAATGATGGGGATATTCTTATATGCATATTGTGAATGTCGGTTACCAGGTGTTCACCATATGAATGATTATTTTTTGTCTCTATGCATGGGACGTATATTTATGAGAACTGGAAATGAAATTCTTGTGGTCTATTAAAATGATGGAAATAAATGATTATGATAAACTAATGAACTCACCAACCTTTTGGTTGACACTTTAAAGCATGTTTATTCTCAGGTGTTAAAGAAATCTTCCGCTGTGCATTTGCTCATTTTAAAGATATTACTTGGAGTCTTTCATAGCATATTTCGAAGAACGTTGCATTCGAGTCATTGAGTTCATCAAAGATTATTATTAAATCAATTCATAGTTGAATAGTGGATATTATGAAATGGTATGCATGCCTGTCAATTTTTGATGTAAAGAAAGATTGTCTTTTAAAAACGAATGCAATGTTTGTAAAATGTATCATATAGAGGTCAAATACCTCGCAATGTAACCAACTATTGTGAATCGTTTATAATGTATATGAACGGGTCCTTTCAGTGTGAGGTCTACGAACCAGGGGTCAACAGAACGAAAGGAACAAATGGTGTCGGAACGAGTAATGGCGGAGCAAGTAGTGTCGGAGCAAGTTATGCCAATGTAGTTTGTTATAAATGTGGAAAACCGGGCCACATTATTAGAAATTGCCCGAACCTGGAGAACACGAATGGACAAGGCCGCGAAAGTGTTTTCAATATTAATGCGGCAGAGGCACAGGAAGACCCGGAGCTTGTTACGGGTACGTTTCTTATTGACAATAAATCTGCTTACATTTTATTTGATTCGGGTGCGGATAGAAGCTATATGAGTAGAGATTTTTGTGCTAAATTAAGTTGTTCATTGACGCCTTTGGATAGTAAATTTTTACTCGAATTAGCAAATGGTAAATTAATTTCAGCAGATAATATATGTCGGAATCGAGAAATTAAACTGTATGAAAGCCGATATTGCTAAATATGTAGGAGAATGTTTGACGTGTTCTAAGGTCAAAGCTGAACATCAGAAACCATCAGGTCTACTACAACAACCTGAAATCCCGGAATGGAAATGGGAAAACATTACCATGGATTTCATCACTAAATTGCCAAGGACTGCAAGTGGTTTTGATACTATTTGGGTAATAGTTGATCGTCTCACCAAATCAGCACACTTCCTGCTAATAAGAGAAGATGACAAGATGGAGAAGTTAGCACGACTGTATTTGAAGGAAGTCGTCTCCAGACATGGAATACCAATCTCTATTATATCTGATAGGGATGGCAGATTTATTTCAAGATTCTGGCAGACATTACAGCAAGAATTAGGAACTCGTCTAGACATGAGTACTGCCTATCATCCACAAACTGATGGGCAGAGCGAAAGTACGATACAAACGCTTGAAGACATGCTACGAGCATGTGTTATTGATTTCGGAAACAGTTGGGATCGACATCTACCGTTAGCAGAATTTTCCTACAACAACAGCTACCATTCAAGCATTGAGATGGCGCCGTTTGAAGCACTTTATGGTAGAAAGTGCAGGTCTCCGATTTGTTGGAGTGAAGTGGGGGATAGACAGATTACGGGTCCGGAGATAATACAAGAAACTACCGAGAAGATCATCCAAATTCAACAACGGTTGAAAACCGCCCAAAGTCGACAAAAGAGCTACGCTGACATTAAAAGAAAAGATATAGAATTTGAAATTGGAGAGATGGTCATGCTTAAAGTTGCACCTTGGAAAGGCGTCGTTCGATTTGGTAAACGAGGGAAATTAAATCCAAGGTATATTGGACCATTCAAGATTATTGATCGTGTCGGACCAGTAGTTTACCGACTTGAGTTACCTCAACAACTCGCGGCTGTACATAACACTTTCCAAGTCTCGAATTTGAAGAAATGTTTTGCTAAAGAAGATCTCACTATTCCGTTAGATGAAATCCAAATCAACGAAAAACTTCAATTCATCGAAGAACCCGTCGAAATAATGGATCGTGAGGTTAAAAGACTTAAGCAAAATAAGATACCAATTGTTAAGGTTTGATTGAATGCTCGTAGAGGACCCGAGTTCACCTGGGAACGAGAAGATCAGATGAAGACGAAATACCCGCATTTATTTCCAGAAGATACGTCAACACCTTCAACAGCTTAAAATTTCGGGACGAAATTTATTTAACGGGTAGGTACTGTAGTGACCCGAACTTTTCCATGTTTATATATATATTAAATGAAATTGTTATTTACATGATTAAGTATTTCCAACATGTTAAGCAATCAAACTTGTTAAGACTTGATTAATTGAAATAGGTTTCATATAGACAATTGACCACCCAAGTTGACCGGCGATTCACGAACGTTAAAACTTGTAAAAACTATATGATGACATATATATAGATATATATATAGTTAACATGATATTATGATAAGTAAACATATCATTAAGTATATTAACAATGAACTACATATGTAAAAACAAGACTACTAACTTAATGATTTTGAAACGAGACATATATGTAACGATTATCGTTGTAACGACATTTAATGTATATATATATCATACTAAGATATATTAATACATCATGATATCATGATAATGTAATAATTTAACATCTCATTTGATTTAATAAACAATGGGTTAACAACATTTAACAAGATCGTTAACCTAAAGGTTTCAAAACAACACTTACATGTAACGACTAACGATGACTTAACGACTCAGTTAAAATGTATATACATGTAGTGTTTTAATATGTATTCATACACTTTTGAAAGACTTCAAGACACTTATCAAAATACTTCTACTTAACAAAAATGCTTACAATTACATCCTCGTTCAGTTTCATCAACAATTCTACTCGTATGCACCCGTATTTGTACTCGTACAATACACAGCTTTTAGATGTATATACTATTGGTATATACACTCCAATGATCAGCTCTTAGCAGCCCATGTGAGTTACCTAACACATGTGGGAACCATCATTTGGCAACTAGCATGAAATATCTCATAAAATTACAAAAATATGAGTAATCATTCATGACTTATTTACATGAAAACAAAATTACATATCCTTTATATCTAATCCATACACCAACGACCAAAAACACCTACAAACACTTTCATTCTTCAATTTTCTTCATCTAATTGATCTCTCTCAAGTTCTATCTTCAAGTTCTAAGTGTTCTTCATAAATTCCAAAAGTTCTGATTTCATAAAATCAAGAATACTTCCAAGATTACAAGTTTACTTCCAAGTTTTCTAAATCCATTCCAAGTAATCATCCAAGATCAAGAAACCTTTGTTACTTATAGTAGGTTATCTTTCTAATACAAGGTAATAATCATATTCAAACTTTAATTCAATTTCTATAACTATAACAATCTTATTTCGAGTGGAAATCTTACTTGAAATTATTTTCGTGTCATGATTCTGCTTCAAGAACTTTCAAGCCATCTAAGGATCCTTTGAAGCTAGATACATTTTTCTCATTTCCAGTAGGTTTATCCAAGGAACTTGAGGTAGTAACGATGTTCATAACATCATTCGATTCATACATAAAAAGCTGTCTTATTCAACGTTATAAACGTGTAATCACTAGAACATAGTTTAGTTAATTCTAAACTTGTTCGCAAATAAAGTTAATCCTTCTAACTAGACTTTTAAAATTAACTAAACACATGTTCTATATCTATATGATATGCTAACTTAATGATTTAAAACCCGAAAACACGATAAACACCATAAAACTGGATATACGCCGTCGTAGTAAAACCGGGGGCTGTTTTGGTTGGGATAATTAAAAGCTAAGAAGAACTTTGATTTAAAAGCTATACTTCTGGAAAAATTATTTTTCTTATGAACATGAAACTATATCCAAAAATCATGGTTAAACTCAAAGTGAAAGTATATTTTTCAAAATGGTCATCAAGATGTCGTTTTTTCGACGGAAATGACTACCTCTTTCAAAAATGACTTGTAACTTGTATTTCCGACTATAAACTTATACTTTTTCTTTTTAGATTCATAAAGTTAAGTTCAATACGAAACCGTGGCCACTGGAATCACTCAAAACGGATTAGAAACGAAGAAATGGCGAGTAAAACAAGATTGATAAAAACTACTCATTTTACCTACGTGAAAGTTAGTAATAAATCTATTCCAACCATAACCTAATCAACTTATATTGTATATTATGTAATCTTGAGATACCATAGACACGTATACAATGTTTCGACCTATCATGTCGACCCATCTATATATATATATATATATATATATATATATATATATATATATATATATATATATATATATATATATATATTGCGTAACAACCATAGACACTCTATATGTGAATGTTGGAGTTAGCTATACAGGGTTGAGGTTGATTCCAAAATATATATATAGTTTGAGTTGTGTTCAATACTGAGATACGTATACACTGGGTCGTGGATTGATTCAAGATAATATTTATCGATTTATTTCTGTACATCTAACTGTGGACAACTAGTTGTAGGTTACTAACGAGGACAGCTGACTTAATAAACTTAAAACATCAAAATGTATTAAAAGTTTTATAAATATATTTTGAACATACTTTGATATATATGTATATATTGTTATAGGTTTGTGAATCAACCAGTGGCCAAGTCTTACTTCCCGACGAAGTAAAAATCTGTGAAAGTGAGTTATAGTCCCACTTTTAAAATCTAATATTTTTGGGATGAGAATACATGCAGGTTTTATAAATGATTTACAAAATAGACACAAGTACGTGAAACTACATTCTATGGTTGAATTATCGAAATTGAATATGCCCCTTTTTATTAAGTCTGGTAATCTAAGAATTAGGGAACAGACACCCTAATTGACGCGAATCCTAAAGATAGATCTATTGGGCCTAACAAACCCCATCCAAAGTATCGGATGCTTTAGTACTTCAAAATTTATATCATATCCGAAGGGTGTCCCGAAATGATGGGGATATTCTTATATATACATCTTGTTAATGTAGGTTACCAGGTGTTCACCATATGAATGATTTTTATCTCTATGTATGAGATGTGTATTGAAATATGAAATCTTGTGGTCTATTGTTACGATTTGATATATATAGGTTAAACCTATAACTCACCAACATTTTTGTTGACGTTTAAAGCATGTTTATTCTCAGGTGAATACTAAGAGCTTCCGCTGTTGCATACTAAAATAAGGACAAGATTTGGAGTCTATGTTTGTATGATATTGTGTAAAAACTGCATTCAAGAAACTGATTTCGATGTAACATATTTGTATTATAAACCATTATGTAATGGTCGTGTGTAAACAGGATATTTTAGATTATCATTATTTGATAATCTACGTAAAGCTTTTTAAACCTTTATTTATGAAATAAAGGTTATGGTTTGTTTTAAAAATGAATGCAGTCTTTGAAAAATGTCTCATATAGAGGTCAAAACCTCGCAATGAAATCAATTAATATGGAACGTTTTTAATCAATAAGAACGGGACATTTCACTCACGACTTGAGATACAGTCGTTACGTAGTTATTTACTTGCCCCCTAAAGCTGATGCGCGCACCCTTTTGTACGTATATCATATCATATTTATTAATAGACAAAAAAAAAGCGCTTCAATCTGTGATTTTATACGCTACGAATAACATTATGATAAGATTACATACTAATTGGCGGCCTGTTTCATCTCTGATTCCTGCGGCTGCTGAGGCGTAATTTACGCCACGAAGTATGTCACGTCCGCTAGCATTTGCATAGGATGGAATTGGCCTCCCCAAAGCCCAAATCAAAACAGCAGGGTTAAAACATTAATATTACATGATTCATAATCTACTGGAAATGGAATAGTATAAATAACTCGATTGAATATTTATCCTTTTCATTTTTGGATCGTTCCATGTTATTTATAATTTAATTTTTAAGATTTCGGTCATAATCAAAATCAATCCATAATATCATTAAATTTGAGTAATAAGCCAATAAAATCAAATCACATCCAAAATATTAATTCAAAACAGTAGGAAAAAAACTATGCCTAAATCTCCTAAAACTAACATTTAGTCATCAGGTAATTGCTTATACGAACACCTCATACAATCAAAATTGGTATATGAAACTTTTAGTTCACAGTAATACAACTATGAACACCAGACTCTCAATTTATACAATAAATAAGAATTTAAGTACAGAAAATGAGAGAACACGATATTGGAATAAAGGATTGATAATATTAATCGTGTCAAGTACATCTTTCAAATGAACCATACGTCCCTATTTATACAGATAAAGACCAAATCTGGAGATTTAGTTTTCAAAACTACTTAGCTAAAAAAATGGAAAAGATAAACTAAAAAACCAAACTAATTTGCTAATAAATCGAAAGTCAACTCTGGAGATAAAACTGAATCTTCAAAACAAATCTTCTTAATCTGCAAACATATCTCCAGAATAATTTTTAGCTTTGGCTTCAAGAAATCTTTAAACGTTGACTTCAGCAAATTCAGAGTCTGCAACTTCAGACTCTAAATCTCCAGACTCTAAAATCTGCAAAATACTTTTGACTCATCAGATTATTATTTTCATTTTCCCAAAAATCTCCCCCTATCTGATGATGTCAAAACAACCTGTACACCTAATTAACCACCTTAGCATACTCCTTTTCAATAAGCTTACACTTGCTCTTCATGTGAGAAATTTTCTTCAACATATTCAGCTTGTTATACAAGTGTTTCAACAATTGTACCCTGAAAGGAGATGTTTGCTCTGTTTCACACCTGGACAAAAGATTAATCAACATATCAATGCTTGCCTCTTCAAACTGATCACACCTAATCAACATCCTTTGATTTCCAGTAGTCTTTATCATCAAGCCATCCAAGTGTTCAACATACTTGTTATCAACAAACTCCAAATACTCAGAAACAGCATATCTTTCAATATGTCCCTTAACTCTTCTCTCTTTCATTCCCAGGTTAAAAGTTTCACAAAACACTTCATAATCTTTAGTACTGATGAATCTTTCTTCAAACACCAAGTGAACCAACATGCACACTCTCTTTAACACTTCATTCACAATAACTTGATCCCATGCATACTCCTTGATACAAACAGCTATGCCTCTCCATTCACAAAAACCTAAACGAACAATTTGATTCATTTTAACTCTTAACCTTCTGTCTGGAAAATGAGCCATTATTAACAGCAAAATCACACCTTCAAATTCAGATTTTTCAACCTCAACTTTCACAACATCACCATCATATCTTCTGAATCTGAACCTCTTGTTCATCTGAGCCCTAAGATCACCATCTGCTCTTTGCGTAGCAGCAACCAAAACACCACTAGAACTCCCCTGATTATTACCAGCATCCTTGATAGTAATACCCTCCCCCTCAATGTGAGTCTTCATGGATTGCTCCCCCTCAACACCTGCAATACCTGCATCTGCTGATCTCTTTCTTTTCTCTCCCTTTTTGACATCATCCAAAGGAAA